>NC_058406.1:4395428-4447716 GCF_002201575.2 Neomonachus schauinslandi
GGGCGGAAAGTTTATCCGCCTCAGGCCCCCTCCGGCCCCGCGCCCCGCTGCCCCGGGCCGGTCCCCGTCGGGGGCACGGTCGGCGCTCAAGCCCCGCCGCTGGTGGCTCTCGGGCGGCAGGGCCAGGCGGACTCCGTCCAGCATCACCCTGGAGCCCCGTGGGCGCCTCCCAGAGCCGGCGGGGGTCCCCGTGCTTCTCCCCGCCAGGGGGACCCCCTCTTGCTGAGCGTCCCCGGGCAGAAGGGCCTCGTGTGACCCCTCCCCCTTCCGTTCCTGGGAAGGGGGCCTGCGCAGCCTCCCCGCCCCTAGCAGTCGTTCCCATCTACTCCTGCCCTTGCACCCCTCGCAGCCAGGAGGGTGGGGTCTCCGTTTCTATGGCAAGTGAGGATCTCCATACTCCCTTGCCCTTTACCTTCTGTGACCCTGATCCTTCTTTGGCAGAGGGGTCTGTCTCAACCTCTCATCTTCTGTGGAATCTTTTGGGGCCTCTGCACACCATCTATTGACCCTTTAGCCAGGACAAGGGGACTCGGGCTCCCCATGTTCTTCTTCCTTCACCCAGAGGGTAGTGGGGGCCTGTGCAGCTCTGAAGTCATTTCTAAATAGGAAAGCAGATACTTCTTACAGATTATGCACACTCTCTGCACACTTTCCTGGGTTAGGGTGAGCTCATTTCCTGAATACCCTTTGAGTTGCCTTCTTTTTCTTAGGGGAGAAACTGGACATTCCAGTGCTCCTTTCCCCATTTGGCTATCTCCCCCTAACATGTTCTCTCTCCTCAGAGTTTCTTGTCTGGGTGAGGGTGGGGGGCCCCCGATCAGATGTAGGGCAGGGCTTGCATTGTGCCTAGTACTTGAATAAGAGGGGGCTACGGTGATTACTTCTCTGTGTCTGAGGAAAATAAGGGTCTGTTTGTGCTTCCATTTCACTCTTGCCTCTGAGGTAGGGGCAGCATTCACCAGTTGACACCACCCCACCAGGAACATGGTCTTGTGCCCTTGTTTTTTGGTGTTCCCATCACTGTCTTCTGTGCAGTAAGAACCTGACTTTGTACATCCTACATTCAAGAGTTTTTGAACCTTCCCTGGAAATAAACTTCCCATTTCTTTTTTAAGAGAACCCATATCCTCCTTATGGCTTCTGTTTCCCAGTCAGCCATATTTAGTGAGCCTGTTACCTTGACTTTTTCTGATTTTCTTAAATTGTATTCATGTTGGCTGGGTAAGAAGAAGCCATATGCCTTTCCATCTAGAAAAGGGAGTGTAGACACTCATGTCGCCCACGTGCCATTCGGGAAGGGGTTGCTAGTGTGCTTCTTGTTTTACTAGAACCTTCCTTTGGCCTCGTGTTGTCTCTCATGGGATCTGAACTTTTTTTTTTGGTCTTGTAGCTTTCAGGTGAAGGGGAAATTTGGATGTTTTCTATTTTTTTGTTGCTTTTGTTCTCTTTTGGCGAAAAACATGATGCCATGGATTTGTTTGTATATATACACATGTAGGTATGCATTAAAAGACAAAGTCACATCTGTCACATATACACTGTAAATTGGAAGGGTTACGTGGCTAGCTCTGCATTCTACATGTACGTGAGGACCTTGATGTGTACACGTATGGATATATATTACTGTCATTGGTAACTTTTCAGGCTTAGAAGAATTAGAAAACTCATTGATAAATGGCCAATTCTTACTGCTCTTTCATTTGTCATTTGTTCTGTACTGAATAAGCAGAATGACATCCTGAATGTTCACCAAGTCCTGGAATATGTGAAGTGTAGAGTCTTGCCGATGCACACCAAAACTTAGGCCTTCTGAATTCAGGGGCAGTATTCTCTGCTTGATTCTTCGTGGGGTGAAAAGTTCTCATCTTGATCTCTTTACTGCTGGGTATGGGAAAGAGGTTTCATGTATTTGGGGCATCAATAGGAGGGGGTGAGAATATGTGTTTCTGTGACAGAACTAGGAATGAACAGCCATAAATATGTCGCTGTTTTATTTTGGCCATTTAAATAATTGAGAGAGGTTGTACACATTAGGAAAAGGTACCTTTGGGATGTGACACTCATCAAAGGGTCAGAGGGACTGTTGTCCAGGTTTGTCCTGAGTATCACAGTTTGCAGATTCCGCCCTGGGGCAGGGCCATGATGAGGCCTCCTCTGGGCCTGCACTCCCTCCCCTCCCCGAGCTTGGAGTGGCCTCTGGCTGCAGTCGCTCAGCAGAGTCTTACTTTTCAACCGGCTTAGTGTGGCGCCTCGTCCTCCCCAACAAGCTTTGTCAGACTCTGAGCATTTGGACCATTAAGCATTTTTTGAGCAAGGAGTCTCTCTTCTCCACCTGGAGTACCGAGTAAGGGAGGCAGGGGGGTCTGGAGAATTGGTCAGCATTAGGCTTTGACTTCGAGACCTTGCCCTTCAGGTAAGAAGGAGTTATCTGGGGGCATAAAACCCACTGCCCCAAAGTAGCACTTTTAACCTCAACTTCCTTTTTTTTTTTTAAGTTTTTATACTGCTGTTATTCTGTCTCTATCTATACCCAGCATGATGGAATTGTGTGGTTTTAGGGTGTGGTATTAATGACCTTTGGAAAAGGAGAGTTGAGTACCTGCTGTAGATGTTGGGGTGTTCGCAGGAGAGTGAGCGTTCTCATCTCACTTCCAGTGGTGGATCCTTTCCTGTCCTTCTGCCTACCACCGCCTGCCTTTCCGGGTCTCCTCTGCTAATCGGGGTGCTCTGTACAATGGGCAATGGAAGGAAAATGGTAAGGGTTAGAGGAATACACTTGAGGTTAGTGTGTAAAGTTGGGCTCTTTTCTTCGAGTTTAATGTGGTTGTGCTTTCTGTGTCCCTCACCCCATTGATTATTGGAAATTAGCTTTTTCCTCTTACTCTTTCAGCGCACGGTTCTCTGGACGTTCGGCCTGCAAGATGGGTTCTCTTAAGGACTTTTCTTTCTTACATCTTTTTGTTAGAATGTCACTCTCTCCTCCCCCTCAGGCCTTACCTCCAGCTTTTTGGACAAGGTTGGGTGACTCATGGGATATTTCTTCCCTTGTCTTCTTGAAGACTTGACTTACCCTGCTGTTAAATGTTGGGTTTCTCTATCTCATCATTCAGTGGATTCCGAGTGTTGATGTGTACATAGCAACCTCTACTCAAGGTCAGATTGGTTTGGATTTTCCTTTCCAAAAGAGTAGGATTGCTCTTGCTTGTTCTTTGAGACATATTTATACATTCTGCTTACCCGTGTTTTTCCATTTCTTTAGTGTTTAGGCTTTGCCTCTAAAGTAGCCTGTTCTTTAGTATCAGGTGGCATTATTTTAGTTCTCTGTTTATGCTGGACGTAGCCCATATGCCTGGTGGGATTATAATTTTCCTGACTGCTTTTGCGGTAGCCCATCTTGTGGTTTAACTTTTTTTTTTTTAACCACTCCTTCATTGCTGTGGGCATTTCCCACTTCCCCAGGTTCAGGGAAATACCTTGTCGTGCGCAGTTGTACTTCTTCCCGTTTTCCTTATGGAAAAAGCAATAGGAGGTGATTCTCATGTTCTCTTTCTTTCTCCTCATAGTTGTGTCTGTTGCCTCCTTTGTGGAACCTTTGAATTTGTCCTTTTGGAGAGAAGCTGTTTTGGCATCCATATTCCATCACTGGGCGCATTCATTCTGGAGACATTCACTGAGCTTCTACTATGTGCGTGGTTCTGTGGTGGTTACGTGACTGCTAGAGATCTCTTAGTATGAATGACATCCCGATGTATCTTGTGCTTGTCTTTTTATCTATTATTTTAAGGAATTCCTTTCTGAATTTTAATTGTTTAGATTGTAATCTTACAAAAATATACTCGAATGGTGTACTATTCCACTGAACTCTTACCCCCTCCCTGCAGGATTGAGGGTGTTGGAGAGGGTGGAAGGCAGTGTGAGAGGCATTTAACAGCTTTCCCTCAGACTGTGTGTAGGGTGTATGTAGAAAAAAGTAAGGTCAATCTTCTTTTTAAATGGCTAGGCTTAACTTTTAGGTCACTTAGATACGTGGTTGGTTGGAATGCTTGTTTAACATCTGAACAGCAACGTACCAGGTATTGTATAGAACATGCTATGTATTGTGTAGAACATAAAATCAAATGCATCCTTTATAGAAGGAGGGGTAGAAAAATAATTTTCTCTTACGATGAACTGGTATGTTTCATATCCTCAGGTAGTAAGAACTGTATGAGATGCTGTTACATTTTTACTGCCAAGAAGTGTTATATCTAAATTTATGCCTAATTGTGGTGACCATTCTTAGGCTAGATATCTGGTATAAATTATTACTGCTTTTGTTTATTATGTGATTTCTAATACTTTATACTTTCTTTAATAGTACTTTTATTTGTGTCTTGTCTTTTTTTGGGGGTGGGGAGTAAATAGCCTCTGATTATTTTTGGGTGTAGTTTTGGTATACAGAATGATGACAATCGTAATAAAAATTTAACCTGAAATGTACTTCTTTTTATTCTGTATTAAATCAGATTTCCCCTCCACAGTGTCTGTAGAAACCATTTCTTCTAGTATTTCACGCTTAAGAACTCTTGTTTAGGGTTGTTACAGTATGTGGTTTGGCAGTGTCCTTTATTCATGTGAATATGTGACTGAAGATTTTTTGTGGTGACAGGTGATGTGTGTTTCCATTATAACAGATCATTTTCTAAAATGTTCTGTATCTTCTAGAATCACTTACTCTTCCTGTTTTTGGTGTTCTAGATGACCTAAGTCCTACCTCCCTTTCTTTCCCATATGAAGAAGTTTCTTTATTGCCCTTGTCATTATTATAAAAAAGTATTTGCAGATCTACTGTATTTGTAGACTTTCTGTCTTTACTAAAGGGGGTGCCCACCATTCCTTTCGTCCTGTAGTAAGAGGCAGTGTGACTTCTGTCTCCCTAAGGATAGAGGGATGAAATGGGGTTTAAGCTGCAAGGCCAGGGGTGACAGTAGTATTTGTAAGTGGATAGCATCCCAGGATGAAACACTGTGTCCTTCTGGCATCTGGGACTCCTCATGTAGGATTTTGGAAATTTGTTTTTGCTGCATTTAGCCAGCTTCTTTCTGTGTCTTTGGCTTGATAATCATAAATTTCTTTGGGCAGAGCCAACAAGTATATTACTTCATTTGGGACCTTCATTCACGGGAAGTGGTGGTCTTCTAATGTTACTGTCATACTAGCTATAGTCTTTGGTGTGTTTGAGGGTGAGAGTAGGAAGTGTTCTTGTGCTCTACTTCTTTGTCCACATAACATGAATAGGGTTGCATGGTCATTCATTCTCTTTTCCATGTTATAGTGTGTAATCTGTTTTTCTCTCTTGTTCTTCCTCCTTTTTTTTGTTTTGTTTTGTTTTGTTTTGCACGTCCGATCAGGTTCAGGATAGAGGTTGACCAGACATTATCCAATCCCTGTATTTTGCACCATCCTTGGATGTAGTGCCCATCAGTCCTGCCATTAAGATGTGTTGCCATTCTGTCAAATGTGATGGTCTTCCATCCAAAGATATTTGTCATCTGTTGGTAAGGACAGTGTTTCTCTGTATATATTGACAATAGACAGCAGTCCCTGGTTTTTTATATGGAGGGACAAAGTAAAAGGTCCCTCCCCATCAGTATGCTGGCTGTGTATTTCTAAGGTTGTATTGCATCTTTCTGCTTTGAGCGCCATTGCTTGTAGAAGGTCATGGGCCTCCTTGTGTAAAGATTGGTAATGCTTCCTGAGCATTTTTTAGCTCATTACCCTGGACTAAAAAAGAGATATTGTGTACCCCATTGCAAAGAGAAGCCAGGTGTCAGCCATATTACTTCCCTTTCCTCTCTCTCTCTCTCTTTTTTTTTAGAGGATTGTTTATTTACTTTCGACTGATGGACATGTCATAAGATGGAATGGCCAGAGGAATTTTTAAAATGGTTCTACATTTACCCCAGTATTTTGCTCATTCTTGATAGAGTTGCATGTTCTCTTATACACGAGTCCTTTACTCATTTGGAAAAAGTGCAGTCACATTTTATTTTATTTTTTTTCAGATTTAGCCAGGCCTTTCAAGTCATGTAACATAGCCCTGCCTGAGACTTCCCAGAAAGTGACTGCAAGGAGATTTGCTGGTCTGGGGCTGTTCCTCAGTCTGCTCTCTGCAGTGTGGTCCTGTAGTTCCAAGTGTACAAAGTGACATGCCTTGAAAGAAATGTTTGGATCTGAGTTCTTAATGGTTTTAAACATGTGACTGCTTGGAGACTAATTAAGTGACATTACTCTCACCACTAATTTTACTTCTAGTGTCATCTGAAATATCTTCCTGCTACCTTCTCTCAAAAAAAAAAAAAAAAGATCCCCAAACAACATAACAAAATCCCCAAAAAGCGAACCGTGAAGGCCAGCTCTGACTGCCCCTGCTGTACAGTTGAGCCGCTGGCTTTGGATGTGTTGCTTAACGGGTACTTCTGATGCATTCAGCGTTCAGTGGGGCGGCCCTGTGAAAGCCCTTAGAACACGTAGCATTCACTCATCTAACAGCAGACCACACATTGTGTCTTTTGTTTTTTCTTATACGTTGCACGAGGTAAGATTGTGTATTTAGTTACTTAAAAATTAACACTTGCAAAGTGGATTGTTTTTCCTCCCTTATCTTCACCTTACCATTGGAATGAAAACTGGGGTTTACTTCTCATAATAATAGTAAGTTACTGTGTTCCTACTTTCGTGTTCCACATCTGTGAGCAAATGGGGAGCTAACTCCCAGGAATGGCACTGGGACTAGTCAGGACTCAGACTTGCTGTCTGTAGCCGATACATTATTGCGGAGATGATTTATACTTTAAGTGAAGTCTGGTGTCTGTCTGTAACATGTGATAAACCAGATGTTTAAGTTTATTTAATCTTTTTTACAGTATGCGTTGAACAAGATGTATCTGTGTGTTTTATTAGAATGATCCGCAGATACAACTGGAGGTACTTCTGCAACTAAAAACACAGAGAAACACAAGGCCCTTCTTTCTAGTTTTGAAAAACAGGTGTTACCTTTTTTTTTTTCCTTTTTCCTTCATTGGGGTTGATTTAGAGTGCCGTTTCTAAAAGTACAGTAATACAATCAAGAATTAATCTTTTTGAAACTTAGATTTGTGTTTTAATCCTTGTCTGAAAAGTTATTTCTGAGGATGTACGTGCTCCATTGGTTTTCTGGGGTACTTGGATATCAAACCATTTGGAAGCGATAAAAAGAAATTGGTATAAAGTGTGAAATTACCAAATAGAAAAACGATGCACTAGTGAAGAAATTACCCATTTATCATTGAAGATAATCTAAAGTGATGATTGGAAGTGTAAATTCGGTTATTCTAAGGAAAAATGGAATATTGGCGTGGGTACCATGTTGAAATTGGCACACACAGCTATTGTCTGAAGAACATTCCCTAACGTGGAGATGCTTAGAAGATAAAGAAGCTGATGGGATTGATTATTTTAAAATGTTAGGTGTTTTTTCTCTTTTTAAAAAAGTAACTGGAATAAAATAACCCTTCTTAGTGAAGAAAATGTAAACTTTAATGGAAGTTCAGAATGAAATATTTAAAAAGTGAATATAAAAGATAAGGATTTTTTATTGCAAATCCACAAGGGGGTAGTGATGTTCTATCAAAGATATTTGTGGTGGAAATGTGAGATGATCTCTTTTAACATTTTAGATTTACAGATAAAACCGGTATGTTTGCATTTTAACTTAATAAGATCTTCTTTTTAAAATGTTTATTGGCAAAATTGTTTATTGCTTAAATTTAAAGTAAAAAATCCCATTTTGGGTGAATGGCTATTTTAAGCCATATGAATGGTAAGGAAGAGAGGATGTCCTTGTAGTGTTGTGCTTTGGAGAGGTTACCAAGGATCTGGGGGTCGCTTATTTTCTAAGATTCCTGGGAAGTGTTAGGCATCTAGGAATCAGTGACTTAAGTGTCCTTAGTAAAAGGATATTAGGAAATCATGTCTAAACTTTACAGAAGTTTGTATTACTGGTTGTATTTTCAGCCCTGCCAAGAGATGAAAAATGTGAACAATCCACACCACTAGCCGCTTTTAATAGTTCTAAGTAAATCAAATTTTTATAATCTCTTTTTTTATTAGTTTATATTACATCATTAGATAAAAACGTTTTTTTCCCCCTGCCCATAAAAATTCGAGTAGCTTGGGCGCCTGGGTGGCTCAGTTGGTTAAGCGACTGCCTTCGGCTCAGGTCACGATCCTGGAGTCCCGGGATCGGGTCCCGCATCGGGCTCCCTGCTCAGCGGGGGGTCTACTTCTCCCTCTGCCCTCTTCCCTCTCGTGCTCTCTGTCTCTCATTCTCTCTCTCTCAAATAAATAAATAAAATCTTTAAAAAAAAAAAATTCGAGTAGCTTGCTTGAGGTCATTGAGTCCCACCCCATTATATTCAGAATTGCTTAAAATTAGGTGTGGTGTGGCATTGCCAGGTAATTTTGAGTGAAGAACTAAAACTATTATCATGTGCTCTTTTTCTGAATGTGATGGAGGAAGATTTAAGGTGGGGATGGGACTGTATTCTACTTATTTAGAGACATGCTAACCATATTTTTACAAAATACTACTTTTAAGAAGATCACGAAGCAGTTCCAAGGTTTAGAAGTTATGCTTGTTTGTGGCATACACATCGTGCATTTTTGATTTTTGGTCTAGGGAAAAGGTTAATACAGCTTTTTCTCTTTCTCTCTCTTGTTTTTCACCCTCCCTGTCCTGAGCAAGGGCTTTTTCTATTTTATCTCCTTTCCTAAATGACTGGTGATTTAACATCCCAAAAGGTACACTGTTTCTTCACAGACTCCCCTGAGCTCTGCTGGGAGCTGAACTATGACGTCAGCATTTTCATTCATGAATTTGCTCTTCTAACTCTCTTTTCTTATTTTGTATTCCTGAACTGACTTCTGGCACATGCACAAATCAGTTTACTATTGGCCCATAAATCAGCGATAAAAGGTAAAACAAAAGATAAGATACCGGGGTTGTTTTGATAGAGCTATAGTTGCTCATGCTGATTTGCATCAGTGTAGTTTGGACAGGGTTTCTGGCGAAACAGATTGAAACCTAAAAACAGTCAGTTTAATTACCTCATGATTTTGTGGATTGGGCCGTGTTGTGAGCATATTGACACTACGTTTTTGTTCTCCCATGAAGTTCAGAGCACTCTGCTGCAGTTTCTTTGTTATAAAGTAGCATTTCGGTTGTAATTTGACTAAATTGGAGGATCTGCTTTATTTCAGAGAGGTGAGGCCTGGACGTTAAATTATGTTCTACTCAAATTGCTCTTGGAATGCATTTGGAGTTTTTTTTTGGAGGGGGAAGCATTGTGTTGTTCTTGAAATATTTTCAGTACCTCTGTTGCTTGAGACTTAGATTTTCAGCAGTCTGTAGTTGTTCTTCTGTAACTAGTGTGCTAGCTGGGGTGTCTGAGCAGGTCTCCTCTACCCCTGGGTGGCGCAGCACACCCCAGGGTTCTCCCTCTGGCTGTGGACTCCCATTTCTCCTGCAGGGAGGTCACTGCAGGGAGGTCACTGCTTGTAATTTAGTACTGCATGAGAGCAGTTCTTGAAGAAATCTTATTTGGAGTTTTCCTCTGCAGGGCCGAGTTTGAGGCTGAGCCTCCGGCGTGTGGCATCTTTCAAGCCTCCTGTAGTTGATGAATGGTGAGCTTTCACAAAGTTCATTTTCTCTGCTTTCTTGGGGGTTTGTTGACTTTCTAGATATTTAATTGCCAAGAAACATTTGGAAATAAAGTGTGTTATATTTAGAAATCACTAGCTCAGTTACAGCTTATGGTTGGAGTAGATGATTCGAACTGCAGCCATCTTGATTGATACCTAGTGTTGCTCCTGAGATGACTTTTAAAACCTCATGGCAACTCAGAGATACCATCTCCGCCCATCCTGGATGGCTTTGTGTTCCTTTAGGTTGCACTGAGTTGGCTGATGGGGAATAGAGGTGCATGGTCCCTCATTGAGCTTTGTCCTTTGTCCTTAGGTGCTCTAAGAAAAGAAATAAGAGCGAGTAGATGTGAATAAGCATTTGAAGATGACTTAATGTTTATAATTTTCCCTAAGAATGAAGACATTTTAAAATTATTTAAATATAATTTCTATGAAGGAATCTAATTATAAATACTATTGAAGAAAGGAATATCTGCAAACATTCCCTAATTTTCAACACTATGTTCCACTGCAGGATTGATGAAAAGTTATGGGTTTTGATATCAGACTTCAGAACATGGGGAAGACTTGCTGTGCTGTCAGCATTACCACAGGTCATGCCCTGAACCAAATACTGCTAGGTGAGTTCTCTAGTCAGGTATCCCACGTGGCTTTTAGCACAAGCCCACCGTGGCCCCCAGCTCTTGCTCTTCTCTTTCATTGCCAGGAACCTGGCAAGTAGGACCAAGGACCCCAGCTAGAGGTGTATTTTCTGCTGTTCTTGCTGCCCTTTATGTAGGCCACGTGCTAGAAGCCTCTTCCCTTCTCTTCTTACCAGATTCTACTTCATCACTCTTGGCTCTGGCACAGCTTCTCATCCTGCTTTCCCTAGACTTGAAGTCTTGGATACTGAGTTAGTTGGTAGTAATTTTGAGATGATTCACGTGTTGGGTAAAGTGTTGTCCTAGTGATGACCTCTAAAGTTCCTTCCCGTCCTAACTTAGGATGGTAGACAGTGAAGTTGGATGTATGGAATTTGCTTTATGGCTGCTTTGCTGGTATGCAGCTGTTCTGTTCTGTGTAACTGTGTCTCTTCTTTTTGAGGTACTTGCTCCAGGTCAGGAATGAATATTGTTGGCTCAAGCTATGTAGGAGGAATTTGAGCTGTAGTCACTGAAGGGCCTTCTTCCTGGTATACACAGAGGGCTTGATTTTTTAGGTCTAACACCTGTCAATGAATGTTTACTTTAAAAAATGTAAAAAGTTATTGTTAAGGATGCACAGCACAAAAATGTTCATTCTACTTGGTTGTTCCGTAGGACACATTTAGCTCTTTATTCTAATGTGGATGAGAGTTCACAATTTTGGAGAAATAGACTTACATATCATATGATTACAGATGAAGAGGTGTCTGCTAACCTTAGACTTTTTATGTTTAAGGTAGACTTATTTATATTCATTTAGTTGTATTTTCTGGAGTTGGTTGATAAAACTTTTATGAAATGTATAGATTGCCAGTAATTCAGTAAACATGACTCTTTCTATTAAGAAACTCAGGGAGGGGCGCCTGGGTGGCCCAGTCAGTTGAGCATCCAACTCTTGATTTTGGCTCAGGTCATGATCTCGGGATCATGAGATTGAGCCCTGCGTCAGGCTCTGTGCTCAGTGCAGAGTCTGCTTGTTCCTCTCCCTCTGCTTCTTCCCACTGCTCATGCTCTCTCTCTTTCTCTCAAACAAACAAATAAATAAAATCTAAAAAAAAAAAAACAAAAAGAAACTCGTGGATTGGGGAGTTTTGGTGAGTCCACTAAAACCGATCACATAGGATTTTCTCTTGGGCATACCCTTCCATATGCTACAGGCCTAGCATTTGGAGAGGCCTTGAACATAATTTGGGTTTCAGAAGTCTTTTTCATATTTAAGGGTACTGAGAGGCAAGTTAAAATTCCTGGTGTTCTTGTCAACGTTCTCTGCCCTATCCTTCCTGTCTCTGCGGTTAGGAAATGTACTGGTTGGATCATTTGCCTTGACAGAGCTTCTGATGGAAGTTCCTTTCCTACTTAATTTTATCGATAGAGGCCATTGTGCTTAAAAAGAAAGCTATAACAAGCAGAGGGTGGTGAGTGGGCACTCAGCATTTTTGAAGTACTTGTTTATCGTTCTAGGTGTCCTCCAGAAATTGATCATAGATTACTTGGCCACATTCAAGGCCCAGAGATTTATTCCAGGCATCCTGGGAGGCAGGGAATACCAGTCTTTCTCCACAGAATCTGATTATTCTACATGTGACCCATTGCTGCCTGTCTGGGTGTCTTCTGATGCAAATCTGGTGATAGTGGCAACTTTTCTAACTGGCTGAGTATCCTTGACAGCTGTTATCTGTCCTCTCCAGGGATTTTTAGTCTCGAGCCTCCGTGGCCCTGTCTGGGTTTAGCCGCTCTGGTGCTGCTCCGAGCGGTTGTGATGTTCTCGGCTACCCGCTTCACCAGCCTGCCTCAGCACCACCTCCCTGAGTTCTTTGCCCTTATCGTTTGGCGAAGAAGCATAAACAGAAATCATT
Organism: Neomonachus schauinslandi; assembly: GCF_002201575.2. Classification (NCBI taxonomy): domain Eukaryota; kingdom Metazoa; phylum Chordata; class Mammalia; order Carnivora; family Phocidae; genus Neomonachus; species Neomonachus schauinslandi. The sequence goes on from NC_058406.1 coordinate 4,407,691, forward strand.
GGTTTAGTAAGAATGGAAAAGTCATGATTTTTAGAATGCTTTTGAAAGTAAACAATAGTGAGTGGCGACAGTGTGCAGCAATGTGAATGTACTTAATGCACTAAATGGTATACTCAAAGAGGGTTCATTGGTAAACTTTATGTATATTTTACCATACACACACACACACACACACACACACACACACACACACGCTCCAGATGGGTTCAAAACCTAATGAGAAAAGTAGCTATGAGTTCCTAACAGTAAATATTTGACAATATTTTCGTTATCCCAAGGTGAGACGTTGTGCCTTAAATAGTGTGTCAAAATCTCTCTCTCTGACACACACACACACACACACACACACAAAATAATGATGGCAATCAGGCCCTGAGGTTCATTTCTACAAGAAAGTGGATGCTAGGACACTTGATGTCACGGAGGGTGACAGGCCCTACTTTAGAGCAGTTTTGATGGCAAGGAACACAGGCCATTCAAGTCAGATTCAGTGAAGGTGGTTTTGTGTAAGAAGAGCTAGAAGCACTCTCAGCCTCCCAGGACAGAAGCTGACGTGCAGCTAGACAGTTTGGGAACTGTGCCTGGAGACTCTGACGTAGTAGGCTTTTCCTCTGGAGACCCCTTGGGCTGAGCTGGGGTCTCTTCTGGGATGCCACAGCTCCCAGCTCTGCTGTTCGCTGTGTTTCTCCTTGCAGATGAGATTTCTCTGCTTCCAGGTAGCCTCCTTGCTCTACCATAGCCTGTCACGGCCCCAGGCGTGGCTCCTGCATAGCTTCACTCTGGCCCCAGTGCTTGCCATCATCGGGCTCCAGTCCCGAAGGTTTGTATTTAGAATACTCAAGATGGAGAATTGGACTGACTCCTCTCAGCCAGTTGCTTTGTTTGATAGGCCAGGTGTTCGTCCTGGTCTAGTCAACTGTGAAGGAGGGTTGGTTAGGGTCCATGGCCCTGCTGACCGCTTAGAGGGGGCGGAGGGAATTGTGTGAGAAGGGTTCTGTAGCATGGGACTGGCATCTCAAACTGTGTCTCCGTTAGGGTAAAAAGAAAGGATATTGACTCCAAAATGGACTTCTTATGTTCGGTTGTTATTGGGAGTAAACTTTTTGAAGAGAAAATGTTTACTGTAGCTACAGGTAGGAGGCCAAGCATCCTCAGCCAGCCAGCCTAGGTGTGTGGGAATAAGTCAGCCATGAGTGTGGAAACTGTCCTAGGGCTTGTGCTTTGAACATTGGTGAAGCAGGCAGAATGCACTGGAACGAGATGGTCTGTGCAGTCTTTGCCCCGTGTGGTTCTCAGGTAGAATAAGGCAGTTTGGGGATGTCAGTGTCATCTGAGGTTTTCCCCAGGTCAGATACCTGGGTGGGCTTCCTCACTGTTCTCTTTGCTGTGGACCACTAGACTCGACAGGTTGGAAACATGCATCCTTAGTAAGAAAGGGAGACGCTACCTGCAGAAGGGGTGGTGTGGGGGAAGAAGACAGAAAACAGCCTCTGTTTAAGTGTGTGTGGCTACCTGGATGCACACTTGTTTGGCTTTTCCTTGGTATATCCGTCGGGCCTCTCACAGCTGGTTTTTCTTGATTTCTCATGGTGGCAGGTGGAAGGCTGTAAAGGGCCAATAGTCTGCACGCCATTGAGTGCTCTGCAGATGCAGCTGCTTAGTGATTGACGGTTCATAGCAATGACCCTTGAGTACATTGAGAAAAGCAATACTTGGTATGTTCTGCTTAACAAGAGAGTAACGTATATAATGATTGACTGATTGATTGATTTAGTAGGCTCCATGGCCTGCGTGGAGCCCAACGCAAGGCTCAGTCTCATGACCCTGAGATCAAGACCTGAGCTGAGATCAAGAGTCCGACTCTTAACCGACTGAGCCACCCAGGCACCCAGAAGTATATAATGTTTTAAAGAAACATAATCATCAAGGTAGTTTTTAGTAGTTAAAGGGATTTGATTCCTTTCTAGATAACAACTTTATTGTGATGTAATTCATATATGATAAAATTCAAAATTCACCCTTTAAAATATACAATTAAGTGGTTTTCATTATATTTACGCAGTTGTGCAACCATCACCACTATCTAATTCTAGAATGTCTTCACCACTCTACAAAGAAACCTCTACCCGTTAGTAGCCACTCTCTATTTCTCCCTCCTCCCAGTTCTAGGCCATCATTAATCTACTCTCTGCCTTTATGGATGTGCCTTTTTTGGGCATTTCATATAAATGGAATCCTACAATGCATGGCCTTTAATGACTGGCTTTTTTCCCAGAGCCTAGTGGTTTCAAGTCTGTGTTGTAGTATGTATGAGAACTTCATTTCTTTTATGGGGGGAATACTATGGTACTGTGTAGATACACTACCTTTTGTTTATTCATCAGTTGGTGGGTGTTTGAGTTATTTCTACTTTTTGGCTATTGTGAATAATTCCACTATGAACATTCGCGTACAGGTTTTTGTGTGGACATATGTTTTCAGTTTCCATGGGCATATACCCAGGAGTGGAATTGCTGGGTCATGCGGTAACTCTGTGTTTAACTTTTTCAGGAACTGCCGGACTATTTTCCAAAGTGGCTGTACCATATTTCATTCCCGCCAGCAATGTTTGAAGGTTCCAATTTCTTCACATCGCTAACACTTGTATACTATAATCTTTTTGATTATAGCCATTCTTGTATATGTGAAGTTTTATCTTACCGTAGTTTTGATTTGCATTTCCCTAATGACTTATGATTCAAGCATCTTTTTGTGTGTTCATCGGCCATCGTATGTCTGCTTTGGAGACATGTCTGTTCAAGTCCTCTGTCCATTTATGAATTCAGTTGTTTGTTGTTTGGCTGTTGGGTTGTAGCTGTTCTTTGTATATTCTGGATATCAGTCCCTTACCAGATACGCGATGTGCTGATATTTTCTCCTGTTCTGTGGATTGTTCTTTCACTTTTGTGATAGTGTCCTTTGAAGCACAAAAGTTTTAAGTCTCAAGTTCAATTGATGCGGTTTTTCTTTTGTTGCTTGGGCTTTTGATGTCCTAAGTAAGAGACTATTGCCTGCCCCAAGGTCATGAAGATTTATACCTGTGTTTTCTTGTAAGAGATTTATAGTTTTACCTCTTACATTCAGGTCTCTAATTCATTTTGAGTTAATTTTTGTAATTTTATGAGGTTAGGTAGGCTTCCAACTTCATTCTTTTGCATGTGCATTCCAGTTGTCTCAGCCCTATTTGTTGAAAAGACCATACTTTCCCCACTGAAGTTTCTTGGCATTCTTGTCAAAAATTAATTTGCTATAAGTGTGTGGATTTAATTTGGGAGTCTCGATTCTGATCCATTGATATGTATGTCCATCCTTAGGCCACTATCTCGATTACTGGTTAAGTTACAGTTAAGTTTGTAGTTATATTTTGAAATTGGGGAGTGTCTGTCCTCCAACCCTGTTCTCTCTTTCAAGATTGTTTTGGCTATTCTGGGTCTCTTGAGTTTCCATATGAATATTAGGATTGGCTTGTCAGTTTCTACAAAAAGGCAGTTTTGATATCAACAGGGATTATGTTAAATCTGTGGATCAACTTGGGGAGTTCAGATCCTTTTTATGAATCCGGATCTGCTGTTTGCTTTGGGAACTACTGGTAACTCAAGCAGCCAAGCATCTTACCTTAAAAAGAATATTGTTTTAATTTATTAATATGGTACGCTGCCTTGGTGGAAACACTGTAATTCACTGTTAGGCTGGAATTGGACTTTTCAGGTTCCAGGAGAGCAATTAGCTATTCGTATAGCCTGTAGTTTGGCTTGTGTATGTGTTCTTTTGGTGTGAAAGTTTGCTGATACCTTGCATGTTTCGGAAAAAAATGTGGTATTCTGGTTAACACTCATTATGATTAATAGAGAATTAACAGATGCCACATATGAATATTTAGTTACCCAAGAGTTAGAACATGTTACAATAAGATTGTGACATTAAAATTTATGTAATTGTCATTGTTGTCAGGTGTGTCAGAAGATAGTTTAGGGTCTCGCAGTCCTGTGGGGGCCATGTCTGTTATTGTTAATACTCCTAAGTCTGTTCATTTACTCGACAAGTAATAATAAAGTGCCAGGCGCAGAGGGCAGACACAGCCGCTGTCCTCCTGGACCTGATTGGGAACTGACAGTGAAGGTGCTGTATGCCGTGAAGAGCTCTGGGCTCTGAAGGCGAGTGTGTCCTAAAGGGATTTGGCTGACCCTCGGGACTGGGGGAGGCTTCTGGAGCTGAGCTCTGAATGGGAATTAACTGAGGGAAGAATGAGGAAAATAAGTTTCTGGTAATCGGCGAGCTGGTTAGTGAGATGTGTGGGGATGCTCTGGTTATATTCTGGTTTTTTATAGCTTTTTGAGAAAGAGTATGTGAAAACTTGACTCTGCCCCTTAAGTGCCCTGTGACTTTGCACATGTAACTTAACCTTTCTGAGCTTATTTATGTAATGTTTTTTAATCTTATGAGGCAGTGTATAACTTTTTATTTAGAGATACTTACATGAAAACTTAAATTTAGGCTTTTGATTGATTGTATTTATAGAATCCAAAAATAATAATTTTTTTTTGTCATTTTCCATGGTTGGTTACTTAGGAATGCAGTACTGGAAAAATGAACATTTTTCCTAGTCTTTGGAATTGGGATTCACTTCAGTTCATACATACTCCAGAAGCCTCCGGTCTGATGGATGTGACTGATTCAAGGCCGGTCATAAAGAATGCATCAGGCACTGGGGGGAAACTGGGAAGACTTCTGGAAGGAGGTAGAATTTGACCTGGCGTCACTGACAGGCAAACATGGTAGTTGGAGGAAAAATTCCAAGCAGAGGGAATGGAACAAAGGCATAGAGCCAAGAGAGTACAGGGGGTGGCTGGAATTCTGGGTGCGTGTGTGTAGATGAGCCTGGAAAAGTAGGTAGGGGTCAGGTTGTAGGGGCTTGGAAAGTCAGAAAAGAGGAGTCTGGATTTTATTTTGTCTGCTCTGGGAGGGGCTTTTAGAGTTTTTTTTTTTTTCTCCTTTGGCAGAAGAGTGGGATTGACTGGATAAAGTCAGTTCTCCTTTAAGGTGCTAAGAAGGGCCTCCTGCTTACCTCTCCCGCTTCCTCTCCACTCTCCAGCCATGTGACATTTTTGTAGATTCTGAATGGTGGGGGCACCATGTTTTCTCTTGGTTTTGGCCCTTGTACATTGCCACTGCCTTGACTTAGAAGGTGCACCTTCCTCCAGAACACACACACACATATTCAAACATCTGCTCTCTTTTCTGCCGACTTTCCTCATCCTCTGGGTTTCAGCTTCAGCGAGACTTGTCCAGGAAGCCCCATTGACCGTCCCTCTCTTTTCAGTTTGGATTGTGTGCCCTTCCTTTGTGCATCCACAGCATCTGTGGTTTTCCACGTTTAAGCACATTTGAGTTTGTATTGGAGTTGCTTGTTTATTTCTCTTTCTCCCTCCATTAGGTGTACATCTTTAGTCAGAGACTTGAGTACCTGGCACCTAGGATGGGCTTAGTAAGTGTCTGTTGGTTGAACGTGAATGAATGAAGAGGAAGGGCTGGTGTTGGGAGAAAGTAGCTTCTGGCAAGAGTGTATGTAGCAATGGGTTGCAGAAAGGAGCGAGTGTGACTGAGTTGTCTGTGTGTGTGAGAGACACAGTCCTGTGGGCCTTGAAAGATGAGAATAGTTGAAAGTGACTCCTAGCTTTTGAGCCTCCACAGCTGAGGTTAGGGAAGGTCACTAACCAAGATAGGCAGTCCAGGAGGATGTGTTTTGGGAGACTGGAGACAAATGTATCAGTAATCTTTTATTTTATTTTATTTTATTTTAAAGATTTTATTTATTTGACAGAGAGAGACACAGCGAGAGAGGGAACACAAGCAGGGCGAGTGGGAGAGGGAGAAGCAGGCTTCCTGCTGAGCAGGGAGCCCGATGCGGGGCTTGATTCCAGGACCCTGGGACCATGACGTGAGCCGAAGGCAGACGCTTAACGACTGAGCCACCCAGGCGCCCCCCCCAGTAATCTTTTAGATGCAATACCTATACAATGTGACATTTGAAATGTGGGTCAGAGATTAGGGAGTCATTCCTGTACACTGTGTTTTTTTTTCGTCTTCATTGTACTCTCAGAAGGCAAGGGGCCCTGGTGATTGAGCAGCCTCCTTGGCACAGGGCAGGTGAGTAGACCTGGAGTGGAAAGTAGAGTTAAGCTGGCCCAGCCTCTGGTAGAGCATATAAGCTTTATGAAAGTAGAGACCTAGTTTGTCTTGCTTATTGTTACATCTCTCTGCCCAGGGCAGTGCCATTTGGTTGAAAGAATGAATGAATCGGTTCAAAAGAATTGGAAGACACAGTAGTGAGTGAAATTGTCATGGGAGAAGAAGGGATGTAGGAACAGAAATGTGTCACCAGAGGGGAGAGGACCAGTGGGCACTGAGAACGAATGGTCAGAGGTAATAGAATAAGAAGAGTATAAATGCAGAGGGTTGGAAGGAGGTTATTGGTTGTGATGCTGTAGAGAGTTTGGGCAGAAAGAAGACCAAGAAAAAGGTATTGATTTTTGTCAGTTGGGTAGTGAGTTGAAAGAATGAGAAAGAGGTGGTGGGGGGCAGATAATCCCTTCAAGGGTTTTGGTGGTAAATGTGGAGTGCTGGTGAACATGAGAGTGACATGAGAGATGATGTCTAAGCTGAGAAGAGAGGTCCCTGGGAGCTGGTGGACCATGGATGTACACGTTATCTGTTGCTGCTATAGCAGTTGCCACGTACTTAGTGGCGTAGAACAGGACACCCTTATTTCTGATCCAGTGGGTCAGAAGTTCAGTTAGGGCTCTGCTATGTCTGCTGCTTCAGGGCCTCACAAGCCTGCAGCCAAGATGTTTGGCCAGAGCTGTGGTCTCATTTGAAGGCTCAAATGGGGAAGGACGCTCGGAATTCCAAGTTCACACAGCTTGAAGGATTCACTTCTCTGTGGGCAGTTAGACTGAGGGCCTCCGTTCCCGGCCACACGGCCCTCTCCAGCAATGGCAGCTTGCTTCTCAGAGCCAGCAAGGGAGAGAGTCTGCTAGCAAGACAGAAGGCACGGTCTGCATCACCTGATCACAGACATGGTATCTTGTCACCTGTGCTGTGACCTGTGGGGCGGGAGCAAGTCACTAGGTCAACTGCACACTCAAGGGTAGGGGTTACACAAAGGTGAGTGTTAAATGTTAACATCAAGAGATGGGGTCATGGAGGGCTCATCATAGAGTTTGTCCACCATAAGAGGGAAGATGGCACTAGAAGGCATAGGACTGTTCTTCAGAAAGAGGCCCTGTAAGTTGCAGATGGCAGGATGGGAAGTTTTATTTTTTTATTTTTTATTTTTTTTAAAGATTTCATTTATTTATTTGAGAGCGAGAGAATGAGAGGGAGAGCACGAGAGGGGGGAGGGTCAGAGGGAGAAGCAGACTCCCCGCTGAGCAGGGAGCCCGACATGGGACTCGATCCCGGGACTCCAGGATCATGACCCGAGCCGAAGGCAGTCACCCAACCAACTGAGCCAGCCAGGCACCCCAGGATGGGAAGTTTTAGAGAGGGAAGTTTTGGAGGTGAAGGTCCAGGTGAGTGTTCAGTTAAGGTACAGTTGTTGATGACATTTCTCAGGAGACCTTCCCTGTCCTCTCTCTTCATCCTTAACAAGGTGGGTAGGTGCCTCTTGAGGTGCTCTTTCCTGTTAAACAGATTAACAGACTGTATTATTAAAGTGCCATCGATAAACCCTTCTGCCTTGCTAAAATTGAATAATTTACCAGCCAATTTTTGGTCAGTGGAGGTATCTGCCTTGCTTGCCTTAGCATGTTGTGAGGACCAAATGAGGTTTCATATGGAAGTATTTTATTGAATGTAAAGTGGTATGCAGACAAAGGTGTTAAACTGTGCTTTCTCCCCCCCAACCCCAGGTTCAGTAGGATATGTGGACTTTAATGTACATTTTACTTGTTAACATGGGTTCGTTATGTTGTACCTAAGTTATTGAACTGGGCTTTATTTAATACTGTGCTATTTTTAGGGCCTTTTGAGTAGTGTTTGCTTTTATCATAAATGACCCCAAACTGCTGTACCTTTCAAGCCCTTGTATCCAGTTTTTATTGTTTGTGAAAAATCTGTCCTTGCTCTCCCTTGTCACTCTTTTGCTTCTACTGGATCTGTCAGTTTCTAGCTATCCTTTCCCCTTCTCATTTGTTGTTTCTGATCTTCTCTGGGCTTGGCAACCTGATAATTAAGCTTATTAGAACTGTGAGTAGTTTAATAGTAATCAAGCTAGGAATACGGATCAGAGAGCCCTTCTCACAGTGAGGTGTGGGAGCTTTTGTGCGTGGACTTTGTAAAAATCTCTTTTGGCCTCAGAGTGCGTCTTGGCTTCCTTCCTAGCTCTGGCTGTGTGCGGATTAGGTGAGGTTCCCACATAGCCGAGTTCCATTCCGGGGAGTGCGGCTACCATTTTCTTGGCGTATGCCTCATTGCCCTGTTATGAGAAGCAGTGCCATTCTCCCCTTTAGTTTTGATGAAGTTTTAGTTTTGGGGCAGTAGCAAGTGGTGATAGGTGATGGGTGGTCTGTAGTTCGTGGACCGAAAAATATTTGAGGCGCATGGAAAATCTTTCCACCAGATCAACAGCTAGGCATGTGTGGTGCTGCGGTGCCTTCCCTCGTTAGCCTTTCCTTTGGGACGCTGAACTCCCCGCTTAGGTACTCGATATTCTTGGACATCCCTCAGTGCTTTAGCTTTTCTGTCAGAGTGCCTTGTGTACTTTCTCTGCCCAAACTTCTGCACTGTTTCCTCATGGAGAAGCATTATTTCATCTTTAGGGAGAGAGCCTTTGTTCTCGTGGAGACAGCATAGGAGTGTGTGTGAAGACCTGCTCCTGGTTCTTGCTCTGCTCCTTTCTAGCCAGGGGCCTTGGCAAGTGTCTGTAACCATGCTGTGGTGTCTCCTTTTCTAGAATAGGCATCACGTCTGCTCTGCTACCTGCTGGGGCCAAAATAGGATTTTATATACGGAAATGCTTGTTATTTGTACATAATATCAAATAGAATGCCTAGTTTATTGGGCTGATTTTGTTGATATTTTATAGTGCTCTGTCTTTGAGGAGTTAAAAAAATTGTTATCATTAGTGCTAGTAATGATAAGTGCTGCTAAAATAGTGTAATTTTAAATTTTATATAGTTTTTTCTGAGTATGTTCTACTAGAATCTGTACAAATGTGGACATTTAATAAGCGCTCTTTGATTATTTTCAGAATACTGAGTAATAGTGGCTTCCTAGCCAAATTAAATTTATGAAAATTCTAATGATACTGTGATTCATATCTAGAAAGAATAATTTTTTTTTTTTTTCATTCTGAAATCACTTTAAATACGCTTTACATGAATCTCTGGTAATAGTGAATCAATTAATGTGATTTCTCAGGTCATAAATCAGGCTTGATATATTGTAGTATTAGTTCCTGTGTAAGCTTCTTAGAACTTCAGCTGTTCTGTGGTCTGTTGTAGCTAGTTGTTTGCTTTTGAACTCAGTTTTAGGTGTTGAACTCAATTTGAGAGCCTAAAATGGTTTGTGCCCCAATTACCTTAGAGGTTACTCCTTCACTTTTTTATTGGGCCAGCCCTGGTAGTAGGGAGTCAGCCACCTGTCAGACGGTTTCCCTTTAACTTGAGTACGTACTTTAACTTTGTCTCTGTCCCACAGGAATGTTGTTAGGGTTCTTATAGTGGCACCTACGGTCTATTTTAAACTTCTTGAGAAGAGGTAATATGTGAGCACAAAGTATTTTTGTACTGTACCATCTAATTTTTTCCCCCACTAACCTTTTGTGGTTCAGAAAAAGGATAAAGTTACTTGTGTTTAGGGGTACAGTCTCAGAGATCTTTAGCCCGATTTTATAGAGTGTCTCCAGAGCAGGGCCTTTGCCAGACCTCGTGTTCCTTTTTGTTTGGCAGGCCTGTGCTTTCACCAGAAATGTTTTAATATTGGCTCTCTTGGTGTCTGTGAACACTGTTAAGAGTATTTTTACCCCTTAGTTCTTCTTGGTGGGTCTAAAGTAGCTTTTGTCTTACTGCTTGATTGTTAGGGGACTAGAGGATGGGTGGCAATTCAGGGCAGCATTAGGGGAGGGAGAGAGGGTCTTAGAAAGGCTGGTGGCTGCAGTAAATCCCACCATCACCATGATAAGACATGGGGCCACTCTTTTTCCTTTCCATGAGCTTCTGGGAATGTCATTCATCTGGGAATTCAACCATCATTTGAGCTTCCGTTGTGTGCCAGACATTAAGTATTAAGTACTGGAGATACGGGGACCAAAAGCCAGACATCCCTTTAAGGATGCCCTTGAGATAAGTCTTATTTTGAGTATGTTAGAAAAACATTTATCAGAGAAGAAAAACTAGTAGATTGGTTTTAGCTGCTGAATAGCCTTAGGGATTAAAGGTGGAGTTGTAGGTTAACAGAAGACATTTCTGAAAGGAGTGATTCTTCTGTAATTAAAAAAAAAGCACACAAATGGCATTGTGCAAGAGACTGCTAGCTGATCAAGAAATCCATCTCCTCTTCCTGGGCATGTAGCCAGACCACATTTCCCAGCCCCTCTTGCAGTTAGGCGTGGCTTTGTGGCCAAATGTTAGCCAATGGAGTGAGAGCAGGGAAGCGTGCCACTTCCAGGCCTGGCCCGGAAAACCCTCCAGGCATGGTTCCCCTGGGCCAGCAGAGGCAGGAGAGCCTAGTGACCTAGGAGGGTGCTGGGTGCCAGAGCCGCTGCTTGGAGGGGAGCCCTCTACTGATCACCGACACCTGTTTCGGACTTTATACCAGCAAGAAGTAAATATTTATAGTATTTGAGCCATGATACAGTTTGCTCCGAGTAGCCTCCCTAACTGATCTAGGCATAATGGGTAGAATGCTCGGCAACACTGGTGAGTTCAGTCAGGGTGCTAAGAATTTCGGACTCCGCTTTAATTTTGATTACTTATATGTCATGTTATATGAAATGACCAGTGAATTTCAAGAATCAGTTTAAGTCATGATAAAATATGTGGCAAAAGTTTTTTAATGTATCATTTCTAATTGATACAAGTGGTTTATTGAGTATCAGTGTGGCCTCTCTCTTTGATTTAATGAGCTGTGTGGGGCCTCTGTTGGCTTTAAAGGGACTCTATGGAGACTTAAAATATTCAGAGTCCTTATTTCAAAGAACTGGAAATACAGTTTTCATCATGCACCCTCTGTGTTCAAAAGCCGGTAATCACTTCTTATTATGTAGCATTTTGTTTCATTTATTCCATCATCCCAAAACTGTGTGTCACACCCTGACCTAGGTTCTCTGAAGAGAGTCCATTCCTCCAAAGAATTTGTGCTTGGTACACAGTTACTGAGTTTCTATACTGCAACCATCTGACCATTGGCTCCTTTTAGCCTTTAATAAACCATGTATTGTTTTTTCATTACATTTTTTTAGTATGTCTGCAACTTTAGGGAGAGTATTTTTTGAAGGCAGGGAATATATTTTATAGAGCTTCTGTTTCTCCCCTCTTGGGCACTTCTAGAGACGCTGGACACTATATTAATTGAGTAACCATCCCTGTAGTTTCTTTTGATTATCTTGCTTGGATTTTCTGGTATAGTTTTGTATTAGAGTTTGTGTTAACAGGCAAATGTGTTTTTTTAGTCTGTTAGGAATTCATAAAATTATGGAGGAATGTTATGACTGGAAAGGTCTTTTTAAGTGAATTCCTGATCTTTTAGAAAACGGTCTAGTTCCTGATACTCAGGGTATGGCCCTGAATCATGGCATGGGCATCACTGGGGGGCCTCTTAGAGGCACAGGGCAGGGCCACACTCAGACCTGTGAATCAGAACCTGCATTTTAACAAGGCCCTCAGGTGACCCACATGCTCATTAAAGTTGGAGATGCTCTATTGAAGGTCAACCCCCCATTTTACTCTTGAAGAAACTAGTTAAAGTAGGGAGTTGCCCAGAGTCACATAGCTGTTAATTTTAGTGGTTCCCATCTTTGGATACATCTTGGGATCACTTGGGAACCTGTCACAAATACTGATGCCTGGGTTCCAGCCTCACACATTCTGACTTACCTGGTCAGGATTGCAGCCTGGGCACCAGCATTCAGAAAATCTCCCTGGACGACTGACATGCAGCCAAGCTGAGAGCCGCTCATCTGGTTGATGAGAGAAGCCAGCTTTCTTTTCTTTTCTTTCTTTTTTTTTTTTTTAAAAGATTTTATTTATTTATTTGACAGAGAGAGAGCGCACAAGTAGGCAGAGTGGCAGGCAGATGGAGAGGGAGAAACAGGCTCTCCGCTGAGCGGGGAGCCGGATGTGGGGCTCGATCCCAAGACCCCAGGATCATGACGTGAGCCGAAGGCAGCTGCTTAATGGACTGAGCTACCCAGGCACCCCAGAAGCCAGCTTTCTTGATGCTTCAGTCAAGGAGGCCTTTTACTCCATGCATGGATATATGTTTAGAAATGGTGTTTTCCCTATCTGATTTCTCACCATCATGTGTCACGCATTTTATATGCATAGCATTTACCCCGCTTACCACCCGCTTCTCCCACTGGCAGGGACCCCCTGACGGTAGGACCTTTGTCTTGTTCACTGCTAGGTCCCAGCTCCTAGGACAGTGTCTGGCACACATTAGGTACTCCTTTAATATTTGTAGGACAAATAGAAGGAATTGTGATACAGAGGGAAATGTGGGCTGCTCAGATAGCACCAGCAGGGTGACCTGTCATTGGAAGGCTCCTGAAGGATGGTTGAGCTGGAGAGTCAGCCAGGGAGGGCAGCATGGAGATGTGCAGCTGAGGGTGGACTTGGACCCAGATCTGTCTGCCCTTGAACTTGCACTTAGAATGTTGTCCTGGGGACAGAGAGGCCAGCTCTTGGCTTCAGACCTCAGCAGTTAGTGGTACTGGGATAGAGGCTCCACTCTGCAGACCCTCAGACTGGTGCCCCTCCCTCCCAGAGCCACCTCTGGCTTGGTGTTGTGAACAGGTTTTACAAATCGATCTGAGGGTCCTCAGAATGAAAGGCCTATCCCAGAGTCTGGCCTGTGGGTCTTCAGTATAAGGTAGCCATTTCTCATGGAAGTTTTCTTCTGTTTTAGTTTTTTTCCCCTGAGAACCTGGTGTTTTTGAGGATAGAATGACTTGATTTCATTCAGTTTATGTGAGTGACTTCCTTTTCTGGTTAACTATTAAGACTTTATTATGCCAGTGTTGAAGAGAAGTCATGATTGATTGTGATATTTCTGTTACTTTTCTTTTTTTAGCGTTTAATTCTTCTGATTTGTTATTTGGTATGTTTTACTGCTCATTTACCTATTGTCAAACTTTGAAGTTAGGTGTAAAAGTCCTTTTTTATGAAGCCATTCATTAGTGTGTCCCAGTGTACATTAGTCATTTTTAAATCTTTTGATGTTAAGACCGTTGTTAAGATGTCTTGTTAAGTGGTAAACTTATACTATCTTTTTTTGGGTAATAGGAAGCCAGAAAATGTTAAGCCTTGAGTGTAGCACATTCTTTTTAACATCATAAAATTTCAAGTTTCAATTCCGAAAGGACATTAAGATGAGATGTTGCATTCTGTGGTTAGAAGGCTGTTGCTGGCAGCTCTTGCAGATGTTACTTGAAGTCAGACTGCTGTTGGCTTTACATCAGCCATTCTTTATAATGTCCTGTAATTCCACACTCACAGTCATGGGAAGAGATGAATGTTGATTTTCCAAAGGATACGTGAATTCTGAGCTTAGTCCATAGTTTATAGGGAGAATTCTTAGGCTCAGATGTTACCACAGGTTGCTAATTAGTAGGCATCACTGTTGATTAAATCAAACAGAGGAAGAGTCATTAAAAGCCCTTGAACAAGAATTTTCCAGAAACAGTAAATAATTAGGGAGCTGATGGTTATCCTGATAGCTAGCAGTCACATTGTGGAGAAAGACCTGCTCTGTGGTGAATGAAGCACTTGATCATGGATATAAGGAGAGGGAAATTAAAAATTCATAGAGGTCAATTTAGTCAGATTTCAATACTCTCTTTGGCACAAAAAATTCAGGCAATCCTCAGTTCTTAGAAAATGTTAACGTTGTTAAGGATTATTCTTACTAAGCACAGAAACAATAGCACTTCATATTTGTTCTGTAGTTTTGAATTTAAAGCACTTTGTACACATCATCCCATGTAATTCTCCCAAAAACGGTGAGATAGGAGAGCACCGTCACTACCCTTTTTGATGAGGTCATATAGAGAGGTTAGTTTACTTTTCCAAGGATAGCTAGTAAGTGAGAGAACTGAGCTTTTCATATTTTAAATATAAAATGTTGAGGGTGGCAGTTGAGTTTATAAACTGTCCTTGGTTTCCTAAGTATATACGTATCTGGTTTATAATACAGGATGAATAATCTAAAAAAAATTTTAATACTGCAACTGAAGAAGGATATTTTTAGGACCTGACTGTCAAGACTCCCAGAAATTGTTTTCCTTTTTTTTAAAGTTACTGTTGTATAGTTTTTTACATGAAAAGTTTAATTTTATTTACATGAAGCAGCCTGAGAGCAGAGACCTGGTCTTCCAACTTCCTCCTGACTTACTGCACCTGCCGTACTGTTCGTTGGCACTCATTAAATCCTTTGGAATGAGTTGGGGGGGTGGGCGCACTATTGGGAAATGGTTAGCAATGTTGTTGAATCCTGACTAAACTACAGAATGAATACAGCATTGGTTCTTCTTAGCAAACATTTCCTGTATGTACAAGCACATATGGTCCCTATTAAAAAAATTATACACATAATATGTGTTCACCAGCATGTATCTTTTTTTTTTTTACACACATACATTTTGAAACACTCTTAAGCCTTCAGGAAAATTGCAGGTATAGTGTGAAGAGCTCTTTCCCCCTGAACCACGTGAGAAGCTGCTGGTATGTTTCATCATCCTTACATACTTGCTTATGTATTTCCTGCCAACCAGAGATGACAGCATTCTCCTCTGTAACCACTATATAGTGATCAAAATCAGGAAACTAACACGGAGACATTTCTACCCTCTGATCCGCAGATGCTCCTGCTGTGCCAGGTGACCCCGCGGTGACCTTTGTAGTGAAAGGTCCAGTCAGGAGCCTGGGTCACACTCTGTTGTCTCTTCAGACTCCTTTAATACAGAACAGTTCTCAGTCCTTTTTGACTCTCATGACCTTGACACTCTTGAAGATTACAGGCCAGTCATTTTGTGGAATGTTCCTCAATTTGGATTTGTCTGATGTTTCCTTATGATTAGATTCAGGTTTTGCATCTTTGGCAGGAGTATCACAGAAGAGCCAGTATATATCTTTTTCAAAGATTAGTTTTACATTTTATTTTCTGTTTCCTTAGAGCGTTTCCCAAAGTGTATTCTGCGGAACTAGCACCTACTGTGTTCTCAACACCGTGCCACCTCTAGAAGGTAGGATTCGAAAAGCTTTTGACTTACAGGAAGGGGTGGGCTTGGCAGTAAGAGTAATTCCATCATGGTAGTACAGTAGAAATAGCCTGTGACCAGGCCTTAGGGGACTGGGTTCTGCCTTTAACTTGCTGTGTGATCTTAGATGAGTTACTTAATCCTTCTGGGGGTAGCAAAATAATACTCCCTTTGTCAAGTTTCTGTGAGGGTTCAAAAAGGCAAAGGGTATAATCACATGGGAAATTCAAAGCACTCTGCAAATGTTAGATACTAATACAACAGTTCTGTAATTCTAGTATCCAATTCCTATGACTTCGAGTAGGAGCCGTGTGGTATTGTGGGAGAAGCCACAGGTCATGTTTGAATCCCATTTGAGTCACTAGCTGTGGCTCCTGGGCAAGTTAATCTGAACCTTAGGTTCTTCATCTGTAAAATGGGGGTAATTATGCCCTGATGGGTAATTGTGAAAATTAAATGAGAGAACGCAATGTAAAATCCTTTCTGGATGCTTGATGTAGAGTCCCACAAATGTTTACTTCCTAATAAAGAGTAGAAAATAAGTTTACTTGATCACATGCAGCTCAAATTGAAATTGAATAGAATGAAGCAGGAGAGGATGCCCCAGAACCCAAATTGAAGCAATCGATTGCACAACTTCTGTGCTCCCACTTTATCTGCCTCCGCTTGCATATTTTTTAATTGAAAATGTAAATGCAGATAAATAGTGAGAAGCTTATTGAACCTGAGTTAGGAGTTGACCTAAACCCAGATCAGAGATTTGGTGGTATGATTGACAGGGAGAGGGTAAACTTGGGCCACCTAAAAAAAGACAGGGTGAGATTTGACGATCACACACTCTAAGGAGAGGAAAGGGGTTGTTAAATAGCAAAACCAGTTATATTTTCTATGGAAAAACCCACAAAAACTATTTTTTGTTTTTTTTCAACTTCAAAAGTCTTTTGGATAATTACAATTGAGTAATTCATTTTGGAGAATTTCTTTTAGAGAGATACCATACCGATGCTTGGCACATAATTAAGCACATTGTTGCTTAATTAATATTTATTTTGGATGCATAGTGGTTTGAAGGTCTTAGGTTAGTGACGGCGGTATTTGCTGCTGTGAGCGCTGTGCTGACTTGAATACAACAATACGTGCTTGTGTTTTCCTGAATCAGCTCCTAGCCTACTAATTAAATCTAAGCACATAATAATTAGAGCTGAACAGAAAAATCGTAGGGCTTCCTTTTAATTTTGCCATTCCAAGTTGTTGATCATATGTATTCCCAATAAGATTTAGCAATTGGATACACTGTTATACCAACTTATTTTGAACAGTTTGGTCTTAGAGGTTGAGAGATTAATCATAATTGACTTGATTGAATAACAGTGTTCATGATGATTCACGGAACCAAAATTATTTAATTTTTATTAATTATCAGTCAAAATAAAATGGATGTTATCGTTTCCAGGTTAAAGTTAGTATAGTTATAATTTCCCTTACAGGAGTCAATAGTGTGTTCCAAGGAGAGAGTTTGAATATTATCTTTTTTGATTTAAATGAAGGGTTTGGTAATGTGAGTTTTGGTTTTTTGAAATAAAACATGAAAATAAGAATTCTACCTTTTGCCTACTTAGTGAATGAGCATTTTTGCATGTTTTAGTTAAATTGTACGATGCCTCTAAAATTATTGTTCGGAAAATATTTGAAGGTTGTCTGGAAAGGATGGTTCAGTCTCTAGAATTACAGCTGTCAGCCAAGCACATCATCTGTCAATTTCAAGAGCTTCACTAGTTATTTTTATTGTGAAGTTGGTTAGAAAACTATTTTGTGAAGTCATATATCATACACACATATTTCCCAGATAATGATAATGAAATATTTTACTGTCTTTGGTTGACACTTCCATGTTGCAGTGTCAAAGTTTAAGTATTTGGATTAAATGCTGAGATGCAGTTGAAACCGGTATATACCTTATTTTCATTGTTAACTCAAGATACTGTTAATAGTCTTAGTACTGAGACAAACATTTAAAAACTGGCACATGAATTTATCTAATTGTTGTATCATTTATAGTTATTCCAAAAACATTAAAAAGCAGCCTTTAATTAAAAAACACAGTTTTGCACAGTATGGCCATGTGAGCAGTTCTTTTCCGGTGTGAAAAGCAGAGTTGCTCTCCCATCACACTGTAACTGGAAAAACTGAAATTTGAAAATACGAGTTTTAAGATTCTGCCTGTTGAGTTCCTAATATTCTTGCCCCAGTATTAAAATTGCCATCTTCATAAAACACAGTGGGAAAATATACCCATTGTTATGTTTCTAAAAAACATGAATTTATATTCAGCATGAACCTAAAATTCTGGAAGTAGCACAGTTTAAAAACTGATTAAGGGGAACCCATTGGCCTGTCGTACTCCTCTTCCTTTTGACCCATGGCTGCCCATTCCCGTGAAGTGCTATATTTGGAACTGTGATTGGGACAGTGCTCACACAGCCATTCTCCTTTTCCTCTTGAAAAGCTTCTGGGCCGATTCACCGCTGCCTGATTTGGTATCAGAGTGGAAGACAGAAGCCTCTTCTGTGGCAGTTAGTTGTGCTGTTGAGAAGAGTATCTCTTTCTCTTGCTCCACGTGCATGCACACATGCACATACATGTGTGTCTGTACACATATGTATACACAGGCAGAGCACACGTGTCTGGGTGTATGTACATGTGTGTACACATATGTAGGGGTACACACACACACCTGTGTGTTATAGCCACAGGACAGCTGGGCCCCTCAAGGAGGCTTAAGAGAACAGATAATTAACATCGGGCTGTAATCACCAACATAAAAATAGAAGCTGGGGTTTAATTTTCTGTTCATTATTGTTCAAAATTACACTTTAAATAATAGTTTTCTCGGAGGTATGACTAGTCATATACAGTTCAGAGTAAGGCTATTGATTGAGCACCTAGTGTAATACTGTTTTCATAAAAGGCATCCTGTAAATGGTGACTATTTGAATTGAGTATAGATTTTAGAATTTTACCTCTACTTTCAGAATTGTACACATCATGGGAGATTAAAAAAAAAAAAGAATAAAACCTCTGTAGGGGAAGAGAGAAGGGAGGTATTGGCTCATGTGATTTGGTATTCTGTGCTTTAAAGTTTTATGGCCCATGGTGCCTCCCTTGGGAGGATGAAGTGCAGGGAGCATGCATAAGCACATAATACTACACTGGTTTTATAGAGGGTAATTAATACAGAACTTTCTATGAACATTCTCTTAGTTGAACACTTTGTTTTCTGGTTTCATAGCAAGATTTTTAAAAAGTTTTATTTTGCTATGAAAATTTTGGATTCTTAAAAGCAGTCAGTTTTTAAGTTTTTCAAGTTTTTATACTGCTTACAGAAATAGAGGATCGGGCATTATAATTCAGTTGGTTGTGTAGTTCATAGACCAAAAAAGATTTAGTATGCTACAATTCTCTTAAGTTCCTCCCTTTAAAATATTTCCATATTATGTAGTAAATTTTTTCAGACTTTATTTCTGTGCCCAATATTTTTCTGTTAAGGTCTTTTCCTTGAGAAGAAATGTGTTAATCAGATGAAAAATGTTTGGAGAAGATTTTGTTGTGATTGTAGAAAATTTTTTATTCTTCTATGTTTTTCACATGTTCAAAAAATAGGCTATGCTAAACAAAATTACAGTAAATGACTGGAAAGATATATTGTTGTATTTCACTTTTAATATTATTAACTAATTCCTGTATGTCTATGTAAGGTTCTTTAATTGTAAGGCATTTAAATTTATTGAATGGCAGTAAATTTCATAGGGATTTATGCGTGGAGGAGAATTGGAGATGACTTAATTCTCCTTGATTTGGAAAACTGAGACTATTAAGTAACTTACCCAAGGTCACACAATTAGAAAGTAGCAGAACTGGGTCAGAATCTTGGATTCTTGATTTGGAGGTCAGTGTTTTTATTACAACTTTTAATATCAGAATAAGTTACTTTAACTATGATTTTCTGGAGCAGATTCAGTCTTTAGTATTTCAATGTGTTGCTCCTAGTACCTGGTTATGCATTGCACTTTGGATATTGGGGCTTCCATTTAGCATTAAAAAAAAATTGGACTGGGTAATTCTAAACTTTGACCTAAATGTGCCAAAACTGGCAAGAAATTTTGAGCCGGGCAGAGGGACTTTGTTATGGGAATGAAACAAGAAATGATCTGTAAATGAATGAATGAATGAAATAATACATAAAGGAAATGATCTCTTCTAGAAAGTATCCAGGAGACTGATTATCAGGTAGTCAGACATACCATCTTGTCTGAAAGTAATGAACTTTTCTCTCACTAATTTAGAAGAGTTACATTTTGATGAAAGACATTAATTAAATAGATATGTGTATGTAAATCAAGTTAATTAAAATGGTATGTTTTTAGATTTAGGCTAGAAGGACCAGCCTCTGTATTTACCTAGATAGCTAACTGCAGGTTTAAATTCCTTATATTTCTAAGATTTGTAATTTGCATTTGAAAGGATAAGTCTCCTTTGTATTCTTGGGGATGAAGTAGTATTAGTTTATGAATAAAATAGTCATATTTTATTATTCCTCTTCCCTAAAAAAACTTTTTTTCACCTGGTTAATAGAAGATTTCTGGGTTTTGTGAGGTTAAATCCTTTTGCAATTTGGACGTACTTCATGGAAACCTGGTGGGAGAACCTTTAAAAGTAATGTTCTGGTTATGGGCAGCTGCTAGGATATTCCCTGTTCACTCGCTTGTCATGGAGCAAAAGCTCGGATCTTATTTTAGAGCCTCTTGACCAGATTCCTGCTGCCACCTATCTGATCAGTGTGTAAATGAGCATTGTTAACCAAGAGGAATGGTGCTCTTGGTCTCACGGTGACCAAACTAAGCTGCCGTTTCTGACCTTGCCAGTATACTTAAAAGGAGATTTTCCTCTATTATTTTCTCTGAATCTATTGTTTTCTTCTTTATAGATGATCATGGGAACAGCAATAGTAGTCATGTAAAAATCTTTTTACCGAAAAAGCTGCTTGAATGTCTGCCGAAATGTTCAAGTTTACCCAAAGAGAGGCACCGTTGGAACACTAATGAGGTAGATAAATTTCTATTTTTAGGGGTACAATTATTTTAAGGGCAAAGTTGTTAGGTCATTTGGCATAGTGTACTACTTTTTTTTAGTTTTTAAAATCAAAATACTGGACTAGGGGATTGTAAATGAGAATATTTAATCTGGGTTTAACAGACACCAGCATGTTTCTTGAACTATCTCTAATCTGCTTGGCTGGCGTTGAAAAATATAAAATGTGCACGCTGACTTACTAAGGTAGTATGAGTTACCATACTTGTGTTCTCTTGCATTTTGGCGTCTTACATTTGGTGGTTAACTTGCCTGCATCTCAGCTAAACACTAGTTCTTATGTTGTCATGAGTTAATAAAGAGACAGCCCCAGTGTTCCACAAAACATGCAGTTTCTTGACAGTGTGAAGTTTCTGTAGGATTGGGAAGGGCAGGCTTCTTATTAGCAAAAACAGCTCTCACAACAGTCCTTTGTGATGAAAAGAGTTTGCATGGAGAATTGATGGGTTTACCTTAATGATAGGAGCTTTTTTATTAGGAATGGAGGCTGTATGGTAGATTGTGTATTTGGCATCCAATTAGAAGATCGGTAAAGTAGAATGAATGAAAGTATCTTCTTGGATGATGTTTCTTGTTTTTGGTAAGTCTTAGTCTGGGAGTCTTAATATTAAGGGTGGATTGCTTTGTCATCTTTTTAATTTTGAAATCTGAATATTTCCATGTAGGGTAATACACATTTAGTTGGTGATGAGAACTGGGTATGTGTCCAGTGATCTGGGAATTGTATTCCTTTAGTTCAGATGGCTGTGATTACTGGTTTTCCAAAGTTGGTCTGAGTCAGTTTGTGTTGCTGGTTCAACATGCACTTCCAAGTTAAATTAAATACAACCCCCTGCTCTGTATTGGGCCCTCAGTTTTGTTAAAAGACACAAGAAGACAGTAGTGCTGCCTACTTACCTTATCTTTTTGAGATTATTTTATTCTAACTTCTTGACATGGAGTGCTTTTGTTTTGAGTTTTAAGAGGTTATATGGGTGAAAGTCTGTCTACTTAATCCTAGTTTACAGATTTAAATACTCAGTAGACCCTCATAGCTTTGATACCTTGTCTCAACTGATTTTAATTTCTTTTAAGGTATGTATATTTTGATTATTTGCATAAATTATATTTCCCCCTTAGACAAAATACTTTTACCTTGACAAACATTAGCTAGTTTAGAGGCCTCTTGTTTTAATCAGTCATCGATTAACGATTTTAAACATGAAAACAAAGTAAATATGCTGAAGATTAGTTTTAATCATAGATCATTACTCTGTCAGCAAAATAGTATGATTTGGGAGCCATTCAGTAGGTCATAACTAGGTCATGAATTATTTAAAAACTCAGTATGTTTCTTAGTATTCCCTGAAACATGGATCTGCTACCTTACTATTATATGTTAGCTCTAGTTTATTTATAAATGAAACAAAACACATAATTGGTATATATTTTTTCAATATTATGTTTTATGTGAAATTGGCAATTTATTTTTAATTACGACTTGAAATTGTATTTGAAACCAGCAAGCGCTTAATTAAAATTCGTGGTCTTTAGGGTCTTCTGAAGCTGGAGTCACAGTATTGGAAGCTCAGTTGGTAGACTGTTCAGATCCTTGCACAGGACTTCACCTTTCATGTATTTATCTCTGGTTATTGACAGGTTCCCCTTTACTCATAGTTCAGATACATTATAAAACACCTAATAAAGAATTTTTATAGAGGATGAGATTAAAAGGAAATACGGAGCTGTTCTGTACTTTCTTCTAGGACCCTGGCCCAAAGAGCTCCTTGGAGACTGCTGATTTAGGTCACAGTGTTGCAAAAGTCCCTGTCCAGAGAGGAGACTTCGGTCCCCTCTCTCACTGGCGAAACGTAAAACTGGGGGCTCTGAGACATGTGGATTGTTTTGTGCAAGCTACCACTGCTGCTGAAAACGCCAGTGAACAACGTGTGTTCCCAAGGGTGGCTGGAGGCAGGATGGGTGGCTCAGCCGGCAGGGGCCAAGGCTCATACCCTTTTCCCTCATGACCCGTTGTTCTCTCAGTAATTTGTCAGCTCGATGCTGACAAAAACTCTTATGAGAGAACTGAATTTAAAGGTTGGCCCATATTTCATTTCAATGTAGAGGACATTGGCTTTCTTTCTTGTTTATTTTTAGCTTTAGGAAAAATAGGGGACTCTGGGAGTGACAGCTGAAGACTTAGGAGTCCTTAATTCTGCAGAGTGTTACGTGGTGATGGTAACCTGTCTTTTTTTTTTTTAACTGGCTTGGATAACAGGAATAAAACAATCCGTACTTCTATTAAAGCACTTCCTTCTTTGATCTAGCTGGGTATTGGCATTTTCCCACATTCTTCAGCCTGCCATCCTGCTAAACCTGAAGGAAGCGTCCTTCCGTGGACTTGTCTCTCTCTGGGGCTTTTGGTCCTATTTACAGCAGAGTCATGCTTAGTCAGAGTTGCCCATGAAGTCTCTTGAATTGCTCATGGAGTTAAGTTTAGTCATACTGCCATTAGTGAGGGCCCGTTTCCTGCTGGGGTTGGAATAGATTGCTGTGTTTTGGTGGAGGACCACATGAAGTAGTCGGCTTGTATTTGGGAGCAGTGTTGTACCAAAACTGGTTTAGATCCCCCTTTCCTGGGACAAGGTGCTGTCACTGGGAGAGGCGTGAGGGAGGGAGGGCGGTGGACAGCACACCTGATTGCTGTTTTCCGTGTCACTCTGTGCAGCATATGTTCGCGGAGCAGCCTGGTGGCTGGAGTTGCCTGTCTGAGGTGTCTCTGTCTTCTATGCTCGCTCTCTGCTGGGTGTGTACAGTTCAACTCCTGAGTATAATGTGACTCCTCCATGCTTTTGAGAAATTCCTTTGTTGAGACCTGTGTTGTAATATTTGTGATGATTTGAGAAAACCTAGCTTTTGTACTGTGTCTTTGTTGAGAGAGAGTGAGATTGTGCCCATTCACATGTTGCCATTTATCGAGTCCCTGTTTTTGCTGGTGGCTGGGCACTGTGTATAATTATTTCTGAGCCTTATAATAATGTCACAAGATATGCCATATTTCCTTTTACTGATGAGGGTGTAGTGGTAAAAAGTGGTTAACTCATTTGGTCAAGATAGCATACTTGTTAGGGCCTGTCTCTCTCTGAGCTTAATTTCTTGTATGTTGCTTACTAATTCTTAGGAACATGCATTCTGTTGTAATGTTGTCTTGGCTTTTAATCAAAGACCCATAACTCTTAACCACATTAGTGTACTTGGCAAATCCGTTCTGTCATTTAATTTTGGATTAAAAAGGGTTAACACAGGATTAGTGTTGTGGGTTCATATGCAAACATTTGGTGAAGCTGAAAGTCACTAAAAAGGAAGACTACCAGAAGATAAGGAGGTCTTAGGGCCCAGCTAAGCTCCTGGAACCTTTCTTAACACATTGGAATAGGTAAAATCTCCTGCCCTTCCTGAATGTTATTTGCAGTTGCAAAATAAATGTTGTGTCTAGAAACAAATCAGTGTGGATTATGCTTTCTCAGCCACACACAGCCTTTGCCCATGTTCTTACAGGCGATAAAGGAGGGGTGACGGTGATGATGGGGCAGTAATTATGGCAGCCAGCACTGACTGAACATTACTGTGTGTGTGGCACTGGTGGGTCCTTGATGCGAATAATCACATTTTTTCCTGGAATTCATCCTGTGAGGCAGATTATGTGATTACCTTGTATCGATGAGGAGATCTGAGCCATAAAGATGTTAAATAATGTGCCCCAGAGTGGTGGACTTGAGAGTCTAACCTTGCAGCCTGATTTCAGAGCCCATCCTCTCTCCAGTTCTGTCCCAAAGAATAATTTCAAACAGACTTTCTCAAGATCTCGCAGCTGTTTAGTGATTTCTAACCCTTCTGTTTTATAGAATTGTTTGGCTTCTTTATTTATTTACATCTTCAAGTATTAAACATATTTTTGCATGAAGTTTTTTTTAAAAGTAGCACTCATTTTGGGGCACTGGGGTGGCTCAGTTGGTTAAGCATCTGACTCTTGATCTCAGCTCAGGTCTTGATGTCAAGCGTCTGACTCTTGATCTCAGCTCAGGTCTTGATCTCAGCTCAAGTCTTGATGTCAAGCCCCTGCGTTGGGCCCCATGCTGGGTGTGGAGGCTACTTACAAAAACAAAGTAGCACTCATTTCTTAGGGAAATAGTTTTGATTCTTAATGAATGTTAATATGTAGGCTCTGGATAATGAAAAAATATTAAAAGTAGACATTTTGAAGCTGTGTGTAACTTGAGGGTTAGGCTTGATCTTTTATATCCAGGGCAGGAGAGAAAGAATGTATTAAACAGAGCAAAATTGTTGAAGAACCGGCTCTTATTCCATAATCAGTTTGGCATTCACGTCTTCATTAGGTGAACTGTGATAAGGTTTCTGCATTTTAAGTTAATATTTTTAAGGCCCAGAGCCAGAGATCATTATGCTAATGCAACTTTCTGATTGCACAAATGACTATTTATAATTACACATATTAGTGCTCCATGTATGTTGTCCAGACTGAAATTCTTTTGTTTAGTCATTAATTAGCTGTTTGACTTAAACTACGACTACTGCATTCCCCCAGTCGCTGGATCTGGATTTCAGATGGCATTCTTCCAAAGCCGAGCTAATGCACACCAACAGACCTTTTTAATGAAAATGTTCTGCTTAAATTGTGTGCTACTGTTTTTGAACTATTAATGCTCTTTTTTTTTTGTTTTTCCTCTAATACAAAGTTTCTCTAGAGGAAGTAAACAAAATGGAATTCTAGTTTGTACTGATCTTAAAGAAAGTTGCATCAAAGGTTTTCAGTTGATGATAGCTTCAGAGATTTTCGTATTAAATGCCTCCTTTTTAATGGTAAACATGTCTGTGTAGAGAGGATATAACTCTCCACTGGTATAGTCTAAGTCATGCCGAAGAACCTGAAGAAAAAAACCCCTAAGTGTAATGCTTTTTATAGGGAAAGAATTGCTTTTTTAAAGCCCGAATACTTTTTTTTCCTTCAATTTTTTATATTCAAGTAAGAAAAATGGACAAATGAACTTTAAGACTATGAGATTTATTAAATTATGTTTCATTTCAGTTGTTTTAATAAGAAGCCACCTTTTCAAATTTCTTTAGTCATTTTTTTTGTGTAGCCATATATTGAGTGTTTTTTGTGTTTTTAATTTTTCTCTTGGAATACCTTATAGAGTCATAGTTTTAAGGGCTGTAATTTTTTTCAGTGATTGGTTTTTCTAGTGTATTTATATGTTATCTTTTTGAAAGACAGACCCACATTTTGGGGGGATCATTTAGCACTCTTCAGACTTCCACCATGCAAGCTAAACTGAAAAGTATTAGCGTTATGAAGGTGAGTGAGGTATTTGGCCTTGATGACTCGGAACGTTAGTTAACCCTGAGGTTGGTCTTTGTTTCGTGTAGCTTTTGGCAGTTGTTAACGGTTTGAATGGTCCCAAGTTATTCTCAGAGTCCAGGCGGGGCTCTCCTGGTTCAATTGCAAATAGGAAAGTACAGATATGAACAGCACCACAGAGAGCCAAGTTTTAAGAGGGACGCCATTTGATTTTTGAATACAATATATTGTACCAAATTTCAAATTAAATGTGGTAATTTTGTAGCGATTGGGTTAACTATAATTCCTCTGTTTCACTTAGTAGTATGAGGTCAGGTAAATGGACACCGAAATCCAAATGAGCATGCACCTGTTTATCAGACAACCTGTATCAGTTTAGCATTGGTGGTAGTAGAGGGAGATTGGATGTGTTGAAATGCTGGGGGCAGATGTCCTTCTACATCTCTGGGGGAAGGCAGGTGAGGAGAGGTCGAGACAAGTGGGTTTAGCTCTGAGGAACGGGAGGAGAAGCAGATCTTAACCTGCAGAGAGTAGAGTAATGGTCATAACATTTAAGTAAGATCTTAAAGAAAAATTTTTTTGAAGAAAGAAAATTCTTGTGGATCTGCCTCAGTTTTGACCCCAGTGGTTTTTATTATATATTACTTCAGAATGTATCACTTAGAAGAATACTTGGCCCATAGTCAGTGTTCCATAAATATTTGTTGAATGAATGAAATGTGTAAAAATACAAAAACTCAGTATGAATGTCTGTGCTCTTGGAGTTCTTATGCAGATATAAAACTCAAATGTAAATATATTACATAAAAAAGATCAGAAAACTAGTAAGATTTATATTAACAACATTAGTTAAATGAGATGGATGAAGTTTTGCCAAAACCAAATTGCTCTTGCAACACGAATGTAATAGTGACTGTTCTCAGGCAGGGTCTTTTGAATTTGGCCCATGACACACTATCATGTGCCCTGCAGTGATCCCACCCCCTCCCCATTGAACTATTTAGAAACTGATTTTGGCTCAGCAGGCATTTCTAGAAGTCTGTTGTTAGGCCTTCGTACAAATACATCATTTAGTCTGAAGTTCACTTCTGGATTTTCTCATTAGTCCGAGAACAACTTAAACGGGTACCCAGGTGATTGTAATCACAGACCACAGACTTGAACAGTGGATCTGTGTGTTAGAAAAATTGGTTATAGGTTTTATTTTTTCAGGTTATAAATTAAGATGTGAAGTGAAAACTTTCCTAGTGAACTCAAGGACCACTGATCTCTTGGAAGGGATACACAGCTGGCAATCAGGAACTGGTTCTGTCTGGTCTTGGCTCTGCCACCAGTCAGCTGAGTGCGAGGTAAGCCACCTGCCTGGCCTCGTCTGCATCTGCTGTGATTGTGCTGAGTGACCTTTAGAGATATGTCATAAGTCCCGTTCTCCAGTTTTGGAGGCTAAATCACTGTTGCTCTCAGAGTTGTTTGGGAGCGTAGGACATTCAGGGCAGGCTTGGGTCCAGCTGGGGTGTGTGTTTGTTTATTTTTTGCTGTTAATCATCCTTTATTTTTATTTTTCAAGTCTATGCTTCAGTGGTTTTTAGTATAGTCTACATACAGTTGTGCAGCCATCACCACCATGTAATTCTGGAACATTTTCATCACCCCAACAGCTCGGGTTTTCCCTCTCTCTGGACTTGGTGGAGTCAGCACTCTCAAGGGGTGGCCAGCCTCTTTTTAGGGGGCTCAAGGTTCTTCTTTGGTATCTCCTCCAAGTTTCTATACCTGTGTGGCGCTGGAGCTGAAATTAGAATAGATTGTCTTTTTGTCCAGGTCTTAACACAGAGCACTTTGTCCTGAGATTGTTTTCAGAATGTTCAAGTGCAAGTGAGGATCCAGTTGGGGCCTTGTTTTTCTGAGGGAAGAAGAGGGCTTGAGGAGAGTTTTCAGTTGAAAACTGAAACAATATGCCCTGCGAACTGGGTTACATGGGGATAAACTGCCCCGCCCTTTCTAGTAATGGTGGGAGACTCTGTGGCCGTGACTTTGCATAAAGAGAAGCTGAGCCCTGCTGGAAAGTCAGCTGAGATTGGAAAAGGGAAGGATACGTGGAAAAGTGGGCATTCTTTTTAGCTTACTGGTTTTCATGCTTAGCTGGCATCAGAATCACCTGGAGGGCATGTTAAAACACAGATTTCTGGGCTCCACCCCCAGAGTTTCTGCTTCAGTAGGTCTGGGGTGGGGCCTAAGAATGTGTATTTTTAACAAGTTCCTGGTGAAACTTAACCTAGATGAAGACTCTCAGGCCCCTAGAAGTGTATTCTAACTTCACTTGACTTTAATCTCAGCTCTGCTATCCTTATACCATTCAGGTATATTTTGGTGTACTTTGGCTACGTGCAGTACAATTGAGCTTTCTAGAGTCTTCTTCTCATATACCTGGAAGTAAGAGAATGCAGTTAGTTTTGGTATTTATCTAAAGTATTGGTTAATGTCTTGTTATATAGGAAGCCCTTTTAAAGTATGGGTGGCGGTAGGGGTATGTGGAGGCATATTCTAATTTTTGTGACCTTGTTTTGAAAAGGTAGCATGAAGAATCATCTCTACTCTCCCTTTCGTTTCCATCTCCATTTGGCCCAAATAGCTGAAAACAGCAGAACCCTAAAGCTGAACATCATAGCCTGCCTACTTACCTACCTACCTGTCTGCCCACCTTCTGGTCTTTTTAATACTACCTCCCAAATGTTTCTAATGATAAATTATGTTATCTTGGTAATTATGAAGTTCTGTTGAAGATTTTAAGAGAAGTTCCTAAAATATAACCTAAGTTTTCCAATTTTAATGCTTTTAGAAAGCTGGAAAAAAATGAAAAAGAAAAAACATACAAAGGAGTCCTTTCTAGATGGCTGAGAAACCACAGATGGGCTGGGGTGGATGTGATGAAGATAAATTTGTGTTTGGGAGAGTGTTTTCTCTGTAAGGGAGAATATTATGGGCAGGATGTGTGGATTTCATGAGGCTTTCTCGTATGCTTCTGTGCTTATGTGTTCTCTGGTCTGGTGAAGGGTGTAGAGTTGAAATAAATGTAAAACTTAAAGAACCTGTTGTTTACGTTTGGGGAGAAAGGAGGAAAGGAGGAGGAGCTGGGGCTCTGGGGAATTGGTCCGGACTGAGCGGGGGTGTGTGTGTGTGTGTGTGTGTGTGTGTGTGTGTGTGCGCGCGCACATGCATGCGTGAGTGTGCGTACATGAGTGCACACACCTGTGTGGGGCAGCTGTGGTAGAACCAGGGTGGAATTCTGAGGCAGGCTTTATTTGCCTTGAGTTCATTTTTTTATGATTCCAAAGTTGTTCATGGTAAAAAAGAGAAGGTTCCATGTCCAAGAGAACAGGAAGCTGAAAAGTAGCTTGACCTGGGCTAGAAAGTAGAGCCCCTTGTGTCTAAAGTCAGAGGGAGCGTGTGTCAGAGGGGGTTGGTCTCCAGAGATGGCTGCAGCAGGAGCACTTGAATCCAGGCCACCCATTCTACTTCTTCTGTTTACTTTTTTTTTTTTTTATTAAGGTTTAATTTTTTTTAGAGCAGTTTCAGGTTCATAGCAAATGGAGAGGAAGGTACAGAGAGTTCCCGTACAACCCCTGCCCCCAAACACGCAGCCTCCCGACTACCAACGCCCCCCACCAGACTGGTACCTTTGTTACAGTTGATGAACCTATGTTGACACATCATCGTCACCCAGAGTCCCTAGTTTACATTATGGTTTATTCTTGGTGTTAAGATGTCTTTTCATGGCTTGGTAGCTCATTTCTTTGTGGTGGTGACTAATACTCCATTGTCTGGATGGACCATGGTTTATCTTTTCATCTCCTGAAGGACATTTTGGTTGCTTTCAAGTTTTGGCAATTATGAATAAAGCTGGTTTAAACATCTGTGTGCAGGATTTTGTGTGGACATAGGTTTTCATCTCCTTTAAATAGCCAGGAGTGTGATTGCTGGATCATATGGTATGAGTATGATTAGTTTTATAAGAAACTTTCAAACTGTCTTCCAAAGTGTCTGTACTGTTGGTATTCCCGCCAGCAACAGGGAGAGTTCCTATGGCTCCACATCCTCCCAGCATTTGGTGGTGTTGGTGTTCTGGATGTTGGCCGTTCTAATAGGTGTGTAGTGGTTATCTCATTCTTGTTTTAATTTCCCTGAAGACAGATACATGGAGACTCTTTTCACATGCTCATTTGCCATCTGTATCTCTTTGGTCTGTTAAAGTCTTTGGCCCATTTAATCAGGTTGTTTGCTTTCTTATTGTTGAGTGTGAAGAGTTTTCTGTGTACTTTGGACAACAATCCTTTGAGATGTGCTTTTGCAAGTATTTTCTCCCATTCTCTTGACTTTGTCTTTCACAGGGCAGAGATTTTTAATTTTTATTAAGTCCAGCTTATCAGTTATTTCTTTCATGGATCCTGCCTTTGGTGTAGTAACGCTACGCCCAAGGCCCGCTAGGTTTTCTCCTGTGTTATCTTCCAGGGGTTTTATAGTGTTGCATTTTACATTTAGGTCTCGATCCATTTTTACTTGATTTTTGTGAAGCATGTAGATCTAGATTCCTTTTTTTTTTTTTTTGGTGCCCGTGGATGTCCAGGTGTTCCAACACCATTTTTTGAAAAGACTATTTTTGCTCCATTGTCAGAGATGAGTTGACTGTATTTATGTGGGTCTATTTCTGGGCTTTCTATTCTTTTCCATTGATTTATTTGTCTGTTTCAACAATACCATGTTGTCTTGATTACTATAGCTTTATAGTAAGTCTTGAAGTTGGGTAGTGTCCTTCCTCTGACTCTGTTCTTGTCATTCAGTATTGACTCAGCTATTCTGGGTCTTTTGTCTCTCTGTAAACTTTAGAATCATTTTGTTGCTATCCACAAAATAACTTGCTGGGATTTAGGTTAGGATTACATTGGATCTATAGATCAAGGTGAGAAGAACTGACATCTTGACGATATTAAGTCTCCCTATCTCTGAACATGGACTATCTCTCCATTAATTTGCGTAGTTCTTTGATATCATTCATCAGAGTTTCATAGTTTTTCTCGTGTAGATTGTGTACTTATTTTGTGAGATTTATGCCTAGTTATTTCATTTTTGGGGGTGCTAATATTGTGTTTTAAAATTCAAATTCCACTTGTTCATTACTGGTATATAGGAAGGCGATAGACTTTTCTATAATTGCTTATTCTGTGATTTTTTTAAAAGGCCTAACATCCGCAGAGCAAACATCTGCTCTGTTTACTGATGGATCCGAAGAGCTTAAAACAGTGCCTGGCACGTAGTGGGTCTTCAGTGACCAAAAGCCTTTTTGAAAATTTCCCTTTGGGACCATCATTCTGTGTGTTAACTCATACCTGAAGTAGTTCCATTTTAAAGGGTGGGAAAGGCCACACCTTCTTCATGTTCTGGGTAGGGGACAGGGCCTATTCAGAGAAGCTGGCCAAGAAGAAGGCTATCCTGTGGGAAGCTGGGATCTTACTTAGAAAGGGCTGCAAAAGCCACTTTCTCAGGAAGAGAAGGGGAGAAAACACTTAAATATATTTATCTTTTTAAAAGTTAAGAAAGATTCGAGAGAAAGGGACAATGCCATTTGCTTCCCATTTCTGAGAAAGGATACATTAAAATAGCTTGAAATTAAGCAGGATCTATAAAATTGAGGTCCGAGTAGAGTCATTTCTCATTTTTCCTGTCTTTAAACCATGTAGTGACAGACACCCCTTTCCTGGCATCAGAAGACAGTTGTTAATGTGCATGCTAGGATTTTATTTTATTTTTGTACTGTTGAACAACATTTCAACTTCCTAACTCTAATTGTTTTATTTAAGAATCAGTTTTGTTAGATGCTTTAATCATTATTAATCAAAATTTTTTATTTATGCATTTTCCAGTAATTTTTAACAGTCCATTCCTCTAGCAACTCAGAGAGCCTGCTGTAGGGTGATTATGTATTTTTTATTTCATAGATGAGGATGGCGAGACGTAAGTGTTTTAGAATTAGCATGTAACATAATCTAATGTAACATCATCTAATGTACTGTATAATTTGCTTTTTATTGTGTGTTGCCTGGGTGCTCCTGCTGGACTGTGAGGTCTAGGTGGACAGGAATCTTCATCTGCTCTGTTTACGGATGGATCTGAAGAGTTTAAAACAGTGCCTGGCACATAGTGGCTGTTTCGTGACCAACAGACACAGTTTAGGGTTGCTAGTCAGGTGTGCTGCTAGTACTTTGTCTCTGAATTCTACAGCCTGGGCTAGTAGTAGTCACTAGGAGTGACAAGCCGGTCCACGGAGCTACCCCTGAAAAAAGCTGTGATGTGGAGACAAGCAGAATGTGTGCTCCCCGCGTGCACTTGGGTTCCCAAATCCAGGGAAGGAAGGGTTGAGGCAAGCAAGCACACTCAGTCCTTATCTCAAACTTAGCAGGCGGCTAAGTTGTTCCTGTCCAGGGCGGGAGGGAGGGTGAGGCAGGAAGCCAAGACTATCCTTTGTGGAGGAGCTCTTGGCCATGTGGGAAAGGGGGGGGGAGGGGGAGGGAGACCCCTCCCACCGCAACCCTCCTGCGGCTAATTCACATAGTACGACACAGGTAGAAAGGTGGGCCAAATCACCCCAAAGTCTACCATCAGAAAGAAATAGTTGACTTTTTGATAGAAGTCTCTTCAGATATTTTTCTGTGCTGATGTGGCTGTACATTTTATTTATTAACTCAGGATAGGTTTACTGTGCATGTAGTTTTGTAATCTGGTTTTTTAATAGGTTGTATATGTCTTAGGGCTTTTTTTTTTTTTTTAAAGATTTTATTTATTTGACAGAGAGAGACACAGCGAGAGAGGGAACACAAGCAGGGGGAGTGGGAGAGGGAGAAGCAGGCTCCCCGCCGAGCCGGGAGCCCGATGCAGGGCTCGATCCCAGGACCCTGGGATCATGACCCGAGCCGAAGGCAGATGCTCAACCAACTGAGCCACCCAGGCGCCCCTGTCTTAGGGCTTTTTTGACAGTGATCCATAGCATCATGTTTATTGCCTGCATATTAGTATTCCGTTGTGTTTCATGCTATCAGTTATGCCTAGCAATTTTTTTGAGGGCCTAATATGTCTAGGCACGGGTTGAGGATACCAGACAGATAAGTTCCTGTTCTCATGGAGTTTATAGTTTAGAAGGAAAGACAATACCTAAGTAAACAAGGAGACAAGAATTTCAGAGAGTGCTAAGAAGATAGATCAGGATACTGAGGTGTGAGTCCTTTTTGGTTGGGTGGTTTGACTTTCTTAGGAAGTGACTTTTGAGCTGAGATCTGAATGATGAAAGAGGTCTAGCTGCTTGAGGATTTAGGGGAGGAACATTTTAGGCAGAGATAAGAGCCAAGTGCGAAGGCCCTGAGGCAGGAATGCATTTGGTTTGAGGAACAATAAAAAAGACATTCTGGCTGGGCCAGGTAGGTAGGGACTAGCTCTCCAAGTGTCTGGTAGATATAAAGATTGGGAATTTTATTTTAAGAGTAACAGTCATTGGAGGATAAGCTCTCAGGAAGTGAGTGACATATTATATGGATTTTTTATTTTCAAAGTCTTTTTCTGGCCTCTCTGTGGCCAACAGGGGAAGCAGAGAGACCAATGAGGAGACTGTTACAGTAACAGGCGATCGTGGTAAGAGTGAGGCTAAAAAGTGGAGGTGGAGGTGTTAGGGCTCGTGGGATTGGACGTAGGAGGTAGGAGAAAGGAGAAGTCAAGAACGATTCCTAGTTTGTGGCCTCAGGCACAACCTTGGTGCTGGTGCTCCTAGTTTGTGGCCTCAGGCACAACCTTGGTGCTGGTGCTCATAACGGAGACCCGGAAGACTGAGGGAAGGGAGGGTGGGGGCAGATCAAGAGTGTTCTTTGGGGTGTATTGATTTTGCCGTGTCTGGTAGACACTGAAGTGGCAGCATCGAGGAGGCAGCTGTCTGGGAGTCCGAGAGAGGTCCTGTCTGGGGATGTAAATTGGAGAGCCATTAGACTAGATGAGGTCACCCTGCGGGCAAACGATGTTTGGGAGAAGGGACAAGATGAGCCCTGAGTGGAGCAGGAGGCGGCAGCCGAGCGAGGGGGGAGTGGTGAACCACACAAGTGTGCGGTGGAAGCCCAGAGAAGAATGTGTTTCAAGGAGGGTGTATCAGTTTTCTTTTTGCTGCTGTAACAAATTACCACAAACTTGGCGGCTTAACACAGCACGGATTTATTATCTTATAGAGTTCTGTAGGTCAGACATCTGACCCGGCTGTCACTGGGCTAAAATCAAGGTGTGAGCAGGACTGTGCTCGGTGCTGGAGGTGCTAGAGGAGAATCTGTTTCCTTGCCTCTGCTACCTTCTAGAGGCTGCCCACATTCCTTGGCTCCGGCCCCTTCCTCCGTCTTCAGAGCCATCAACACAGCGTGTCTCTGACCCTGCTTCCATTGCCACACCCCTGTCTCGGACTCTGACCTCTCTTGTGTCCGCTTCCAGTTTTAGGGACTCTTATGATTACATTGGTTCCATTGGATAATTCAGGAGAATCTCCCTATGTTAAGCTCAGCTGATTAGCAACCTTAATTCTTAATTCTAACTGCAACTTTGCCATGTAACACAACATATTTCTAGGTGTTAGGGATTAGGATTTCTTTGGGCGGTCACTAATCTTCCTACAACAGGGGGTATATAATCAGAGGTTACTGAGAAGTCAAGTGAAATGAGGATGATGTCACCGTTGATTAGGGCACCTGGAAGCTCTTAGTAACCCTGGTGGGTGGTTTCAGTTGCATGGTGGGAGCAGAGGCCCCATTGGAGTGGGGGGAAAGGCGAATGGGTGAGGATGTGGGGGCTGCAAGTGTTAGTGATTTTTGATGGGAATTTTGCTGTGAAGGAAAGGGAATTATGGCTCAGTTTACAAGGGTAGCACAGAGCACAGCTCTAAGAGAGTGAAGTGGGAGCCCTCTTTGGTGCAGAGGTTCAGGGAAGACCTCTAAGGAAGGGGCCAAGTCTGGTGTCTGCTGGAGTGGGTTACCTGAGCCAAGAACCTAGAGTGAGACCAAGAGATGGTTTATAGAGTTGGAGACACCTGAAAAAAGAATTAATATGGTTATTTACAATCAAGCAGAACATACTGATGACTCGTCTGCATGTCCCTGGGTCAGTGGACAGGATGTTTGTCAGCAGCTCCTACAGGGTCCCCACCCCACCACCTTGTCGGCCAAATCTCTGAAGTACGTGTAGATCATCTGCCTTTTATTGCTCGTGGACCCGAGGTGGTCTGGCCCCAGTGCCACGGGGGACAGTGCGTCCCACATGCAGCACAGAGCTCAGTCCTTTCCTGCCTCTGTCTTTCTTCACTTCATTGTGTGTTTTTTTTTAATTTTTAAAGTTTTAAATTTTTTTTATTTTTAAAGATTTTATGTATTTATTTGACAGAGCGAGCGAGACAGCGAGAGAGGGAACACAAGCAGGGGGAGTAGGAGAGGGAGAAGCAGGCCTCCCGCTGAGCGGGGAGCCCTATGTGGGGCTCGATCCCAGGACCCCAGGATCATGACCTGAGCCGAAGGCAGACATTCAACGACTGAGCCACCCAGGTGCCCCTTCATTGTGTTTTAATAACATTTGTACACACTAGTACTTCTTGAACAGTAGACTCTGGGCAAAATAGGCGTGAACCAAACAGATGCGTGCCCTGTGGATCTGGCAATCTGGAGGCCCCGTCTCTTAAGTAACAGGTATGGCCAGAGATGTCATCTTCAGGAGGCAAGGCACTGAGTTTGTGTGGGCCACTCTCCTGGGGCTCCTGCGTGCTCTAACCAGCTGGTGGACCCTCTCTTAACCTCATTATTTAGTGGCCACCTGGAGTGGGCCCGCGTTTCCTGTTGCCGGCAGAGCTCCTGCTCCTTACCCGCAGTCCCCCCTCGCTTCCCTAGGGCATGACCTAAGTGCTACTCATACCCTTCCTTGGAGAGGCCTATCCCTGGACCTCCATCCATAGGTGTCCTCTTTTCCCTTTTTTTTCTCATCCAGCTTAAATTCCAGAGTCCACAGTATGTAATCACTCTTTTACAAATGTCCTCAGCGTTCCTGCTCTTCTCTCTTCCTGTCACACCCAACTGGACAAATCCCTGTTCCCAGTGAACCCTACCCATCTCCTGCCCTCTCTGTGCCTGCAGCCCAGCAGCTCAGTGTTGCTGGAGAAAAACGGGATAAAGAGTCAGACTTCTGTCTCTGTCCGTTTTTGGTCACCAAGTGAGCACTTAGCACCACCCACAGTTCTCTAGGATTCTCCACCACTAAGCCTGTTCTGACTCCATGACCACTTCATACTTTCTGCCTGTTTCTCGCCGGGCCACCCTCTTTACCATCACCACCACCCCTGCCTCTCAGCTGCTGAGCTGCTTCACTCCAGATCTTCCCACCACTGAACCGAGTCTTCCTAACCTCTGTCAAAGGCCAGTCTGGTCACAGGAGCTCTGGACGCCAGCCCCTGCCCCTCTCAGGGACTTGAGTCTGGCAGTTGCCCTGCATTTTCCTGTATTCCATTTCTACCAGCTCGTCCAGTTTAACGTCCACAAAACCCAGC
The DNA here is from genome assembly GCF_002201575.2 of Neomonachus schauinslandi. NCBI lineage: Eukaryota > Metazoa > Chordata > Mammalia > Carnivora > Phocidae > Neomonachus > Neomonachus schauinslandi. The sequence continues at coordinate 4,444,312 of NC_058406.1, forward strand.
TTTCCTTTCCATCACTAGCCCCATTTTTAAATCCTCAGCATTAGGAATTTCCTCTGCGTTCTCACTGTCCAGTTCCTCTTTCGGTTCCCGTCTGCACCCTCTGCCCCTGCTCCAGTGAGACTGCCCGTCTTTTCCCACATCGTACGAGCTGCTGAACCCAGCAAACACTGCAGCCTCCTCACAGCTCTTCCTATTCCAGACGCTTCTCTGCTGTTGTGATCGTGCGTCTTCTGGGTGCTCCTTCCTCTTGGGCCAGCTGCCTGTCAGTACCCCATGCCCATCTTTCTTCTCATCCAGCCTTTCAGGGGTCAGGTTCTGCCAGGCTCTGCCCTCAGTGTCTCTGTTCACACTGCATGCTGTCTTGAGGTATTCTCATCTACGCACATAGCTCGCGATCCATCTGTATGTCCCCAGTTATAGGCTCCGGCTTTTCCTCAGACCCTTCCTCAAATGCTTACGGGCACCTCAGGCAGCTCGTCCACAACTGAACTCTGGATCTTTCCCCAACTCTGCTGCCTCTACAGTAGTCCTTACCCTCCCTCTCTCCCACCCCCAAGATCGAACACAGCACCACACTGTACTGCGTCTCTCCCTGCCCCCCGCCCAGGGCTTTCTTGGGCTTTTTTGCAGTGGAGTGAAGAAGCTGTGGATACCTTCTTGGAATTATGTCTTAATGCAAATCATTTGCAGGATTACAAAGGAAACCAGTTGTATTGAAGTAGTTACCAAAATCTTACTAAAACACAGATCTGATTTGTGATATGACAACACATATACTCCTGAAATGTTCTTAAATAACAGGATCTAGTGGTGGGTCTGTAACTGCCATAAATGTGAAGAAATTATAAATACAAATGATACTTCCTGTCACGACATCGGTAATTGGGATGAAAAACATGGGAGATTTATAAGTCACGGGTACAGCCCATGTTGCTGAGGTTTGTTGCCTGTACTCACAGTTAAACAAAATACTGCATTTCAGTTGGAGTTTAGTGAAACGAGGATATAGTTCTTCTCTCATCCAAGTTCATGAACCCAGTTCTGTCTTCACTGTGACCCTTCCACTGTCCCAGCGCCACCATCACCGCTGCTCTCCTGGACACCCGCAGGAGCCTCCCGTGTCACTCCCTCGCCTCTGCTCTGGACCTCCTCTCGTTCACTCCCCCACAGCAGTCAAGTTACCTTCTTAAAATAGTGAAATGTGAATCAAATCATGTTTTTCCCCAGCTTTACACTCCTCAAGTGCTTTCCACTGTTTTGTGGATATAAATTTAAACAGATGGCCGACACTCTCTGCTCAGCCTGGCTGCCCTCCCTCTCCTGTCTCATCTCAGGCCCTCATCCCCACTTTGGTTGAGCTTCAGCCGTGTTCTTCCAGCTCTTCAGTTGTGCTTTGCTTTTCCCACCCACAGGACCATGGAATGTGCTGTTTGTTTCCTTTGTTACACACTGTAATCTATTGCTGCAAGACCATATTACCGTACACTGAGTGCCTTTAAACACCACACGTTTCCTGTCTCACAGCTTTTGTGGGACCAGTGTCCAGGCAAGGCCTAGCTGGGCCCTCTGCTCTAAGGTCTCTTGAGGCTGCATTCAGGGTGTTGGCCAGGGTGTTGGCCAGGATTCTCATCTGAGGGCTTGATTGTGGAAGGATCCTCTTCCTAGCTGAAGGGGTTGTTGGCGGCATTCAGTTTCTGGTGAGCTGTTGGACTGTGGGTCTCAATCTTTTGCTGGTTATCAGCTAAAGACAGCCATCAGCTCCTAGTTACTTGTGCCTTCCTAACATGGCTCCTTGGCTCAAAGCCAGCAAGGGAGAGAGAGTCCTAATGCTGCAGTCTTAAGTGATGTAATCCCACGTGTAATCACCCGTGTCCCATCACGTGGCTGTGTTCTGTTTGTTAGAAGCAACTCTCAGGTCCACAGGTGGGTCCTCCTGCCCGCACTCAAGGGGAGGGAGTTTACACTGGAGGCCAGGATGGTGGGATCCGTCTTAGAGCTGGTCTGCTCCCTCCCACCTCACCTTCCACCCCAGGCACCTACGCTTGTATCCTTAAAAGAAGAAACAAAATTTCCACATCTCTCCAGAGGACCTCCTCACAGATAGAATGCCTTGTGGTCACCATATGCCAAGCCACACATGACATACAGGAACTTAGTCTGCCTCTTAACAAATCTGCAGTCTCAGACACATCCATGAGGAGTTGTCCAAGTGGTAGATGGAAATGGGGGAGAGAAAGTCACTTTCTCAGGCTCCTTTTCACTCCTCTTCTTCTTCTGCCCATTGGCCAATCATTTACAAAATCCCTGCTCTGTGCTGAGTCTTGGGGTTGTGTTGGGCTTAGATGCAGGAGGAGTGAGACAGGAGCTTGCAGTTTGGAGCCCTATGTTTCTCAGTTGAATACAAGTACTTTTGAACTGGAAGGTCTGCCAGTTTTCAAACTTAAAAAAATTTCTTTAAGTAGCTGAACGATTTTTTTCCAAACATAAACTTATGGGGAACCTAAATCTATAAAACAGACGAAAGTAGAGATGCCCTGGCTGAAGCTGGGGAGCAGGACTATACTCTGCCTGCTTGGGCTTCTGACTTCCTCCAGAGGCGGCTGCCACAGTGAGGCCTGGGCTCCTGGGGTGTCAGAAGCAAGGTTAGAGCATGACAGACCAGAACGGTGGCTTGGGAAACTGATGCCCAGAGGGGTGGAGGCCAGACCCGTTCATTGTCTGGATCAGTGACTCTCACATGGGGCTGGTACTGACCCTTTAAAGGGTATTTAGAAACAAGTGGGAGCACTCTTTGGGTGTCATGGTGAGTGTATGTGTGGGTCTTCTCTAATTCTGTACAAAATGGTAAAAATGCCCTTATGGAGGAGCTTAGAGAAACCAGTCCCTGCTCTTGTTCTCAGCGCTCTTTATGTTGGTTCTCTCCCTTGGCTGAATGTTAGAATCATCTGGACAGCTTTTAAATATATCAGGGCCTAGATCCCACCCCCGACCAATTAAATTGAGGTCTCTGGGGTGAGCCCCAGGCTTAGGATTTTTAAAAGCTCCCTGGGATATTCTAAGTGCAGCCAGGGTTGAGAATCACCACCTCAACTCTACTGTTGACTGCTTTCAGAAGAAGCCTTCTTTGTAATTAAACAGACTGTGGTTAAAAGTAAGCAAAAGGAAATCTGGAGGGGAACATTTGTAATAGTCAAGTGGGCTTTATGAAATGTACAATTACATTATGAGAACACAGATCATTGGAACCAGCTGACACTTCCCAATTTGGACTAAGACTCAAGCGGTGGAAAGCACTCAAGAGTCTCGTGTCTGGGCAGAGGTTATCTGTTTCTGTTTTCCCTTTCGCCTTCTTTATCCTTTTCCTTTCTGAATATTTTTTTTTTTTTTTTTTTTTTTTTTTTTTTT
>NC_058406.1:4447816-4704312 GCF_002201575.2 Neomonachus schauinslandi
TTTTTTAAAGATTTTATTTATTTATTTGAGACAGAGAGAATGAGAGACAGAGAGCATGAGAGGGAGGAGGGTCAGAGGGAGAAGCAGACTCCCTGCCGAGCAGGGAGCCCGATGCGGGACTCGATCCCGGGACTCCAGGATCATGACCTGAGCCGAAGGCAGTAGCTTAACCAACTGAGCCACCCAGGCGCCCTTCCTTTCTGAATATTTTAACCTAATGCAATGAAGCACCTGTTTGTAACAAATTTTTCTTTCTTCTTTTCTTCTCGTAGTCCATCTTCATCAGTTAGCTGCTGTTCTCTGTCCATACCGTAGGGCTCTTCAGTGTTCGTCCCATTTCCTATCTAATCCCAAAACGCTGTGACACTGAGCATTCCTGATAAAGTGGCCATCCAGTTTGGAAAGACACCGTATTTTACAAGATGATCAGTTTCTGAGAAACTTCAGTTGTTAGAAAACTGATGTTGTTGGCTTAGTCAGGGAAGGATCTGGAAAAAAGATCAAGAGGTTAGCTCAAATCTTAACGTAGGGAGTTCTCAGAGTAGGTGTTGGCTACTCATGGTCTCATAATTGTTCCATTGAGAGCAGTCTTATTGAGAGTAATTACAGCCATCCTTGTTGTACACTCACAGATTTCCTTCACTGTACTCCCCCTCTCTGACACTGACATGAGCTCACAATGACAACAAATTTAGTATGGCTTTAAAAATACTTCACAAATATGTAATGAAGATTAATCTCACTTTGCTTTCTTTTACCAAAATAGTTGTTTTCCTTCAAATCCACTCATTAATTTTCAGTCTTACTGTTTGATTTTTTTTGAATTATTCATCTGTACCACTAAATTCTCAGCTTGTGATTCTCTGTGAATTGATGCTAGTGTTAATGGTTTAGTCCTGTATCTTTTCTTCCTTTCATGAAATTGCATTGGAAACACAATTTAGTCTTCAGTCAGGCTGACTTCATTGGTTCTTAACTTCTTTAATTTTTGAAATGTGGGCTGGAAATGTTATGTGTACGTGAGTAAATGTCACATGTTTGTTATGTGTGTGTATGTATGCTCTGTGCACATGGGTAATGTTATATACACGGGTGTATTCTCTGTATGTGGGTAAGTGTTATATGTATGTGCATGTTCTGTGCATGTAGGTAAATGTTATATATGCATGCCTGTTCTGTTAATGTGGGTAAATGTCCTAGGTATATGTGTATATGTTCTGTGTATGTAGATAAATGTTATTTACTTTGTATGTGGATAAATGTTATATGTGTCATGTATGCACGCGTGTGTTCTCTGTATGTGAGTGAATGTTACGTGTATGTTCTGTGTATGTGGGTGAGGATTAGGTATGGTTTGAAGAGCACTCTTAGCAGGGATTGTTTATTACACAGTGCTAAGATTATAAGAACCTGATGGATCTGGCAGCTTCCTCTTCTGCTCAGTGCACCTCCAGCACTGTGTGCCTCCAGGATAATCCTACTTACTTTTTAAAAAATTTATTTTATTTATTTAATTATTTTATTTTATTTATTTTTATTTATTTTCTTTTTTAGAGAGAGAGAGAAAATGCATGCACACCAGCAGGGAGGGACAGAAGGAGAGGGAGAGAGAGAATCTTAAGCAGGCTCCACACCCAGCATGGAGCTCGATGTGGGGCTCAGTCTCATGACTCTGAGATAATGACCTGAGGAGAAATCAAGAGTCAGATGCTTAACTGACTGAACCACCCAGGCTCCCTGAACCTACTTACTTTTTCAGATGGTTTGGCGGATTCCATGAGTTAACAGATACAACACTTAAAACTTCAGTTCATTTGCCCATATTTATAGTAAACAAATACTAAATAAAATACAAAAAGCACTAACTTTATGTAAAATAAAAGGTTGATATGTTGGATTATATTGAAAGAACTTCCCTTTATCAGAAGGCACCATTAAATGAATGAAAAGTCAGGCCATAGAGTACGACTGGCCAACAGAGGCTTATAATCAGAACATTTTGAGAAGTCCTGAAAGTCACAAAGAAAAGAGAAGCAAACCCAATAGAAAATGGGCCAGAGACTTGAACGGGCACCTCACAGATGGTCAGTATACATAGGTCCTCATCATTCATCAGAGAAGAGTAAACTAAAACCACGGCACCATGCTATTATACACCCAAATGACTAAATTAGAAAAGACAGCATCACGTGCTGACAAGGAACAGAGTAGTGGAAGCTTTCATACAGTGCTGAAGGGCGTCTACGTTAGTGCTGGAAAACTAGAATTACCTATCAGAGTGGTAAGTCATGCATGCCACATGTCTTGGCGGTTCCACTGCTCACGTATATTCCCAACAGAAACATGTGCGTATGTATACCAAAGATACGTACAAGAACATTTCGGGAGTGTGATTCCAAATTCCCAACAACCAGAAATAGCTCAAATGCTCACCAATAACAGAATGGAAAAATTAATTGTGTTATATTCATATAATGTAAAATTGTGTAGCAATGAAAATGAATGAACTTATGCTATATTCAGGAAACGAATAACTCACAAACATACTGTGGTGTGAAAGAGACCAGACTCTTAAGTTTATATATCGTGTGATTCTGGATACAAGTTCAAAACAGTTCAGAAAAGGGAAGTTAACCACAGGTTGGTTGTCAGGAGTAGGTACCTTTGGAGAGTAGGGGAGGTCTGTTAGGGCTTCAGGCTTGCCGGTCATGTTCTAGTTTTTGATCATGGGTGTGATATACATACATGGACACATAAAAATATACTTGTGATTTGTGCTTTTTTGTTTGTAAATAGTATTTCAATAAAAAGTTTGTTGAAATTATATATAGTGTAAAATAGATTATTAAAGAGCAGTGAGAAATGAGCAAAATACAGCTACATGCAATGGCATGGAAGAATCTTGAAATGCAGTGTTTGATTCTATTTCTGTAAGGTTTGGAAGGAGCCAATGCTCAGCTGTCATTAGGGAAAACAAGTAGCTAGTGGGTATCAGTGCAGCAGAACTGTGAGTGTTATGGAATAAGGGATTTATTTATTATAAGAATAGACTGTATGCAACTGTGGGAGAAGCTGGAAACAGAGTCCAGTGGAAGAATTAGAGGGTTAGAGAAGCATCGGGAATCACTTCCTAAAGCTCTGGTGGGGGTGGCCTGGCAGCCAGCGGGGTTTGGGAAGCCAGGCAGGAAAAGCTTGTCACCTCTGCCAGGCTGCTGCTTTCTTTTCTTTTTCTTTTTCTTTTTTTGAAAGATTATTTTAGAGAGCACATGAGTGGGGGGAGGTGCAGAGCAAGAGGGAGGGGGAGAGAGAGAATCTCAAGCAGACTCTGTGCTGAGCACGGAGCCCTACATTTGGCTCGATCCCAAGACCCTTAGATGATGATCGGAGTCGGACACTTAACTGACAGCCCCGCAGGTGCCCCAGGCTGCTGCTTTCATAGGTCTGCTGCCTAGCATCCAGTGGTAGGTGGGCCTGGAGGGGGGCTGGCGGTTAAGGGGGGAGGGTGTCTTCTCTTGGTCATCAGGGCTAGCAGTTGGGGAATAAAGCTAGTGTTGGAAAGGCTGGAACCTTCTGGCTCCTGTTTCTGTCTGTCACCACCTTCTGAAGGCAGCGGCTCTTCTGCTTCCACCTTTTAAATCTTGGGCAGACTCAGGGAAGGGATCCTGGGAAGGTCCAGCTTGGCCAAACCGATTGAGGTAAAAACAGCCACAGTGATGTTTGCACAACCTTGTGAATATATCCTAACATACTCTCTATTGTATGTGAATGCTATCTCTGTAAAGTTGATATTCAAACAAAGACTGCCATAGGTTGAAAACCCCAAAGAAAAGCAAGGAAATAATGAGTTCAAAAATCAGGATATTGGTTACCTCTCAAAGGTGGTATGTTAGGAACTCTTTCCTTGCTATGGGTGGGGGCTCCCCCCCGCGTTTGCTCTCTGGCTGCACAGGCTTCTGTAGATGGCATATGGCAGCCCACACACGCAGTAGCCGTGAATTCACAGCCCCGTGCGGGAGGTGGTGCGTCAGTGTGGTTTATCAAGTTAGGGGGGCACAGTGTGCTCTAGTCTGCAATTTCTAGCTTTTTAATGATTAGAAGATGTTAACGTGGATGATTTCAGCGTTCCATCGTGGGAACTGGAAGTTTCAGTATAGCAGTTGCTGCTTCTCCATCTGTGTCCGTGTTACCGTGAGGCGTTACTCTTAGGGCAGCAGGGGTGGTGACCGGGGCTCTGGGTAACAAGGCCTCCTAGAGCGCCTGATGGGTCCGTGAGTAGTTTTGAAAATAGGTTAATAGGATATTCCTATCATTTTCCTGTGTATATTTGATTTTAAAATTTCAACTGAGATTTCTTTGTACTTAAAAGTAGATTATACGGATTCATTAAAGCATTCATAACAAATCTGTTTTGATAATCTGAGAAATCAAAACATTCTCATCATCTAAAACTTAGTGGAAAATGCCCTTTATCCACTCTTCATTTACATGGAGTCACTTTTTATTTGAATGTTTGCTATGGCTCTTTTCATCCTCTTTGTAGTGAGGAAGCAATTGCCCAAGTGAAGAAAGTTATGCAGCTTTCCTGCCCGGGGCTGTAGTTGTACCATCATCAGGAAATGGGTGCGAAGGTTTTTTAAAAAAATTTTTTAATTGTTATGTTAATCACCATACATTACATCATTAGTTTTAGATGTAGTGTTCCATGATTCATTGTTTGTGCATAACACCCAGGGTGCAAAGGTTTTTACAGAAGTTCAAAAACAAAGAGTATCTTGTGCCTTTTGTATGCAAAGGCTAAAAAAATTTTTGCTGTAGTTATGGAGACTTTTAGCTTTATGTTCTTCTGGTGTAGAACATAAATAGCAAGGTATTTGAGTGAGACAGTTTAACTCCTTAACTAACAGGAGCCCCCAAACCATTATTTCTGCATGGGTTAAATTTATAATATAAAGCTTCATTACTGTTACTTACAGTGCCTCTGGACTATTTGCAAAACTTCAGAGATACGTTTGTTACATAATGAGATTCTTAAGCTTTTATTTTGAGTCAATTGTCACTCTTTATAGTTTTCCATTAAGAGATACATTTTTGGGGTGCCTGGCTGGCTCAGGCAGGGGAGCATGCAACTCTTGGTCTCAGGGTGTGAGTTTGGGCCCCATGTTGGGTGTAGAGATTACTTTAAAAAATAAAATAAAATATTAAAAAAAGAAATACATAAAAAAAAAAGATTTTATTTATTTGAGAGAGAGAGGGAGAGAGCACAAGCAGCAGGAAGGGCAGAGGATCTGAGTGGGGAGCCAGACGTGGGGCTCCATCCCAGGATCCCGAGATCATGACCTGAGCTGAAGTCAGATATTTAACCAACTGAGCTACCCAGGTGCCCCAAGAAATACATTTTTGATAATTTTTATAAGCCAGTTAATTAAGCATTTTGTCTGTTGTTATGTTTGTTCAGTAATCATTTTGAGTGCCTACTATGTGCCCCAAGCCCTGAGATAAGCCATTCGGAAGGAAGGAAAAGGTGGTGACAGTCATGTTGGAAGACATACATAAAAAATAATTGCAATATGGTACAATAAAGGATATAATGAAATTATGAAGTGTGTATGTACAAGATAAATTTGAGGCCTATAAATGGTGGCTGTTGTATAACAAATGACACTCAAGCTGTATTTTGAAGATGATTAGAAGTTTGTTAGGCAAAGAGAATCACCAAGACAGCTTTCCAGGGAGAAGGAACTAATTGTGTAAAGGAGTGCAAGGAGGAGTGATGTCCTTGGTTAATCAGGAGTGGCTGGCATAGGGTTTAAGGAGAGAGATGGATGAACTAAGGTTAGAGAGGCAGGCAGGAGCCAGCTCACGGAAAGCTGTATATGCCATGCTGGGTTTATATTTTTATCTTCTAAGTGATAGGGATCAACGGAAAGATTTTAATCAGAAAAGTAAAATGATCATATTTTCATTTTATACAGTCACTCCGTGGGCAGTTTAGAGGCTGGAAATCTGGGGAGGAATCCCTACCAGAGATAATTAAGACCTGTTTCTAGGCAGTGGCAGTAGAGAAGGATCTGACCTGAGAGCTATAATCAGGATTTACCCTGACCTCTAAGATGTGATGGCAAAGGAGAGGAGAAATTACTGAGACTCTGGCTTGAATGATAGTGACACTGTAGATAATGGAATATGGAAAGAAGAGCAAGTTTCAAGATACTGAACTTAGTATTTGTATAGTCGAGTTTAGAGCACCTGTGAACATCTAGACAGAGATCCTAGAAGGCAGTTGGATATAGATTTGGGTGCTCAGGAGAGAGGAACTGACCTTACAGGTGGTACTTTCCAAGGAGAGTAGGGGGAGTGAGGAAAGGGGGAGGTTCAGGAAAGGAACTATTTCCCCCATCCTCTCTGGAGAGTAAGAGAGCATCCTTAGATGAAAGGAAGAGAGAATAGGAAGGAAATTGAGCTTATGAGGGAGACTCAGAAGGAATAGTTGGAGAGGAAGAGAGCTAGGAGGATCACAGAAGCCAAGGGAGGGTAGAGTAGTAAGGAGAATGAGTAAGAGGGATTAGCAGTACCATCTTGCAAAGAAAAATTCTATAAATATTAAGAAAATATTTTTCAATTTTTGTGTAATTTAGGTATCATTTAGAGGAGGAAATGGAGGGTTATTTATTTAAATGGATTTGGGACAATAGGCTTACCAATTGAAAAAAATATAAGGTAGGTCTGTATCTCAGACCTTATACAAAATAAATTTAAAAATTAAATATAAAAGGGAAATAATAAAAATACTAGAAGAAAATATGGGTCATATTTATAAAGTGTTCAGTTTTCTTAATGACACCAAAATTAGATAGGAAAAGGCTGTAAATTGGATTGCATATAAATTCACCATTTCTATGTGCTAAAAATACTGTAAAATTAAAATGTAAATGGCAAACTGGGAGAAATATTTACCATATATTTGACAATGGTTTAATGTCCTTAATATATAGAAGATCTATTAATAAAATGAGTAACTGGAGATTTCTGGCTAAGCAGTTACTCATTGAAATGGATTTATCTTTACTTCCTTCCAAAATTTTGATAAAATGATAGAAGAGAATCACAAGAGGCATAAATCCACAAAGATAGAAAATATGGGAGTGGGGAAAATTTTTGTTAATGGTAGACTAAGTGGTTGGGCCCTCTTTCTTGCAAATAGAAAAGCTGGATACAGTTTAAACCAAAATTTATGTTGAAGGTAATGGGGAGCTAGAAGATGGTGAAGATTTGTGGGGCCAAGATCTGTGGGAGGAGGGTAGCTCATAGATAGATCAGATTTTTTTTTTTTTTTAAGATTTTATTTATTTATTTGACAGACAGAGATAGTGAAAGAGGGAACACAAGCAGGGGGAGTGGGAGAGGGAGAAGCAGGCTTCTGGCCGAGCAGGGAGCCCGATGCGAGGCTCGATCCCAGGACCCTGGGATCATGACCTGAGCCGAAGGCAGATGCTTAACGACTGAGCCACCCAGGTGCCCCGGAGATCAGATTTGAATCTACTTCTGTCATAGAGGAAATCTGCTAATTCAAGAAGAGGCAGGCAGGCAAGAAGCTGAAAAGCCAAATAGAGATTTTGATGGATTCAAGGGATTGGAAGGTGGGGGGTAGAAATTATACTTTGATACATGTAAATCAGGGAAGAGGGACCCTGGAAAACTTCTTAGGCTTTGAGCAGAGAGAGGTCCCAAAGGCCTGTATCCTAGGAATAGTAGTCTCTCAGAAGTGCCAAGTCCAACTTCAGATCCTCTCAATTTTTGATTGGATCCAGGTGATCTTGACAGAAATAAATGTAAATCCTTTCTGGAAGAAGATAACATTACCCAGAGCCTCAAATGATACCTGCATTTATTTATAATGACTGGCATTCATCCAGCAGATCAGAATTTAAGACAATTTGACTGAAACCAAAAGAAACAATAGACTATGGAAGTAGATCCACAGGGATCCAGATAATAAAGTTTTAGAAAATGGTGTTGTATGTAATATGTTTAAAGAAAAAAAAAGACAAGATTAAGAATCAGGGAACTGGAACTTTTAAAAAAAGAAAAAAAAAAGAACCAAATGTAGATTCTAGACTGGAGGATTATAACTGAATTGAAATTAAGATCTTAATCGATGGGCTTAACAGTAGATGAGTGGTAGTAATAATTTGAAAATAAATATTCAGAACGATGAGAAGTGTGGAGAAAAATGGATGGGATATACATAAAACAGTGTATGTATGATGTGAGATTCAGTGAAATTGTTTAATGAGTGTGTAATTGACATCCCAGTAGGAGAGGAAGGAGGAATGGTGCAGAAGCAGTATTTGGAGAGATAATGGCTGAGAATTGTCTATAACAGACAAAAGCATCAGATCACATATTCAAGAAATACTGTAGACCCTAAGCTAGATAGATATATTCAAATAAAATCTCACTGAAACATAAGATTGCTTAAAACCAAAGATAACAAGAAAATCTTAAAAATAGCTAGAGAAAAATTACATTCAAAAGAGCAATAGGGGTACCTTGGTGGCTCAGTCAGTTAAGCATCTTACTCTTGATTTGGGCTCAGGTCATGATCTCAGGGTCATAAGATTGAGCCCTGTGTTGGGCTCCACACTGGGCGTGGAGCCTGTTTAAGATTCTCTCTCCTTCTCCCTCTGCACCCCCGTCCTCCCACCCTGGCTCCTCCCACGTGTGCTCTTTCTTTAAAAAAAAAAAAAAAAAGCAGTAAGACTGACAACTAATTTCTCAACGAAGCAGAAGTCAAAAGACAATTGAATGATATTTTTAAAATGTAAACAAGAAGGTAAACTGCCAATCTAGAATTCTATACCAGCAAAAAACCTTTTAAAAGTAAAGGCTCCCTGCACCTTGGGGGGCCTGCTTCTCCCTCTCCCACTCCCCCTGCTTGTATTCCCTCTCGCTGTGTCTCACTCTGTCAAATAAATAAATAAACTCTTTAAAAAAAAAAAGTGAAGACAAAATACCACCTTTTTAGATCAGCAAAAAATGAAAAGAAGTAATCTCACCAGACCTGTACCGAAAGTGATATTAAAGATTCTTCTTTAGGTAGAAGGGAAATAATCCTGTATGGCAGCTTTAAGTTGCAGGAAAAGTGAAGAACAGAGCGAGGGTGAATGCAAATGAATCTTGATGTATAGGACAACAATAATGCCTTGTATGGTTTAAAATATACATAAGAATTAAGTATATATTAAAATAGTGTATAAGTTGTGGGGATGTAAACAGAGTTAGTATCCTGTGATGTTTGCATTGTCCAGGAAGTGGTAAAAATAGTAATATACTTAAGACTGGTAAATTTAGGTTGCATGTTGTAATCTCTAGATATTCATTAAAAGAATAATAAAAGAATATATTATATACCTACCAAACTAATAGAGGGGAAATAGAGAGGAAGAGGAGTTGTCATCGAGTAAAATTTGGTTAATCCAAAAGGAGGCAAGAGGACAGAAGAAGGAATATAGAACATTTGGGAAAAATTGGAAGCAAACAGTAAGATGATAGATTTAAACTATGATATTCGTAATTATATGAAATAAAAATGAACTAAGTTTTTTATTTAAAATACAAAGATTGACAGATTAGTTTACAAAACAAAGTGATTCATAACTTCATGCTGCTTACAAGGATGCAGATAAGTAGAAAGTGAAATGGTAGAAGAGGATGAAACACTAATCAAAAGGAAACTTGTGTACCTGTATTAGTAGAGTAGAACTTAGGGCAGAGAAGCATTAATAGGGATAAAGAGAGACATTCCTAATGATAAAGCAGTCAACTCAACAGTTCTACATCTACATGCACCTAAAAACATAGTCTCAAAATACACAAGGCAAAAATTGACAAAACTAACAAGGAATAGACAAATCCACAATCATAGTGGGAGATTTAAATACACTTTATGAACTGATAAAGTATCAGGACATAAAAGATCTCAATTACACAATTAACAAACTTGAGATCTTACTGCGTTTACCAGTAAACTGGACACAGTAGGACAGAGAACTAGCAAACTGAAGTGATAAATATTAAAAATGAAATATAGAATAAAATGAAATATGAAAGAAATAGGGCACTGCACCCAGTATCTCGGGACTGAACTTTTTTTTTTTCCATACGAACATGGAACATTTATCAAAATTGCTGATCCTCAAAGTAATTCTTGACAAATTTCAAAAGGTTAAAATCAGACTTATAAAGATAGGCTTACTATTTGAAAAATCAGTGTAAATCATTAAGTTAATAAGATAAAGCAGAAAAGTAATGTGATAATGTCAATAGATACAAAAATCATCCATTTAAAATGCAATCCCATGACACATTATGACTGAATAGTAACAGTCCTTAAGTTGATAGTGATTACTTAGAGAAGCCCTATGGCAAACATTGTGTTTAGTGGTGAAATGCTGAAAAATTTCCTTCTGAGACTGGAGAAGAAATAAGTTCTTTTCATTGTTACCATTTCTCATCATTATTTTACTAGAAGTCCTACTTAGTTTAATAAAGACAAGAAAAATAAAAAGTACAAAGATCAGAAAGTAAAGAATAAAACTGATTTTGTAGATGACGTGATTGTGTTAGAAGAAAATCCAAAAAATTTCCTTTAAGTTAATTATGATTAATAAATAAGGTTGCACGATTTAAGGTAATGCTGGACACAATTGCAATTTTACGTATCAACTAACAAAATGTAATAAAGATATCATTTGCAATAACAGATTTTTCAGAGTTAATCTAAAGAAGTATAAGGCATCTATATAGAAAACAATAAATATTGAGAAAAGTTAAAGATCTAAATAGATATACCATGCTCATGGATTAGATGACTCAGTATTGTAAGATGTTGATTCTTCTCAAATTCACCTATGCATTTAATATAATACCAGTGAAAATGTCAGCAGATTTTTTTTCTTTTTTGTGGAACTTGACAAACTGATATTAAAGTACGTGGAAATGGAAAAAGCAAGGAATAGCCAGAATAATTTCGAAGGACAACAAACTGAGCAGGCTTACTGTACTGGGTAGCAAGACTGATTATCAAGCTGTAGGAATGAAGAGTGCTGTTAGATAAGTAGACCAGTTGACCCAACTAATCCAGACACAGACCCACTCTGATCTGGACACTCGATTGATTGCACCGAAGGCACTGCTGAATAGTAGAGAAAGGATAGTCTTTTCAGTGAATGGTGTTTGGTTAATTAGATACTCATGTAGGAAAGAAAAGAAAAGAAATGTGACTCTGTACCTTACAAACATAGAAATTAATTCCAAATCTATATCAGGCTGGATCCAATCAGGAAAGAGAAACCAAACATTAAATTGAAAGAACAAGTTTAATATGAAGAATTTTTTTTTAAAAGATTTTATTTATTTATTTGGGGGAGGGAGAGCGAGCACACAAGCAGTGGGAGAGACAGTGGGAGAGGGAGAAGCAGACTCCCCCACTCAGTGGGGAGCCCGACGCGGGGCTTGATCCCAGGACCCTGAGATCATGACCTGAGCCGGAGGCAGACGCTTAACTGACTGAGCCACCCAGGCGCCCCTAATATGAAGAATTTTTAACTGAAACAGGGAATTGAAGTAATGAGAGATTGGCTAGTAAAAAAAGAAGATAAAATAGCAGTTACGCAGAGCAGCTGCTACCTCTAGGGCTAAGAGAGAGCCCCCAAGGAAAAGGTCCCCTACCCGCAGGACTGAGACCCTGTGGCTTACCGTAAGGCAGAAACGTGGCTGTTGGTGTCGTGCTGCTGGAGCTTGGTGGAGCTTGATAGAAATCTGCCCTCTGGAACTTGGCAGAAGTTGCTCTCTAGTGCATCACAGGAGAGCTTTTTGTGGGGAACTGTCTTACTGGAGGCCCCGTGCTCTAAAATCCCCCAAGGTGGTGGCCCTGGGGGAAGCTGCTGGCTGCTAGGCGATGCTGACCTCTGTGTGCTACAGTCTCTGGAGGCCAGAGAAGCTGCTGCACGCACTGCGGGAGCTGGGTGGGCGCTGGGGTGACGCTGGAGGGGCGCTGGGGAACTGCACGTGCTGCAGGAGGTAGATGCTGGAGAAGCCACTTGTACTGAAGGAGCTGGACGCTTAAGTGAAAGTATTCAGAAGGCTATATATATAGATCAAGATGCCAAGATGGTGCCAGTGTTGTTTTTTTTTTTCTTAGCAAATAAGATTATGGTGTCTCCCCTTGTTTGTATTCATTCAGCATTTATTTAATACATGTTGTTAAACATTCTCTCTATGCCAGATGTAGAAATGTGTTTGTTACCAGATACTTGAGTGGACAAAATAGACATTGAACTTGCTTTTGCTGAGTTCATAGTCTCGTTGGATAGCCAGCTATTCTGTCAGGCTGTGGAGCGCCTTCGTCAGGCGTTGCTCTAGTCCCTGGGGGTGGATATGTCTGTGTCCGTGTCCGTGTCCGTGTCCGTGTCCGTGTCCGTGTCCATATCCGTATCTGTATCTATGGTGGTGGTCCGGACACCTTTTGCCTTCAAAGGGAAACAGCCATTAAGCAAATAGTCATAAGAATAGTTGTGTATTTACAAAGTCAGATAAAGGATAAGGAAGCAGAAGTATCGGCTGCTACAGGAGAGGAGGGTCTAGGGTCTAATTTAGACTGGAAGCCAGGGAAAGGCTTTCTTACGAAGTGATACTTTCATGACGTGAGACATGAGGATGAGGAGGAGTTAGCTTGCTGAGATCAGTGATCAGAGAGGAGGTTCTGGACAGAGGGAAGAAGAGCGTTGGCACATCTGAAGCAGTGGGAGGAGAAGCAGGGAGTGGCCAGGGGCTAGGAGACGTAGAGCAGGGCAGGAGAAGGGCAGCTACAGCCGTTCTGCAACTTGGAAGAAGCTTGGCTGTGAAGTGAAGGCTGCGGTGGGGTGTAGAGCAGGCAGCCTTGTGTTCTGTTTTATAGGTGGGGGATGTGAGTGACTTACGTTGGGAGAACGAGACCATAGAGAGAGGAGAGGGCAGTCATTGGCCCAACAAATATTTGAGCGTCTTACAGGAGGCAGTATTCTGCACATAAAACAGAAAAAGATCTCTGTCTTCAGGGAGCTTACATTCTAAAGGAGGAGACTGAAAATAAACAAAATAAGGTGCTAAATGTATTGTAAAGAGAAAAGTAGAACCTATTAACAGGGAGATACAGGAGCTGAGTTCGGGCAGACGGTGGGATGTAGCTTTAAGTGGTGGGATGGATTTGATGCCACTAGAATGCAAGATAAACCAGGGCAGAGATTTTTGGGTTATTCATTGCTGTATCCCCAGAGGTTGGAGTGGTGCCTGGCACATAGTAGGTGCTCAGTAAATGTTGTATGAATGATGAATGATGCAGGATCCCAGGGATGGGAAGGAATGAGTTGTGGGAAAATTCTGTTCACCTGTGTCTCCCTAGCGCTTACACCACTGCCATACTTACAGCACTTCTGACACCAGACGTTGGGGGTGTCCCCCGCCAAGCTGTTCTCTCCAGCACCAGCTGGGTGTCCTACAGCTTAACTCAATTCTGACGCCGTGTACCTGGAGATTGCATCAGATAACACAGGTTAAGGGCTCAGTCCCATAAGACTGCTCCCATCCCACTTCAGATGCCAATGGCAAGTCCAGGTTCTCACCTGTGCTTCTGATGGGCTGTAAATCTGATGTTCATATAATTTGCTAGAGTGCTCACAGAACTCAGGAAAATTGGGTTTACCAATTTATTAAAGGATATGATAAAGGGTATAGGTGAACAGCCAGATACATAGGGCAAGGTCTCGGAGGTCCCAAGTGCAGGATCCTCTGTCCCTGGGGATTGGGGTATATCATCCTCCCCGTATGGATGTTTGCCAACCTGGAAGCTCTCTGAACCCCGAACTGTCGGGGTTTTATGGAGGCTTCCTCGTGATCAGTTGTTACCTCCATTTCCAGCCTCTCTCCCCTCTCTGGAGGATGGGGTGGGGCTGAAAGATCCAAGCTTCTAATCACAGCTTGGTTTTTCTGGTGACCCGCCACCTCTCAGGAGCCATCCAGGGGCCCATGTGAAGTTGCCTCATTAGAACAAAAGATGCTTCAAGTGCTCTTATCATTTAGGGAGATACAAGGGGTTTAGGAGGCCTGTGTCAGGGATAGGGTCGAATACCAAATATTGGAAGAAAAGATAATCTTACCACTTAGGCAGATTGTGAGGGTTTTGGGAGGTCTGTGCCGTGCATGGGGCCAGAGACTAATAGATATTTTCTGTTATCTGCCATTGAGAGACCAAAACGAGATTAGTCATGGATGAAGATACATTGTAGGGAGGGTGTGCACATTGTAGGCGTATTATTACTGATATCCCCAATTCAGATTACAGTAGTCATCCCTTGACTGTGGTTTGCCTTTCATGGAATCACTTAAACTGCAGGTGATCCTCCTCCTGACATAGTGTCAGAAGGTCAGGAGTAGCCAAGCGCTCTGTCACAGTGCGTGTGCCGTTCACATCACTGTCCGTCCTCAGGGAGGAGGTTCATCCCCTCACGTGGTCACAGGAAGAGGGCTGATGCAGGACAGTGATTTTGAGAGGAAAGGCCACATTCACATAACTTTTATTACAGTATATTGTTACAGTTCATTTATTAAATTATTGTTAATCTCTTAATTTATAAATTTAGCCTTAGTGCAGTATGTATATATAGGAGAAAAACATTCTCTATATAGGGTTCTGTACTAGCTGTGGTTTCAGGCATCCACTGGGGGTCTTGGAACATATTCCTCACACATCAGGGGGGACTACTGTAAATTATATTTACTCTTAAAGGATTTGACTGTTCAATGATATTTTGAATTCTTTGAGTTAATGTTGTTTCATGATACTAGTTTTGTCCACTGTGTTTCTCAGTTGTCTTAGTAATAATTTACAGATCTACTTCTCCTCTGGGGTATTACCCAATTGAAAGGTGACTACTTTTAGTAATTTTAAAATCAAATTGCTATTGTATATTGATTTATATATTGAAATTGTTTTACCACCTGTCTTACTGCGTCATACTGCCTTAAGGTGGTGGTGCTGACGGGATGTCTGTGGGCACGTGTGGGGTGGAGATTTTATGCCAGTCAAACCAGTTTAGCTATAGTTCAGCAGTTTAGCAGCGTTTGAGTTTAAAGTTACACTCCTTGCAGTCATTCTTCTGATCTGTTAATTGGATGGATCCTTCGGTGAGTTTTCATGTAGCCTTTGTTTAGCCTCATGATGATCTTTTTGTTTGCTTGAAATCATATTGACAGACCATAACTCCTTCTTCTAATTTGGGTATGCATGAAGATTGCCCTTTATTTGTTGAGTCTTATGCTTTCTGTTTGAGGATTCTAGTGCCATATATAACATCATAGCTCAAGAAGATACAGCTTCTGACTGATAAGTATAGGGCATTCCTTTGTTGAAAAGAATTTGATACAGATGTTTTAAGACCATTCAGTCATAACTAGAAGCTGGCTTATATTCGAAGGACTTCATCTGTGAATGAGGTAATGGGGAGCACACTAAATTGCCTACATCCTTTTTGCTATAGGTAGTCTACCCCTCCCGTAGAAATCGCCTTATTATATTTCTGTATAAAAATACACAGACAGGGGTGCCTGGGTGGCTGAGTCGGTTCAGCGTCTGACTTGGGTCATGATCTTAGGGTTGTGAGATTGAACCCAGCAAGCTCTGCACTCAGCATGGAGCCTCCTTTAGAGTGTCTCTCCCCCTCTGTCTCTGCCCCTCCTCCTGCTTGCACACTCTATCGAAATAAAATACTAAAAAAAAAAAAAGTATACAGACATACATATTTTATTATAAAAATAATGAATGGTCATTGGAACCGTGCTAACAACAAAGGCATGTAGAGATTAAAAATTAAAATTTTCTTAAAAATGTAAACCATTGTCAACAATTTGATTTATATCCTTCCCTGGACTTTAAGAATGCGTATGTAAATCGTGTGTACGTGTAGTGTGTGTGCATGTGTATGTATATATACATGTTTACATGTATATAAGTCTCTGTTGTATATGTACGTGTGAGTACACACATTCCCCCCCACAGGAATCACACATGCCTCTTGCCTGACCATTCTTCTTCCCATGCCACCGTCTGTTGTCATTTCCCACACGAGTACATGGGTGTGGCTGTGCATAACTGCAGAGCAGAGATGTTTTGTAAAAATTTTAAACCAATCCTTTATGGATTGTCCCAGGATTTTGCTTGTGTAATCAGTGATGCACTTAACATTCTTGTTCCCATATTTTTGCACATTTCTCCGGTTATTTCCATAGGAGAGAGGCCTACTGTGCAGTTGCTCATCTAGGAGTGGAAACATTTGTCATGTACCCTCTAGAAAGGTTGTGCCAATTTGTATTCTCAGTAGCTGAGAGTGTCCATTTCCCCAAACCCTAACCAACACTAGGTTTTTAAAATCTTCTGTCAGGTGAAAAATGGTGTCTCTGTTAATTTGCATTTCTTTGCATATTCCTAAGATTTGGCATGTTTTGGCCGCTTGTTACTTTTCTGACTTGTTTGATCATTCTTCTGCCCTTTTTTTAAAAAAAAAGTAGATTCTTCATCTTTTTCTTTGTGATTTCTGTGTTTTTCTGTAAACAAGTGTGTGTATAATTTTCCTTGGCTCGTCACCTGTATTTCATTCTTAACCGACTGAGCCAGCCAGGTGCCCCACCTGTATTTCATTCTTAATTTTCTTAGCTCGTTATATATCCTCTGGCAGTCCTGTGAGTCATGCATTCAGACTTTGAATCTTTCTGGCCCAGAAAGCATGCCTAGGACAGTCTCCCCACCCCAGTTATTCAGTATTCTCCCTAGATTTTCTTATCTGTTATGTATTTTTATCCTGAGATGTTTAATATAAATAAACAGTTTTTATACATGGGCAAGGTGAGGTAGAGCCCTAATTTCATCCCCCTCCCAATACATGCTAATTATTGAATCATTGATCCTTTCATACTGATTTGAAATGTCGCCTGATTACCTTGTGCTAAATTTCCACAGATGAATGGTTCTTTATCTTGATGCCCTCTCTTCATTGATCTGTTTAGTGTATCTTCATCAGTGCCACATTGTGTGTTCTTTCCTTACACACACATTTAATTTTTATCAGTCTAAGGTATCGTGAAAATTATCGCCCCTAGTCTAGTCTTAAAGATCTTTCAGAAAACAGAGTGTGACTTCATTGGCTTTTCTGAATGATCGGACACCCGTTTCTGTAAGCTGAGGGCACAATCCTTTTTTTCTTTTGGCAGCAAATGTTGTGGGTTGATGAAGAAAATGAATCAAAGCAACTTTTCCTGCCGCTGAAACTAGAGTTGAAATAACCTCCCTCCTCCATTTCTCTAGCTGTTGTGTCCACCTTTCCTCTCAGCTTGGCACACATCAAAAGTAGAAGTATTTCTGGGGTGTGCTGGGTCAGTGGGTGAGTTCTCCTGCGGTCAGAGCCCACTGGGCAGGGGTCTGGGTGTCCCCGGCTCCTTGCAGAGAACGAGGAGCTCAGCATCTGGAACCCGCACATGATGTGCCTTGTGTCTTTAGAAGTGCTGACCTAGGTTAAGGTATTCAGGCTTCAGGTAGCTTTCACTGTAGGTCATTACAACTTCATATGGATTTAACATTCCGAGAGCCAGACTTCTTTTTTAAAAAAATTAATTGTGGTAAATATACCATAACATAAATTTTATCATCTTAGACATTTTGAGTGTACAGTTCTTTGGCATTAAGTACATTGACACTGTTGTGTAACTGTCACCACCCTCCATCTCCTGAACTCTGCCCTCTTGCAGAACTGAGCCTCTGTTCCGTTGAACACTAACTTCCATTCTCTCCTCCCTGCCAGTCCCTGGCGGCCTCTGTTCTACTTTCTGTCTCTGTGAATTTGACTGCTCCAAGTTCCTCATGTAAGTGGAATCATGCAGTATTTGTCTTTTTGTGACTGGCTTTTTTCACTTAGTATAATTTCTCAAGGTTCATCCATGTTGTAGCATGTAATCAGAATGTCTTTCCTTTTTATAGGCTGAATGATGTTCCATTATGTATACACCACACTTTGTCCATCCGACCATTGATGGATACCTGTCTTGCTTCCACCTTTGGGTGTTGGGATTCATGTTGCTGTGAACATGGGTGTACAAACCTGAGAGCCAGACTTCCTAGAAGAGTTGTCTTTTCTCCCCATTTTTGCCTCTTCTTCAGATACTCCAGTCTGAATTTAGCTTCCATTGTTCTGCTGAAACTTTTTTCTTAGATCACTAGTGACGTCAAAGTTGTTTATATATAAGGAGCATTTTTCAGGACTTGATTTGGTTTCTCAGATGTAGTCAAGCAAGTTGACTACGCCTTTTCCCTTGGTGTCTGGGATCGTGTATGCCCCTGGTTTTTCTCCCCACTGCTGGTTCTTCCTTCTTGATCTTTATCCAGCATCTAAAGGTGGAATTTCTTCGGGGTTTGAAACTAGTCTTTCCTGTGTGACTGTTAAATGTGGATATTTCTGGGAATCTGAGGGCCTTTACTTCTTGATTTCCATTCTTTTTCACAGTGACCCGCCCCCGCAAGCCCAGTTCCACAGTCTCAGCCCGTCAGGCTCTTCAGTTTGTTTTCTGAGCTCAGGGCTCTCTGCAGAGCTCCACACCAGAGCTTCCTACCTGATATCTCTGCTGGAGGGTCTGACAGGCTTCTGCTTTAGTGTCTGAAACAGAACTGATTATCTTCCTCTCTGTCTCTCCTGTCTCAATAAAGGGCATCTCCCAGGTGCTCAAGTCAGGCCTGGGGGTCAATTTTAAAATAAACCTCTACAATCAGAATAGGTTTAGATTTACAGAAAAGTTGCAAGATGATTTTAGAGAGTTTTTATGTACCCTCTACCCAGTTTCCCCTATTTACATTACTTTGGTATACTGGTCCCAACCAGTCAACCAGTACTGATTCATTATTATAAAATAAACTCTACCCATTATTCAGATTACCTTGGTTTTCCCCTAAAGTCCTTTTCTGTTCCAGGACCCCACCCAGGATTCCACATTACATTTAGTCATCGGGTCTCCATAGGCTCCTCTGGATTGTGACAGTTTCTGACTTTCCTTGTTTTTGTTGACCTTGACAGATGAGGTGTTTTGTATAATGTCCTTCAGTTGGGTTTGTCTGCTGTTTTTCTCATCTCTAGGCTGGGGTTTGGGTCTTGGGAAGGAAGACCCCAGAGGTGTGCTGCCATGCTCATCACATCATATCAAGGGTGTCTGCTGTCAGCATGACTGCTCGTGATGATCTTAACCTTGATCACCCGGCTGAGGTGGTGTTGATCAGGTTTCTCCACTGTACAGTTCCTACTTTTTTCCCCTCAGAGGCCATTTTGACCCCTCCTTTTTATTTTGCTCCGCACTGAATCCAAACCTACTGGTTCTGTTTGCAAACAAACTTCCTTTCTGTCCAAATCACTCTTTACAGCCACCACTGCTGTCAGAGCCACAATTACGTGTGCCCAGTCGGCTTTGAGGGATCTCCTGGCTCCTGTCCCTGCCTGTACCTGGCCCCCTCGCAAGCAGTCTCCACGCAGGTGCCAGAGTGGTCTTTTAAAAACACACTTGGGTTACGGTACCCCTTTTCTCAATACTTTGATTGGTTTCCTGTTGTACTTAAGGTCCCAGCTTCTCAGCATGGTCTGTGAGGCCTATGGAATCTTAATGTCTGTCACCCTCCAGCCTCTGGCCAAGCCCTTCTCCCCTCCTTCTCCCTGAGTCCCTCCCACACGCTCAGGTGCTTCTTGCCACTTTGCCTTTTACATGTCGCTTCCTCTGCCTAGAAGATGGTCACCAGCCACCTTGCTGTCCTTCAGATCACAGCTGTGTGGTATTTCCTTAGGGAGAACTTGCAGGCCCCCTTGCGAGCTGAGGGGGTACCCCTCCCTGCATGGGTTTCCACAGGGTCTCGCACTCCTCCTTCCCTCTGCGCTCAGGGTGCTGTGTGGGAATCCTTACTCGCTGGTGAGGACTCTCTGCCCTTCGCTGTATGCCCCAGGCACCTCTCATACGGAGCCTGTCCCAGAGTTTCGTGCTCAATAAATATTTGAGTAAATGAATTTGTCTTTTATTTAAAATAGTGGATAGAACTGCAGAATGGAAACTAGTGTATCTTCCTTGTTTTAAGCATGCAAATATGTAAATATGTTTTTGCATTTAATTCTGTCATTCCACTGCTTCAAATCCTACCTATATCCTTGTAAATGCATTGTGTAAGGTCCTCTGATGGGTATAGCAGTGGATGGAGAGGTGTGTATTCAACTCAAGGACCTACCTATTCATTCATTGCCTCATTGTCCACTTGTGTGTTGGGAGCTGCAGTGCACAGAGCCCTGCACAGAGCCCGTGTGATACTTTTGGGGCCTGTGGGACACCTTCCATTCCTTCGGGTACTAAGTCATGTAGTATGGACAGGTGTAGTTTGAATTCCAGCTCTGCCATTTTTAAGGTTTATGTCTTGAACTTAACCTTTGCGCATCTGCAAACATGGGGAATAGCATTATCCCTCTTGTAAGTCCTAGAAAGAATGAGATAAGAAAAGGAATGTAAGATGATCAGTGTCATAATCACTGCAATCACACAGCTAATGTTGATTGCTTTTTAGGTTCTAAACACTATGCTAAGCAGTTGATATTACTTATTGTGATAAATTCTCACAGCAGTCCTATGAAGTAGGGCTGTCGTTATCTTCATGTTATAAATGAAGAGAGTGAGACTCAGTTAAAAAAATTAAAGAATTTGTCCAAGGTCATAGAAGTAGTAAGTGGTAGAACTGTTGTTACTGGAAGCCAGAACCGCCTGACCTGATTTCAGAGCCCAGGAAGGACTTCCTGTGTCTTGTGAAGCCACCGACCTTCCAGTGCAGCTTCATTCTTTTGGGTTTTAAAGACTTTTTCGGGATCAATTGGCATTTTAAAAATGTTAATAGTTTTGGGAGGGAGAACCGCTTTAAGCTGTTACCAGCTGGAATTTGTTCCTTAACTTTACACTTTGGCAGTTCTGACATCTGTGACTCCATGCCTGCAGGAGGCAGGGTGTCTGTGTGTGTGGCGGGGGCGGGGGGGGGGGGGGGGGGGGGGGGGGGGAGACTGGAAGGTGGGGTTGGACCTACCTGGGCACTTTTTCTTAAAGTGAGGATTTTGACTCTTATGGTCAGACTCACCTGGCGGTTTTACCAAAACTTCAGTGCTCAGTTCCTCTTTTGGTGCACTAAATCGGCATTCCCTAGTGGCGGGACTTGGGAAACAATGTTTACAATGACTTGGTTTAAGTAGGGGGTTCTTTCTTATTCAGCTTGAAGTTTGAGAATCAATGAATAGACGAGGAGATGGGAAAGGTAGGCGTCTTGATGATCCTGACTGTCGTGTAGGAAGCCACAGAGCGGTTATTAAAAAGCACGGGCATGCGCAGTTAGTCAGCTTAGAAACAAGTAATATACAAGCAAAATATACAGTGGATGAATCTGTTTTACTTTTGTTTCAATAAATTTGTATTTGGGGGAATTTGGCATATGTTGTATTACTCTTTTCCCCTAGTGGGATAGTACCAGAAAGGAATGCATCTTGGCTATAAGTTGACATAATATACATTTCAAATCTGACGAATGTTTGGTGAATTTACATATTATTTGCAAAGCCAGGAGTATGTTGTCTAAAGCTGATTTTGTAGTCTCAGAGAAGCGACATCAGAGTGCCCTGATTTTCAGTTTAGAAAATGTGGTTCCAGAGTTGGGGTTCAGCGGCTCAGTGAAAGCGGCTCTCCCGCGCTCCCCCGTGACTCCCTGCTTTCTCTGCATGGGGACCGCAGCCTGGCCGCGTGGCTCAAAGGGTGCAGGGGAGGGCAGAGTCTCTGTCTTGCGTGCCCCCTCATTCTGAAATGGCTTTTTTGAGGTATAATTGGCATATAACAAACGGCACTTAGAGTGTACGGTGTTAAGTGTGCACACGCACACGCCGCTTGGACCAAGCCTGACCCTCCACTGTAATGAACGCATTCATCACTCTGAAAAGTTCCTGGGGGCTCTCTGCTGTCCCTTCCTCCCACTCTCTTCATCCTTTTGTGGAATCTTTGAAGCTGTTAGGCTGAAAAAATGATATTGTTGAGGATAAAATCATGGGTAGAAAGGTATTTAACCTGCAGTTTTTAGGTTTTTTTTTTTTTCCCTGAGGACTAGTGGAAGTAATGTGATGATTATAACCGTAGGTTGCTCTGTCATTGATAGAAAGTTTTGAGAAAAACACACATATCTTAGAACAGACTGTCTTTGAGAAGCTTGGCAGAGATGCATTTCTAGAAAGGTTGAAGAAATGGTAGAGATGGTGACTGTTGTTGGAAGGGCAAAGAGGACCAAATGCTTGTATTTTTTTAGTTTTTCAGTAGATGATATTTCTAACAAATTCTATCATGAAAGGGTAATAGGAATATAATCCCCACTTAACTGAAGGATATACTTAGCTCAAGTGCATTTTATTCTAGTCTGTTTTATTGAATGACGTGGTGATTTATTTATTTATATTTATAGGTAAACAAATTTTTTTTTGCCTCTCACTGTAGTAAACTTTTGTCTGGACATTTTCTCTTTTTCACCTCTGAATACACTTGCTGAGGTTAGTTTCCGGTGAGCATAATATTGTTGAGTTACTAGACATTTGGTAAAGAAGTAGTGAGATAGATAGGGTTCTGTTGTAATGTTAGTTTCCGGCTGTCTCCTAGCTTTCTGACTCTGAATTTTCTCAGCTGTTTATTTTTCATTTCTTTTCGGTTCTCCCATGTATTTTGTTTTGTAAGTAATATGCTTGAGGTAAACATGGCAGCATTTGTGTGATGATTTAACCTCATTAGAAATGATGTTCTTTGTCCTGTGTCCTGTTTAGTTGAGAAATGAGCCAATTCTCTGTGCTTATAAATGCTGGCAGGTCCTTGGCAAAAAACAAAAAGAAACTAACCTAGAATACAAATTGAGTGTGTTGGAAAACATGTCCCTCTAAAAAGTGATCCAGACATTGAGAGCTTACTATGGGTGAGGATTTCCCTGGAAAAGTGTCCTTTACTGGAACTCTGATGACCTGATGGTCTCCTGACAGTGAAGCTTGGTTGTGTATTTCCGTGATGTTATTAGTGTGTACTATGGCGGCGTAGTTCTCCAGTTTAGATCGAGGATAGCATGCATGTTAGTTATGCCCCTAAAGTTCTGGGGGGTTAGTAGGATTTTTGATCATTCCTTGTTTAATTCAGTGACTGGTCATCATTTTGAAAGGGGACTGTCTTGCAGTAGACGAGCCTTCTGTGCCCCTTGATGTAAAAATGCCAGTTCTACCAGCGAGGGATTTGTTTTGGGTTGAAGAAGCCTCCTTAGTCTTTGCGTGCACTGCTATGTATAAATTCAGTCCATTTGTAGTCAACCAAATGCCTGGCCTCACGGAAGAAAAGGGGGCTCCTGGAGGAGACCCGAAAATGGTAATTTGGTTCCTGAGCCACTATGGGGCCCAGGAAGGGAGCTAGGAAAATCTTTTGTATACATCAAGTTTCAGCTTGGGTCAGTCCTTTGGGAAAAAATAAAATAAAAAGCTATGCAGGTCCCATAGCTTCTAGAATTCATAGCTGACCTGTTGCTTTAACAGATTTCAGGTTAAGTAGAAAATTGCCAGATTGTTTCTGTGGGAAAACGTATTATGTTCCAAATGCCTGTCTCAGTGAAACGGCTCTGGCAACAACGCGTGGTTGAAGTGCTCCCCAGGTGTGCCCTGTCCTTGAGCCCTCCTTTTAGGCATTAAATTATATTCCAGGACCCTTGAGTATTAGGGACGTACTACTTCCTGGTGGCCTTTACTTTCCTCCACCCCAATTAGCAAAATTATTCGTAGATTATTTATTGGCACAAATTTATTCAGAGCCACTTGTTTGTCAGAACTTGGGGAGATTTCTGTTTTCTGTGTGTTTTTTACTTAGATTGTCATCATTTCCTTCCGTGGAATCATCTGTGGGAATTCGGTTGGTTGTAGTGAGAGCGGTTCCTTACTACTTGGGCTGCTATCACGTTGGAATGGGTTGGTGTCTCCGCAACTTTTGGCAGGGGTTAAACTGGTACAGCATTTGGGCCAACGTATTTTTGTGAGTTGGTGAATTTTAGAAGTGATTTAGAAGATGTTAGCAGAAACCTCTCTAGGTGCTCTTTCCTCTTGTTTTAAGAAGAAATTATTTGATAAGTACATGTGTTTTGATAATGAAGGGGTGTGTGTAGATACTTGATCTGAGTTGGTACCCTTTTTCTCATTTTCATAGGAAATCTTAGTAAAACACAGCTTGACTACCGTTACACCGCTGGCTTCTTGCCTCCTTCTGCGAACCGGCTGGAGCGGTGTGAGCACCAGCGCTTTTTTTGGTGGCTGTCGATTCCTGCCGGAGTGCTCCCAATTGCTTGCATGCCTCCCAGCAACAAATACATATGTGACAGACTTTACGGGAGATGAGCATTCCCGAGAAATGAAATGCTAGTTTACTTTTCAGTAGCTATGGAACTTAAAAAAAGAAATCATGTTTTTAGAATCATGGCCTTAAGGCACTAACACACTTGTATCTAGTGCATGAAGCTCTGCACGTTATTTTTAACAAAACCTAATCGGGGAAACAGAAATCTGATGTTTATAGAGTTTGTTTATTTATTGATTGCTCTGAGCCATCAGAAAGAATATGCTGTTCCTTTTAATAAAATCCTTTTGGGCGGTTGTCTATATTTTAATATAGAAGTATTTTTGGAATTTGATTTTAACAAGGTAAACTCTGATGTTGGATACTGTGGGATGCAACGCAACTAGGGGCCTGGAAGAAGGTGGTGCTTAAATCAGGTCCTGTTTTACTTCGAGCGGTGACATTTATGTTCCCGTTTCCCCTCCCACCCTTGAGCCATCATTTGCACTGCCGGTTAGAGCCTGCGGTCCAGTAAATGCTGGGTACTGTGGATCCTGAAATCAGGGAATGTAGCCTGCTCCAGTTTGGTTTTAGAGAGCTGACTAAAGATTACTGCGTGATCATGTTCACTTCCTTTAGTAGTGGAAGGAATATGGAAAATATTTGCTGTAACTGTTAATTGTTACGCTTGCCTGTTGCTGCAAAGTATGTATGTCGAGATTTAGACGGTAGCTTTGTGTTGCAAAACAAAACCTTACCTCTTTTTTGTCCTTTTTAAAACAAACTATTCTAATTTCTTAATGAGGAAGATGAGTAAATAATAACAAGATATTGAAGCCTAACCTGTCAGATACTTTTCATTGTCAGAGATTCCTGTTGTCAAGCTTCTATTAATTCTGTGTAATTCCAGTAGAACTGCAAGTTATTTTGCTTAAAATGTTTTTTCTCCCCTCTGTGCAGTGAGAGTTGAATGTGAGAACAGATCTTAATAGATAGTTACACAGTTTATTTTATCATGTATCACTTTATTGCTGTCTTCTAGAACATTGTTATACTAAATGTTCCAATAATGGAAATTTTATGCAGCTACTTCAAATGAAACAAATTTGCAAAAACTCAATTTTGGAACTCATTCCTTGAGGAGAGGAAAAAAACTCACCACACTGTGACCAAATTAGATTTCTGATATATTGGCAACTTACCAAACACTGTTATTTCCAGAAAACAGGGTGTGGGGTCCAGTGGAAATGTCAGTACTTCTCGAACACTTATAATTGGAGATATTTTGGGTTTTAATATGATTGTATGGTTAAATTTTTACAAAAATTTTGTTGGTAACAGGTAATTGAAATTTCGTTTTGTGCCTAAATAAAAATGGCTCTACACGGAATCAGGAATGACTTGTGTTCAATTACAGGGGAGTCTTCTTTTCAAGAACTTGATTTTAAATTCTCAGAGATACTAGTTTTACTTACTAGAGCTCCTTTGTTTTGCAGAGATCATGATGCAGCCGTCCTTTTGGATTTCTTTTTAATAATGTGTGACCCTTCACCTTTGATCCCCTGACCTGCATTACCTTGGTAACCATTTCATTTTTTAATTTAATTTCATTTTTTAATTTTGGTGTACAAGCTGTAACATTTCATCTCTCAAAGTGTAACACGCTGATTTCCTCAAATAGAGATACCCCTTTGAGCGATAAATTTGCAAAATGCTGTCTTCATTTTCTGTATTAAAATTCATTTCAGTTTTTAAAATAAAGTGTAATCTGTGTTTTCATCCTTTTAAAATTTAAGTTTAGTGAGTGCATTTCCCCATACAGTAGTTCTCCTTTTCTATTCATGTTTTGCAACAGCTAGATTACCTTGCTGCTCACACATAACTCACATCCACAGCAGCCAGCCGCCATCTTCTTCCACACACACCCTGTCAGCACGCACCCCTTCCCGTGCAGATTACCTCCTCTTTCTTTCAGAAACAGTGGCAACTTGAGTTTAGCAGTCTTAGCTGCCACGTTCTACAACCTCAGATTACATTTTATATTCTCAAATATTATTGGGACAGAGAGTTGAGCCCCTTAATTCCATGTATGGACTAGAAGATAAGAAAGTTGTCTTTTCCCCAGAAAGTACCTTTCCCCTCCTTTAATATTTATTTCTTTATTTGAGGCATAAGTTAATAACAAGCAACATTTTTAACATGGTCAGAAATGTGCTTTTGTCTCTGCTGCAGCCTGGGTAATCAGCTGCGGTGGTCTGCATACCTGATTGCTTTATGACATATGCTGTTTTGTGACTGCTGTTGAGACATTTTTAATTGTATTCTGCTTTTCAGAAAATTCTTACTCAAAAGCAAAATAAACCAAAGTCTAAATACAAAAATCAAACTTGAGTTAGTTCTTTGAACTGGCAGGAAATTCCTAAGAAATGTTGTTCCTTAAAAAATCATGTGAAATCTCTTAGCATGGTCTGCTGAAGTGCAGATTATTTTTTAAGTGTCTCATTATTTTATTCTCTAACATTTAATGCTGATGCTTTAATTGCACACAGCTGAAGCTGCTAAATGAGCACTGAAATGGATTTAAGTCCTCTCTGAGCTTTGTTGATACCTATAAAAGTTTATGTCATTCATTAGAACCACAAATTAAAATTAGTTGTAGTGAGCTGTTCATTGGAGATTGGAACTCTCATGAACACTTCTTCGGGCTGACTAGCTTGTTTTTGTCTTTTATACTTATATACCTGCAAACCTGTCTTCGACCTTGGCTATCTTTTCACAGAATTGCAAAATACCAAGAGCTGAGAAATACAAATTCTATGATTACAAAGCCAGAATGTACATGGAATGAATGTCCCGGTAGTTATGGGCAACTTACTTGTTGCCTTGCATTTTAAGTTTTTTTTTTAATTTTTTTTAATGAGAATGCTTTCAGAGTTGTGTAGGAATGTTTTCCAGATCCCACCCATTATGTGTTCCTCTGATGCGTTTTCCTTCCCGCCCTGAAGGAATAGTGCACAGCCTGAGTTTATTGCACAGGGTGTGCTCTACTCGTCTTGCTGAAGCTCCCTGTAGCCAGGGAGGGGCCCCTGAGGGGAGTGGCCTGATGGTCCCCAGAGAGTCACAGGCTCCCTGTTGACAGAATCAGGGCCTCTTGACAGCTTCCCCGTAGGCTCCCATGGCTCCTAGAGATAGCCAGCTACTTTATTCATCAGTCCAGTAGCAGCGGAAGAAGCATAAATAGGTACACAAGAGAAATGTTTTTATTGTGATATTTTATTTTGCAGTTAGGTCAGTTAGGTTTTCTTTAAAGTTTTAAGTTATCCTAAGATAACTTAATTTTTCTAAGAGAGCTAGTGTATGGACATATTTATTACTTACTTTCAAGAAGCATTGTTTATTTGGTTCGTATTTAGGGATGCTAGTAAGTTGTAAGCCACATGGATGTAGTTTTTGTAAGCCTGATTCAGAGAAAACTCTAGTCTGGGAGTCAGAAAAACCTGCTTTTGACTAGCAGGGTATCTGGATGTGCCATTTGTTCCTTTTAAGGTAGTTCTATGAAACTAAAGAACTGGAGTAGGAAGACTTCAAAAGACTGTCATGTTGATGGTATTAAAAACACTGAAATCAGTTGTGCACTTCAGCAGTATAGGAGTTTGTAAAACGTTGCATGGATTCACCTTCAGTTTTATCCTCTGTGAAATGTAGATATTATTATGTCTCCTACTTGCTTTTTAGGGTTGTTGGCAGGACAAATGAAACACTGTATGCTGCACACCCTGGGAACCAGAGGGAAGGTGCTTTTGAAATTAAACGTCGTTCTCTGGCTGGGCCGTTGGCGGCATGACTGTCACACCGAGAGGCAGTTGTAGTGAGGTCTGTGGTAAAGGCCAGGAGCATGGGCTCTGGGGCCGGGTTGCCTGGGGTCCAGTGCCTCCTCCCATTTCGGCCCCTTGCAAGTGGTTTGGCCTCTCTGTGCCTCGGTTTCCTCCTCTTTCAAATGGAGCTGAGAAGAACAGCCCCCTGCTCAAGAGGGTCATGGTGCGTCTTTGGGGGTGGATGTCTGTGAAGTAGCCAGAGCAGGGCTGACACGCGGGTCGGTAGTGGCTGTGGCGTGCGGGCCAGATCCTGCCCACCGGGAGAGACCCAGGCAGGGTGGGGTGTCAGTGACACGGAATTCTGAGGGGGGGCCTCGCAGGAAGTGAAGCTTCAGAGAGCTTCCCCGTTAGTCTCCTGACGTTGTCTGCGAGAGCCAGGTGTGCTTCCGGGGAGAGGGGCTAGGATGCTTACGGTTACTGGGCACCTCTGAAGCAGATGCAAGTTCAGGTGTGTAAAGGTAAATCTGGGCTCCTAACCGTCTAGAAAGAAAAGCTTAGATTTAAGAGCACTTAACCCTTTCATGTTAGTGGATTTTGGCTGTGGAGATGTAAGAAAAGAGACCCGTGGGAGAGATGCCCCATCTTTCACTGTTGAGCTGGCTCCCAAGGAGTCAGAAAACTATATGAGGCTTCAGTGCTTCCTCCTAAGTTGAAGAAGTGGAAGGAAGTCACTGTTGGGGGGCGGGGTTCACATATTTTTCCGGGTGCTTTCTGTACATTTTAATCATCTAAATTTATCTGTGAGGTGAGTGGTGTGTTCACCCTATTTTGCACCTGAGAACACTGATGATCAGGTGGTTAAATCAGCCCTCATAGGGTCATACTCCTAGAAAATAATGGAACTGGTACTTAAATC
Organism: Neomonachus schauinslandi; assembly: GCF_002201575.2. Taxonomy (NCBI): domain Eukaryota; kingdom Metazoa; phylum Chordata; class Mammalia; order Carnivora; family Phocidae; genus Neomonachus; species Neomonachus schauinslandi. The sequence goes on from NC_058406.1 coordinate 4,477,019, forward strand.
CAGGTGCTGTCCTTCTCCTGGCACCTGCTTCCTTATTTTACTGGCAGACGTGGCTGGACCCCTCAGAGGAAATAGTTCTGCCGTTTGGTTGCAGGGGACTCACCCGTGCGCATTACGTCCCTTAGCCATTAGCAGCCCTGACTTAGTGACCTGCCACCACCACTGCCAGGAGGGCTCCATCCTCCATGCGGCACTTCGAGGGGCCCCATAACAGTGGCTTCCTCCATCTTGGCTGCACATCCAGGATCACTGTGCAGCTTTGAAATATGGAGCCCTGGCCGCGTCCCAGGCTCCGATCTGGCCATTCTGGCAGAATTGGTACGTTCAGAAATACAGGAAGTTTATGTTATTAACAGAAAAGAAATGTAAATAATTGGTGCACATGTAGACCTGTGCGTCCAGAACATGGGCCAGTGCTATTAATTCTATAGTTAGCTACACTGTAAGTTAAATGGGCCTTTCTGGGCCAGTTTAGTAATTCAGCCACCTGTATTCAGCACCCCTTCTGTGGGAAAAGTCCCAGCCATCCACTCCGTAGGATATAGTCCTCTGGAAGTGGGCATCTGACCATCCCCAAAACCAGGTTTGAGGTTAGTCACAGAACTGAATACAGTTAGGGGGCTCTGACTTCTTCCTCTCTCACTTCTTTTTTCTCCCATCTTGTATGCTTCCCCCCGCCCCCGTCCTTTCCCCTAGCTCCCAACTCCTTTTTCTCCTGTCCTTCCTCTTTTTCTTTGTCTCCATCCGTGGGCCAGATCCCTCTGGGTGTGTCTATCCTTTGGACCCCAAAGCACTTGAAATCCTCCAGGAGACCTAGCATGAAGTAGATGTTCATATCGACATTTCTTTCTTTTTTTTTTTTTTTTAAAGATTTTATTTATTTATTTGACAGAGAGAGGCACAGCGAGAGAGGGAACACAAGCAGGGGGAGTGGGAGAGGGGGAAGCGGGCTTCCCGCTGAGCAGGGACCCCGAAGCGGGGCTCGATCCCAGGACCCTGGGATCATGACCTGAGCCGAAGGCAGACGCTTAACTGACTGAGCCACTCAGGCGGCGCTATCGACATTTCTTACTATGTCTTCATATTGCTCTTTTAGAGGAGTAAGCACTACCCCTCATTAGCCTGAACACTGTCAGCTTTCGTTGGCGATTCACTGAATAGGACGGAATGTGGGGCAGTAGGATGGACTTGACCGTTCTCGAGGCACTGGTATCAGGCTTTTAGTGTGTTTGCCGCCTAGTTTTTTAGAGCTGGGCTGTGAGGCCATCTGGGACCTCTCACGGTGTTCCTGAGAGGGGAAGGCCTTTCCTTGGGGCGCTTCGCTGGTCCAGACGCGCTGCTTGGGGCGCCTCCCCCTCCGTCACACTGACCGAGGGGAGCAGAGCAGAAGCTGGGACACCTGTGTGTGTACCATTCACTGCCTCGAGAGATGGTAGGGAAGCAGCCAGCCCTTCTGCGTCGGTGCCCCCTGCCCCCTCCCGTGAACAGCTTCTGCGGGGCGGAGTGCTTTGGTGTGACCTGAGGGCCTCCTCACGGCCCCCATCCGGCCGCCATAGGGGCTGTGCTGATGGAGGTTAGCCCTTGTTCAGGCATCGCGGAGACCGGGAGACCCACTCCAGGGACGAGAAGGCGGTTTTGCCATTCTTCAGCGGCATCAGCTCTAGCCAGAGAGGGAGTTAGAGGACGAGAGGGGACAGCAGTGTGGCGGCATAGTCAGGAGATCACAGGAAACGTCTCCTGTTTGTTCTCATTTGTGCTTCTTGTTTCCCTGGGGAACTGGACTGTGGGACATGCTTCAGAATCCCAGGATTCCTAGACCAGACTTGTCACTGTGCACACATCTTCACCTGGGTTCACAGATCCGCCACACGATGACAAGGAAGCACACACGTGCCTCCCTCAGAACTTTGGTTATTCGGGTTTGATCATCCAGTCCTTTCTCTCTCCTGTGCTGGTCCTTTCGAGTACTTTACCCCTCTTCGCCCTTTATTTTTCCAAGGAGAGACCTGAGTGATTGTTTTACTTCTCTCGCTACGGCGGCAGGAGGCCTGGTAGGGAGGGTTGGAGCTCAGGCTGGGCTGTTTGACGTGGTTTTGCCTGCTCGAGTACATGTTTTAGCATCTGGTACAGGAGCTTGCGTGTAGTAGGCGCTCAGCAAACACTCGCGCTTTCCGTTCTCATTAGCACAGGTAATTAAGAACAGGAGCTGATAGACTGCACGTATCTGTGCAGAGATATATCTGTAATTAAAGTTTTAATTAAAGAAACACCAGACCAGGCAGATGGTTCTTATGCCTGCATCCTGTAAACCAAACAGCCATGGCTTTTTGATCTTGCAAATAAGCAAAGGGGAGACTAGCATCACCCGTCGACAGCACCAGAGGGGAGGGGGACTCGTATTAACTAGCCATAATCTAATTTTGGTAGTACTCTATGTGATGCCAAATCCAGGGATAATCACTGCAGTTTGAAATGGAAATACGATACATCAAAGTATGTCCCAGCGGAAGCTTTTAAGCCTCCAGTCAAGGGCATTACCACAGCCCAGCTGGTATATCACAAGGCATGTGGTTTTGTGCTAGATCACAAAAGCTGACAAAGTGTTATTTAGGATCATCAGCTAAATACAGTATTAGAGTGCTATCATCCTGATTTTTTGGGTTTTGCCACCTTATAGCAATGCTGTATTGAGATATGGGATGTGTGCCTGCTTGGCTCATGCAGGTCCTCTGTGCTGTTTATGTCACAGTGACCTTAATGACCAACCAAGTGCAGAATTTAAAAAACAGTACCACCACAGGGGATAACAGAAAAAAGCTTAATCTCAGGTCTTACCATTTAGAACAACCTCCACCCAGGGAGCCCCATGAACTTGTTCAGGTCGTGCGCTGTTAGCAGGAGGCCTGAGCAGTGCAGAGAAGAGGCTTTGGGAGGTCCGCGCCAGTTCACCTTAACCTCCTGGGATGCAGCCGCTACTTAGCCCCCAGTTTCTTACCCATCCTTGTGATCATTTACTCCTCCATGCTCATGATTTTCTTGCATTACTGCATTGCCGGTGGGCAGTTCTGTAGCTCAGTTAGATGCCAGTTAATATAGGTATGTTTTTACCACCTACGTCTCACTCATTTATTTTCTGCTTGGTAGAACCAGCGTTGAAGATGTTCATTTTCTATTTCACTGTGAAACATCTTAGTTTAGAGGGTTAGGAGAGTAGTTTCTACTTTGCTTAATGGTAGGTGACCTTATCCCTGTTCCTTTTAAGGCGAAGTAGGGCTCTCACCAGAAAAAGCCCGTGCACACCTGGGTGTATATAGGTATCTCCACATTAAAGACCGTGTCACAAAGTGGTAGAACACAAAAGTACTTTAACTCATCTTCATGCCATCTGTAAATCAGAACTCCGTCATCCTAGCAGAAATGCCAAATCCATGAACCCATGATGCGCTGTGAGTGACGCATGTGTATGACGGGTAGAGAGAAATGTTTTTGTCATCTTTTTGCTCGGGGAAGACTTCAGTTATTTGGGGAGATACTGTGTGTTTTCAGAAGAAGCCAGTTCAGTGTAAGCTACTTTGAATAAGTGGTCTTCGGTGTTTGTGTCCAGGAAATATTGTCAGACCCATAGAGAAGTGCTCCTAGGTAGTGAGTTGCCATTTTACGTGCAGAATTTGAACCTGATTGGCTCTGAAGTCTGTTTCTTCTCTCACCTGGTCAGAGACCTGAGCATGTAACCCTGGCGTGTATAGCACGGTGTTCGGTTGTAGGAGGTTTCCTAGGAGGCGATGGGCACCACGGGAGCACCTCCCTTCAGGGTAGCAGATTGTTGTTTCTCCACAGGGAGAAGGAAACATCAGCAAACAAACCCACCTGGAATAGGAGGTTTTTAATTTCTTATTCTGTGGTGGGTTTGGAGAGAGCTTTTGTTCCCTCTGATACCTGGGTGCTGATGGAGTGGGCAGTGGCGTGTTGTCTACCCTCCAGTGACTTAAATTCAGACACTTGCTCTTTGGTTCAGTATTTATTGAATGCCTAGTAGCAGGTGCTGTCCTAGTTACCAGGAATAAAGCAATCAACAAAAGAAGGCCATTCCCCTCAAAAAGCTTATTTTCTGGTTGGGGGCGAGGGGTCACAGCCAATAAGCAAACAAAAAATAAGTAACAGTAATTGAGTGATTATATGTGCCAACATTTATTCACTAGTTACTCCTCAGAGCACTGAGGAAGCAGGTTCTCTTGTCCTCGTTTTGCAGGCGAGGAAACCGAGCTCCAGTGCTCAGTGTCCCATAGCAGGACGTGGTGCTGCTGGTCTTCCAACCCCAGTGACCTGCCTCCGGCTTTCCTGCTCTTCACACCATGCGATTTTCTCTTTTAAACAACGGCCTAATGTGTTTATTTCTACATCAACACAGAAATGTTGATGCTACTAAGTGTGATGAGGAGCAGTGAAGCAAAGTGAACCTTTGGGAGGGCTCCTGGATGTCGGCCTGGGGGTGTGCAGGTGTGTGCTCTTTGAGAGAGTGTGACTTGAGCAGGTGCCTGGTGAGGTGATTTGAAGGAAGTGACACAGATCCAAGTAGTATCTGGAGTGAGAGTACTCCAGGCAGAGGGAAGGCGGAAGCAAAGGCCCCCAGGTGGATGTGGGTTTGGCAGTAGCGGAAGAGAAGCAAGGAGAACAGCAAGGAGGCCGGTGTGGCTGCTCTGAGTGGGTGTGGTGAGAAGAGTAGGATGAGGTAGCCAGGGCCCATGTTCCACAGGGCCTGGCGGGGCACAGTAAAGTCTTCTGATTTTAGTGAATGAGAACGGAAGCCATCCGAGAATTGTTGAGCAGGAAGACACCATGATTTCAGGGATCCCTCTGAATGCAGTGCAGAGAACAGTCTAGGGCAGGGATTGGCAAACCGTCACCTGAAGGCCAAATCCAGCCAGCCACCTGTTTTTGTGCAGCCAGCAAACTAAGATGCTTTTTACATTTTTTAAATGGTTGAAAAAACTAAGATGAATAATAATTTGTGGTACATGAAAATTATACGTAATTCAAATTTCAGTGTCCATTTAAGTTCTAGTTTTACTGGAATAGAGCCACGCTCATTCGTTTGCATATTGTCTTGAGTCTGCTTTTGAGCCTGCAACAGCTAAGTTGAGTGGTTGCAACAGAGACCATCTGGCCCACAGAGCCTAAAATATTTACTATCTGGCCCTTTAAGAAAGAGTTTGCTGATCCCTAATTTAGGGCTGTAGGGATGGAAGTAAGGAGACCAGTGAGGAGACTGTTGCGAGGGCTGATGGTGGCCCGGACCAGGGCAGTGAGAAGTGGTCAGATGCTGGATGTGTTTCAGAGGAAGGGCTGACAGGTTGTGTGCAAATATGAAGGGTTGGGGTGGATGCCAATGTTTCTGCACTGAGCAGCTGGGAGAATGCAGCTTCTCTTTGCTGAGATTGGGAAGCCCGTGGGAGCCGCAGGTTGGGGAGAAAGGGTGAGGAGAAAGCAAGAGTTGTGTTTTGGACGTGTTAACTCTAACATGCCAAGTGGAGGTGTTGACTAGGCAGTCACATATATGAGTTGTAATCTAGAGGAGAGGCCTAGGCTCGAGCCAGACTTCTCGGTGTTTTCAGCATATAGAAGGTTCTTACTTGCTCTGGGTTGCATGGGATCCTGAAGGGGGTGTGGATAGGGAGAGGTGTTCAAACACGGAGCACTGGGGTGTTAAGAGGAAGGAGGAGGAGGAAGCAAAGGAGAATGGGAAGGAACAACCAGAGAAGGAAAGCCAGGAGAGCGAGGTCTTCTGGAAGAATGTGTTTCAAAGCAGAGAGAGTGACCCTCTGTGTCAAATGCTGCTAAAGGTCAAGTAAGATGCAGACTGAGAATTGGCCGTGGATCTGGCAGCATGGAGGTCGGTGGTGACTTTGATATGAGCTGGATGAGTGAAGTGGTGAGGACAAAAGCCCTGTCCCAGCTGGTTCAAGCAAAAATGGGAGGACAGGAAGCGGAGCTGCTGCATTTAAAGAGTTCTGCTTTCTGCTGCCCAAATGCAGGCTGTGAGGGCAGAGTAGGGTTTAACCTGGGATTGGGATTTGCCGGGGGAATACTGATGGTGGGGGAAGGCGCAAGGGAGTTGAGCGCTGGTGTGATGAAGGACTGCATACTCTAAACCAGACAGGTTGCAAAAGGGAAGCACGAGGGAGATGAGGGCAGTGAGAGGCCATGGTGTCAGGGGGATTCGAAGAATAGGATCAGGAATGGTTGGAGTAGGGGGGGGTGTCTGGGTGGCTCAGTCGGTTAAGCGTCCAACTCTTGACTCTTGATTTCAGCTCAGGTCATGATCTCAGGGTTGTGGGATCGAGCCCTGAGTTGGGCTCTGCTCTGGGTGTGGAGCCTGCTTGGGATTCTCTCTCGCCTTTCCCTCTGGCCACCCCCTTTCTCTCTTTAAAAAAAAAAAAATGGTTGGAGTAGGGATAGTCAAAGAGAGGGATGCTTGAATTTGATATTGAAGGAGTGCAGTTGTGGTTAACATCAAGGCCTAGGGCAGTGCTGTCCAGTAGAAATATAATGTGAGCCACATGTGTAATTTTGAATGTTTTAGAAGCCATATTTTAAAAAAGTAAAGAGAAACAAGTGAAATTAATTTTAATGATACGTTAGCTCAATATATCTAAAATACCATGGAATATGCAATCAATATAAAAATTATTGAGATATTTTACATTTATTTTGTAATAAGTCTTTGAAATCTGATATGGATTTTATACTTTCAGCACATCTTTATTCAGACCAGACACAATTTCAGAAGTGCTCAGTATCCACGTGTGGCTCATGGCTTCCATCTTGGACAGGTTGGGGATGCTTGTGGAAGTATGGTTCAAGGTTATTAGAGAGGAGTGGGTCAAGGAACAGGCCAGTGATTAGGAAGGATTGTCTGCATGGATCTGAAACCACTTATGCCTCCTGATGAGAGTAACAGGGTTGGAGAGGCAGAAGGGGGATGCTGTGGCTGTTGGTAGGATCTGTGCCTCAGTGGCCACTGTTCTAACCTTCTGCCTGCCAAGGAACATTTCCTGACCCTGATCCTGTCCTACTTCTCAGAGCATCTGTGAGGTTCTGAGGGATTGCTCTTGCCTCATTTCAAATCCAGGTGGTACCTCCTTGGGATGATGGGTTTGGGACAAGATTTCTGAGTCACACTGAAGTATCAAAACACAAGGCCATAATTTTGATAAGCTCTTCCAAAAATGGCAGCTTTTTACTTGGGTTTTTATTTTCATCCAGAAGGCTTTTCATTGACTCACTAATGAAAATGTTAACTCCATGTGGGCAACTCATTACAGCCATCCCCGCGCCCTCCCCCCCCAACCCCCCCAGAAAAAATATCCTTTAGATTCTTACCTTTATTTTGTCATATCTTTAGATTTCTATCTTTATTTTGGCATAATCCTTGAATACCTCAAATGTTAGTTTATACTTCATCCTAGATATGTTTGAATCCCTACAGAAGCCAGCATTTGGTAGCTTCGAGGCAGTCTCATGTGATAGAAGCAACAGCATACAAAACCTGCCTGTCCTCATCCGATGCTTTTGAAAGGGCGGGCATGGTCAGCCTTTTACTGTGTAGAGGAGTTGTATATATATACGGCGCGTGTGCACGCTCACTCTGTTACGTGTGTGTGTGTGTAATAATTTACATAGATAAATTTATATATTCGGCTTTGATCCACAATGTGTGTTTAAAGATTAATAAAAATTGATTATGGGGTCAGAAGCTGTTTTTTAGTCTTGGAGGCCAGGAAAATTAAACTGTTTCGAAAGGGTAAATAGGAACACCTCAGCCACTCACATGGTCTTGGTACTTTCCATACCGATAAGAGCCCCGGGGAAAAAGATGCATGGATACTCCCATTCTGTACCTTTATCAAGTTTAAATTATTTTAGCTTCTCTTTAGTTTGTTTCCTATCATATTAAGATTAACAAACAAACAAACAAAATCCTCAAAAATCCTACCAGCCCCAGTGTTTAGGAAGAGTCTGTTTTGAGCCATGTGTTTGTGAACCTTATGTTCTTGGATGACCTCTGTTTTGAAGGAGTAATTGCTTGTTCATTTCATATGAACTGATGTCACAAGAATGTGGGGTCTAGGTAGTTTGTCTTGTTAATGTCCAGACTAGTAATTCCATGAGGGTGTCACAGAGTCTACCTGGTCAGTAACTGTGCACCTGCTGTAAATACAATGTCCTTCTGGCACCAGTGTACTCATGTGAAAGAAAACTCAGTAAACACAATTTAGTAATAAGGAAAGCTTACTCATTACATAAGTTTTCTTAAACTCTCTTTATTCTAATTAACATGTTTCCATCTAATAGGGAAGTGGGTGAATACTAAGAACTGGAAATTAAGCAAGAAATTAAAAGAACATTGATGGCTTTATTGCAGTTTGTTTTGAGATTTTTCTCTCCACTAAATGGTGGTTTACTTATAAAGTCACTCCTTCACACATAAATCTTTGTGACGAATGGACTGGAATTTATTCCAACAAACGAAGAGCTAGTTTATGATGCCACTTGTAAATGATAACACATGTTATGTACGAGAACCAAAGCATTAGCTTTTTAAAAGCATTGTTAGCATGATTACTTAATTTGGTCCACACAATTCTAGTTTCTTTGAAAGTGAAGGTCAGTGTGTCTAGGAGACTAGGGAAGTGAGTGCTTTGACATTTGTTCATTGTTTTTTATTTAGATCTGGGTCACTAGCATGCTCTTGGTATAATTCTTGCCTCAAAAAAATCCAAAGCATAGCATTTAAACTTGTACTTTATTCCTTCAGAAATTTACTGCTGACACTGAAACTTCTCCCTAACCAAAGCGGATGCTTGTTCTGTAGTGGGCAAGCCCTTGCCCTCCCCTGTCCTAGAACCCTTGTGCAAGCCAGCTGTCTGGATGCTTCTCTGTGTTGTCATCTGGATTTGCCTTTATTAATAAAGCATTCATTAACTCAGAAAGCCCATGTCTGCATGCAGATGTAGGTGGAGGTGTTCATGAACAGATACAACCTGCCCCACCTGCTCCCCCAGCCCCCCTGCTCCCACCCCTTCCCGGTTTTATGCCTGGCAGACAGGCTCCTTCTGGAGGCCAGCCTGGATGTCACTTCTTCATGAGTCCTTTCCGCGCAGCCTGCCCTGATGGCTCACTTTTTTTTTTTTTTTAAGATTTTATTTATTTATTTGACAGAGAGACAGTGAGAGAGGGAACACAAGCAGGGGGAGTGGGAGAGGGAGAAGCAGGCTTCCCGCGGAGCAGGAAGCCCGATGTGGGGCTCGATCCCAGGACCCTGGGATCATGACCCGAGCCGAAGGCAGACTCTTTAACGACAGGCACCCAGGCGCCCCTGATGGCTCACTTTTAATGGGCACTGCTTTCCCTGTCTGTCTGAGGACCCTTGCCATAGCATATTGTAATTTGTCTCTTTATTGGTGTTTTTAGTCCCCTAAACCGTGAGCTCCTCGGGGCAGGTGCTAGACCTCACTGATTTCGCTTTCCCTAGAGCCCAGCCCAGCATGTGTGCATGGCTGTGAGTGATGAATGTGGGTGGATGAAAGAGGAAGAGGTGGTGGGGTAATACACTTTCAAGCCAAAAAATTAAACTTAATTGTTTTGGGGGAAGAGAATAAATACTGTTTTTGTTTATGTAGGTCTTAAAATTTGGGTGGCAGAAAGCAAATATACAGAGAACAAGTTAGAATCGGCTGTCTGATTCCACAGAGACAGTCACATTTTGTATTAAAAAATGTAATTTACCATTGATCGCCTTGAAATCTTCAGTTTGTTGTTCTGGTGTCTTAATTAACTAATTACTTAATTGAGTAACAACTAGGGGAATAGATCATAAATGTGAGGATGTTCCTTGTAAGAAGCCCACCGCTCTTTTCTTTCCGTGATGTTCCTTGTAAGAAGCCCACCGCTCTTTTCTTTCCGTGATGTGTCCTTTTTAGCACCATCCTCGAAGCTTGTGAAACTGAGCTGCCTCTCTGCATTGGACACATGCTTGAATATGATGGTTCTTTCATAAGTATCTGGTTCCATAAGAATTCACTAGTCATGCTTCTATCGAGTCAATTTGAGGTTTCGTTGGAAATCATTCCCATAGTAGAAAAACAAAGTAGCATCATACATCCTCCCCCTGCAACCAGCTCCCAACTTCCCCTCAAAGATTCATTAGCACGGTGTTCATTGTTTTACCCGAAATCACTCACTTTTAAAATGGCTCTTCCCCTCCAGTAGCACCTAAGCAACGGGAGGTAAGTGAGATCAGAAAGAACAGACCTTCTGAGGCTTCCTTCCGCATCAGTGTGCGTGTGGTGGTTTAAGGGCCACTGTGGAAGTCACCTGTAGCTTGTTAGGATCTTACGTAATTAAGGAAATGTTAGTCCTACTCCTCATTCAGTATTCCTTTGAAATACTGCATTCCTCTGACCTGTGAAGCTGCTTGGAAGTAACGAGTGTTGGTGCTGAGGATTCAGTTTGAGCAGTCCACCTTCTCAGGCCCGTGCTTCACCTAATGGTGTCTAGCAGGGGAGCCTCTCGAAGCATTGTGTTCTGTTGCATCAATATGTACTTAGACACGCTAATCTGAATTAGAGAGCTGATTGTACCTAATGACTCCTTGGGGATGCCGTGGTAGAAAAAAGAAAACAAAAACTTACGTAGTTTACTGAATATGCATAGTCAGTAAAAAATTCTTCTAAAATTAGTGTTAATTGAATCTGAACCTTGATCATCTTTGAACCTTTAATTTTTAATTTGATCCCTTAAAAAACTCTTGTGGCCTCTTAAAGATACATCCTACAACCAATAAAAGTTACGCTGTAATGATTATAAAAAGGCCAAGTTACCGTAGGGAAGTGTCAGTTGTGTGGATATATATGTGAATGAATAGTGTGTGTGTCACATTTATACGTGTTCATACACATACACAGACATATGTGTGTGTTTAATACACACTGTGGTTTGTCTTTATTCAGATATCTCCTTCTTTCTCTGCCTCTGGGAAATGGGGCACATTTTCTTCAGTTAAAAACAGAAATAGAAGCGATGGTCTTGACCCATTTTACACTTATTTATTTCAGGCTCTCACCACACAGTTGTTCATGGGCGCAGCAAGAAGAGGGACCCACAGAGCTGGAGCCATGAGGGCTGGCACCCTGGACTTGCAGCTAGCAGAACTCGTAGGGGGGCCTTGCCATCCTGCCGCCCCATGTCTGGCTCCAAGATAATTCCATTAGTGAAGTGGTTGCACTTAAAACCCAAAGTTAATTTGAACTGAATGTTACTGAAAATGAAGTACATGCAAGTGCCTCACTCTTGCTTTACCCACAGTTGTTATGCGAGAGACCCACAGTCTGACGTGGCTGTGGGAGAGCGGGTCTTTACCCACATGCCACCTGGTCACAGAGGCCTCGGCGATCATCCTCATGCCCAGATGCCACTCTTGGTCCCCTTCGCAAGCTTCTCTTTTCCTAAGAGCACTCATCTCCAGAGTGGTGATATAATTATGTGTTGGTTACTGTCTGTGTCCTGCAGGAATGGAAGCCCCACGAGGGCAGGGCCTCCGTCCTGTTCCTGTCTTCAGTGTGTGGGGTAGGGCCTGGCTCAGTGTAGAGTCTGAACGAATGCTGTTGAATGCATTATAAATGGGTCCACTGGTGTGGCATCCTTTTTGAATGTGCTTTTAATTTGCCTTTTATAGATAACTTTTAAAAAATGATAAAACAGTGAAACTTGGGGGTAAATATAAAAATTTTGTTGGGATTGAAATAAGTGACGGTGTTTTTGAGATGCCAGAGCCAATCAGGGCTTTAGGATATTGAATTACAAATTTACTTTCTGTTCCGGTATCCATGCCTTCTGATGAAGAAGCAGAGGAAATAGATGTAGGAGAGACAGGAGTCCTGTCTCTGGAATACAGGGGCACCTAGGAGATCTTGCAGTTTGGGTTCCAGACCACTGCAAGAAAGCGAGTGTCACAATGAAGTGAGTCCAGTGCATGGTTTTGTTTCTGGTGCGTACGAAAGCTGAGTTTACACTATATTGTGATCTATTAAATGTGTTAACAGCATTATGTCTAAAAAAATACTGCTGGAACATGCTAACCATCTGAGCTTCCAGCGTGTCGTGACCTTTTTGCTGGCGGAGGGTCTTGCCTCGATGCAATGGCTGCAGACTGCTCAGGGTGCTGGGTGCTGAAGGCTGGGGTGGCCGTGGCGATTTCTTACAACAACAGTGAAGTTTGCTGCATAGATCAACTCTTCCTTTCACAAATTCCTCTAGCATGTGATGCTGTTTGATAGCATTTTCCCCATAGCAGAACTTTTTTTCAAAATTGGGCTCTGTCCCCTTGAACGCTGCCACTGCTTTATCAACTAAGTTTATGGAATATTCTAAATTCTTTGTTGTCATTTCAACAGTCTTCACCAGGAACAGATTCCATCTCAAGATGCTCGTCCATAAGAAACAACTCCTCATCTCGTCAAGTTTTATCCTGAAATTGCAGCAATTCGGTCCCATCTTCAGGCGCCACTTCTAACTCTAGTTCTCTTGCTGTTTGCACCACACCTGCAGTTCCTTCCTGCACTGAAGTCTTGAACACCTCAAAGTCATCCATGAGGGTGGGAGTCTATTTCTTCCAAACTCCTGTTGTGTTGATATTTTGACCTCTTCCCATGAGTCATGAACGTTCTTAATGGCGTCTAGATGGTGACTCCTTTCCGGAGGTTTTCAGTTTACTTTGCCCAGATCCATCAGAGGAATTCGTATCTAGGGCAGCTGTCGCCTTATGCAATGTATTTCTTAAATAGTAAGACTTGAAAGTTGAAATTCCTCCTTGATCCATGGGCTGCAGGCTGGATATTGTGTTAGCATGCATGGAAACAACATTAATCTCGTTGTACGTCTCCGTCAGAGCTCTTGGGTGACCACATGCATTGTCAATGAACAGTACTATTTTGGAAGGGATCTTTTTTCCTGAGCAGTAGATCTCAACAGTGGGTTAAAAATATTCAGCAAACCATGTTGTAAACAGATGTGCTGTCATCCAGGCTTTGTTGTTCCGTTTATAGAGCACAGGCAGAGTAAATTTAGCATAGTTCTTTAGCATAGTTCTGGAATTTGCACAATGGTAAATGAGTATTGGCGTCAGCGTCCAGTCACCAGCTGCATTATCCCCAAAAAGAGAGGCAGCCTGTCCTTTGAAGCTTTGAAGCCAGGCACTGACTTCTCCTCTCTAGCTATGGAAATGCTTAGATAAGCCTTCCAGCGGAAGGTGTTTTGTTTACATTGAAAATCTGTTGTTTCGTGTCGCTGCCTTCATGAATCCTCTGAGCTTGATCTTCTGGAGAACTTGATGCGGCTCCTGTATCAGCTCTTGCTGCTTCACCTTGTGCTGTCATGTTATGGACACGGCTTTCCTTAAACCTCACGAACTCACCTCTGCTGGCTTCAGACCTTTCTTTTTTTTTAAAGATTTTATTTATTTATTTGACAGAGAGAGACAGAGCGAGAGCAGGAGCACAAGCAGGGGGAGTAGGAGAGGGAGAAGCAGGCTTCCCGACGAGAGGGAGCCCGATGCGGGGCTCGATCCCAGGACCCTGGGATCATGACCTGAGCTGAAGGCAGACGCTTAACGACTGAGCCACCCAGGCGCCCCGGCTTCAGACCTTTCTAATGCAGCTCCGTCCCCTCTCTCAGCCTTCAAGAATTGGAGAGTGAGGGCCTTGCTCTGGATTACACTTTGGCTTAAGGGAATGTTGGGGCTGGTTTGATCTATCTAGACCATTAAAACTTCCCCCATATCAGCTCTAAGGCTGTCTTGCTTCCTTACTCATATGTTCACTGGAGTAGCACTTCTGATTTGCTTCGAGAACTCTTCCTTTGCACGCACAACTCGGCTTTTTGGCAGGAGAGGCCTCGCTTTCGGCCTGTCTCGGTTTTCAACATGCTTTCCTCACTGAACTGAATCATTTCTAGCTTTTGATTTAAAGTGAGAGACATGGGCTCTTCCTTTCACATGAACACTTAGATACATCGTAGGGTTATTAACTGGCCTAATTTCAATATTGTTGTGTCACAGGGACAGAGAGGCCCGAGGAGAAGGAGAGAGACATGGGAACGCCTGGTCTGTGGAACCGTAGGACACACCCAGTGTTTATCAGTAAAGTTTGCCATCTTACATGGATGTGGTTTGTGGCGTCCCAAAATAGTGACAGTAGCAACATCAAAGATCACTGATCACAGATCACCATAAAAATATAATAATAATAATGAGAAAGTTTAAAATACTGTGAGAATTACCAAAATGTGACCCAGAGACACAAAGTGAGCAAATGCTATTGGAAAAATAGCACCGATAGACATGCTTTGGCACAGGGTTGCCACAAACCCTCAACTTGTAAAAACTCAATACCTGTGAAGCCCAGGAAAGCAAAGCAATAAAACAAGCTGTTCTTTATTTTAATACCAAGACCTCTAGTGAGAGTTTAGAAAGAAGCAATGAAAAATAAAAATAGGTAGAAAGTAGACATTTTTAACTTTTCCTAATATTTAATAATTTAAAATAATAGATTTTGGCATCAAGTAAACAAGATAAACCAAAATATTTCCTAGATCAAAGGGGCATTAACAAAGACACGGAGGCAGTTATTCTGATGGTACTAACAGAAATACTTGTGTTCTAGAACACCTACATGTTGCAGGTGTAGGTGTTCTAGACCTCTTTATTTCTTGAGTGCTGATGTAGGCCACAGTACCCACGTGTTCTTGAGAACCTTCCAGGAGGATTGGTTTTTTTGTTTGTTTTTAATACAAAGGTCAAAACCCAGGGAAGCCGTATCCTGTGACGTAGGCGGTTATCTCAAGGTGAGTTTATTTGGGGCAGTAAGTTGTGCTAAACTGGTTAAAGAACTTCAGCTTCTCAGGTATAGCGTACTGCGTTTGTCAGATTGTGTTCATTTCGTTGTGAACCTCAGTTGTTCATTGCACACTGAAAGAATCACCTAAAACCAGGAAAACCAAAGGCCCAATTGAGCTTGAATTTTATGTCACGTAGAGTTACCCAGCATTTCTGATCAAATCAGTAAATATGTTTCACTTCCTTTTAAATAAAGTGTGAGAAGCAAAAAGCAGATTTTTATGTACCACAAAGCAAAACAAACAAAACCTTTCAGGGCATAATGCATTTTTCATTAAACTTACCGCTGAACTATTTTGATGATGTAATCTTATCCTCCCATGAAAGTATAAGAAGTGTGAATTTTCTGGGGTGAAGAAATAATTGCAGAAGGTGGTTAATGAGGCAGAACTCACAAATCTGCATTTATAGTTTTGTGGGCAAATAAATCATCAGTGGAGGATACAAATGTAAAGAAAAATTCTTGATTGTGTTCAAGAAATGCAAGGTTGAACTTTTTACTAAAATAGAATTTTACAGCCTCTCCGAGGGATGTTGTGAGTATTAAATAAGTGTAATGTGCTCAGAATAGCAACCCAGGGCGTAGTGAGCACTAGGAAATGTGTGCTCTTTATCTCTTACAAGGATTTTAGTACAAAAGACTAAATCATGTTTTAATCATGCGTAATAAACCGAACTGTAATTTAATGTGGTGAATGTCCACTTTAACTCAATCAAGAGTGGCTTTCAAAGCAAGGAAGATCCTGAAACGTTTTTCTTTGGGCTCTTACGCGTATGTGCCATGTATGAGATCCCGGGACAGGTTACCCAGGTGACAGCCTTAGAGCCAAGAGATGCAGGAGCAAATGTGTAACTCTTAGCTGTATTTTGAGATACATTATTTTCATAAATCTGAAGATTTGAGTGACTGACTTTTTTTTTTTTTTAGCATGCCCCGTTGCTGTGTGTGTGTGTACTGCTAAGTTTATGGAATTAGATCGAGATTTATGACCGGCAGATGCCTAAAGCTGCTGTCAAAATTGCATACCTAGCACTTCATTGATTTGAAGTTTTCATTCAACATTCCTGCAGTTTAAAATGGGACAGAAAATTTTCAGGAATGGTTACATGAGTTAGTGCCCTCTGGTGGCACACAGAGGACGTCAGGCAGAGAGGGACTGACCTGTGAGCCTTCAGCAAGCTCTTCTGAGGAGGAGCCATCTTGTGATTGGTTCTTTTCTGAGAGCTTTTCTTTTGGTGGGTTTTGAAAAGGCCTGTGGTGGTTAATTTATGCCCATCTGTAATTTATTTTTCGTGTGCTGGGTGCTCGTCAGTGCCCTGGTCCTTTAAGCCATGGCCCTAGAGTTGACTAGTAACAGCCTTATAGGGAGACTTCTTTAGCAGCGTAGTCTAGGATGAATTTCTGGGTGAGAGGATTTTCAGGTGAACTTATTGGAGGAAGGTATACCAACCTTAAGATTTTCCAAGGGGGATCAGGACATCCATTTTTAGATGCATCTCTTAATTTGCCTTTTGAAGAGGGGACTGTCTCACTTCTTGGATTGATGGCCTTTGGGTGACTCAGTGGTGCCTCTTGAGACAAACCTACCCAGTGGACTGGAAGTAGGTGGGCATTTGTTGTTCATTTAGATCTTCCCTGGAGGGCAGGCCCCCCACCTTTCCTGCCTGGGTCCTTCAGCCAGACTCGCTTATTCTTTGGGCTTTGGGGTCAGGCGGACCAGGAACAGCATCCCACCCCCACCTCTGAAAAGCTGTGGGACCCTGGGACAGTTGCTCTATCTTCTGTGAGTTTCTTTGGCTGTGCGATGTAGCTGCTACTGCCTCAAAACCCACGTCAGGAGATAGTTGGGCTATCTAATTCTAAATTATTTATTTGACAGAGAGGGAGGGAGAGGGAGAGAAAGTAGGGGGAGTGGCAGGCAGAGGGAGAGGGGGAAGAAGGCTCCCCGCTGAGGAAGGAGCTGGACGTGGGGCTCGATCCCGGGACTTCGGGATCATGACCTGAGCCGAGGGCAGACGCTTAACGACCGAGCCACCCAGGCGCCCCTAAAAAATGAACTTTTAATCTTGAATAATTTTATACTTATGGCCAAGTTGCAAAGGTGGTACAGAGTTTACACATTCCCCTTATCTGGTTTCTCCTGCAAGCCTCACTTTGATACTGTTGAGGTTTCCTGATAACTTTTCATATATAATCCCTGTGAACTTTGATCATATTTGGCTTAAAGTGCCAATTTAGCACTTGGCTAAAGCTGAAGTGTTTGCCTGAATAACCTGAATTCTGCTGAAGATGTGGCATTTGCTTCCAGATCATCCTTCTGTTTTTACCTTGGTCCATGTCTATGACCACTTGACAGTAGAGTAGTCTTTGATTTTCCAGGATCTTAGCACCTAAATAGTTTCCCCCTTGATGCAGTTAATGAGCTGTGCATGCACAGGGGAGATGAGGCAGGCAGTTGGCGTCAGCATGTCACCCGGGCATGTTGGCACCCTCGGCCATGTCTCACACCGCCACAGTTTAAGTCAAGGTAGAAACGTGCATATTCACAACAACCCCAAATCCCCAAAACATCTCTTATATTTGGAAATACAAAAACAACTGATGCAGCTTCCTAATCAAAAGCCCACCAGCTAGTTTTAATATATAGGTAGTCTGTAATTAGTATATAAAAAACAGTAGCAGCTCACATTGTATGTACCTTTATAGTCTAAGAAAATGATTTCACAGACAACATCTCATTTGGTTTCTTAACCCTGAGAGATCGGTGGGGAGAGCTTTGTCACTTCTTTTCGTGTACCTGGATGAAGAAAGGGAGGCCAGGAGGTGACTGATGGAGGCCAAGTTCATCAGAGCCAGTCTACACACGACTGAACACCTCTCGCTCAGGCCTCCCCCAGCACTCCTGCCATCATGCGGCTTTGGAAATGCTGTTTTCCCTCTTTTATGTTGGCTAAGTTCCATCCCAGTGATCATATTTGTGCTTCTAATATGCACATTTTTTTTGGATACCTAATTGACAATGTATATTATTTTGTTTCAACTCAGATCCTTCCTGAATATTATCAGATCAGCATTATTAGGCTTGGTTTAACAGAATCTCACCGTCCTGGGCCATCAGGGGAAGTCACAGTCTGTGCTGACACCGAGCATCCGCAGGCCCTCGTGTACCTGCAGCCTGGTCTGAGGCCGCATCCTGTGTGTGATCTTTGGGCTGTGTGTTGTGCTGGAGAGAACCTTGGCATTGGAGATGTGTGGGACATTTTTTTTTTTTTTACAAGAACCACAGAGATATTTGAGTCAGAAAATGATGTAGTTTGAAAAAGTGATAAATGGACCAGGTTCTTGAAGAGCTGGCAGAACATCTTATTTATACATTTAGATCTAATCAGAAAACAGAAATGAGTCTCCTAAGAAAAAAAACTTTTTTGCAAATATAGTGCTTTTATATAAATTCTAATGTCTGTTTCTGTGGTATAAAACTTAATTTTGTCATTTGTTTGTTTTTGGTTAGGTTTCCAATTCTAACCGCATCCCATTTAACCTTTCTGAAACCATGAGGTCAGAGGAAGCCAGGTGCTGGTGGCTAGTGGGCACTTACTCCCAGCCTGTTAAGTCTCACTGACCACTTCAGTGAGTTTGGTGGGTGGTTTTTCTTTTGTTTTTAATCAGTAACATAGACCCATCTATAAAGCCAAAGTCAAGTGTAAGAATTAAGATATGTTTTCATCTTTTCAAGTTTTATGAGTCTCATTAAAGAACCATCTTTTTTTTAAAGCTGACAAAGCATCCGAGCGCTTGCCTGGTTCCGGCCTGGCACCTTAGAATTCTGGAGCCACGTCCAGGGTAAATCCCTGGTGGCTTTCCTCACGGCCTCTAGCGTGAGTGGGTGTGCTGCTCCCTTAATAGCAGCTCCAGATGTCACGTGGGAGAGATCTTTGCTGTTGTTTTGGTTATCCTCTTCAGGTTGGTGCCTTTTAGGAAGTTGTAAAACAGATGGGGCTGTCCGGCTGGACGGAGAGGTCGGGTAACCATCGATCTGAGACCGTTCCTGCTGATGTGGGCAGAATTCAAAAGGAAGTTTGAGCTTCACGGACACGTCGTGGAGAAGTTGCATGCGTGTCATGATAGGCCATGTCCCCATCAGGGGGAGTATCGTGGGACAGACCCCGAGAAGGTTAGACTGGGGGCTGCTGGGCTTCCATCAGCTGGCGGACTTGGCTGTGGATTGCCCAAGATGGTTACCGCTTCCCTCTCTTTGAGTGGCGGGTCTGTAACCTGATGGTCAGTCTGAGAAGGGGGTGTTCTGTGCTCACTTGGGGTTTTCTGACACTGGAAAGAAGAGTAGGACTTTAGTTGTGTAATTTATAATAATGAACAAAAACCTCAAGCCTGCTCCCCACAAACCATCCAGTTATCCAAATATTCATTCAAGTTATAAATTTCTTTGAGCCGCGGGACACTTTTTTCCTTGTCTTTTTCCTTTCTGTTTTCTTTCCCCACCAGATAGATTCACAGTGAAAAATAAGACAGGCTCCAGTATTTGCATGTTGAAAATTAAGATCCGTGCCCAGAGGCGCCTGGTGGCTAGCACAGTGACGTAAGTGGAGAACTGGGGCAATTGTTTATTTGAAAGTTGGGTGTGACATACGAATGAGCCTATCTTTTTAATACCCACCCATCTGTCCTGGATTGAAACAGGCATTTGGAGTAGGTTTTGCATTTTAAGTTCAATTTTGAGAACCAGCCATTCACGGTGAATGCAAAGTTGCTGGAAGTTTGTTTCAGAAATGATGCCACCCTTTATTTCTGTGAACCCAATAAAAATGGCATGGACTGAAATTTAATTATGCTGTGCTGAATATTTCATGTGGAATTAAGGGGCAAGAGTTGCCTTTACAAAGCATTAAGTTTGGAAGGAATAAAGGCTTTGTAGGTTCTTTGGAAGATACTATAATTAAAAGATTTGCTCAAATGTATTTATCCCCTTTTGAAGAGTTTAAAGAAATCCATCCCTCCCTTCTTAAATTGATTGCCTCTCAAACATCAGCCCCGCTTGGCAGTAAATACGGTGAAGTCACCGCTGCTCTGCTGATCTGACGGCTTCTTTCTGTTAAATGTAAAATAGGTTTTTAATCTTCTGATTCAGATGTTTAATAGAGAGTAAATGTCTGACTTGCTTTGGTTTCTGCTGAACCTGTATTTAAATCCACACAAACAGTTTGAATAAAGTGAAAACATCACTGGACTAGCTATTTTAAACATTTCAGGATGTGAGAATGCTAAATGGGGTTCCCTTTTAAAACTAGAAATGGCTGCTTGCATTTACATAATTACTGTTAACTAGCACAACATTTTACATGGTGACAAACGCAGGGTGGAAAAAGTATCTGTTTAAAAAAGCCTGGTAAAAGGAAGCTGAAAAGCTCTGTGAACAGCTGCTTCATGCAGAGGGCTTTGCAAAGCCAGGGGAAGGAAGCCTTTCCATAGGGAGGGTGATGTCATGGGAGGAGGCAGGTAGCCCAGGCAGGTGCTTGGGGACGCTTGCAAGCTGTCCCTTAGGCCGAGCTTACAGAACCTTTCATTCAGAAGCGGGAGCGTAGGTATTCCTAAATCTGCTTTTCGGTTTTGGAGTGGGTACAGCGTTCTCTGTCCACGGTTAAGTGGTGTCTGGTGAGGTTGAAGTTCATTGTTGGTGAAAAGTGCCTGGGAAGATATTTGTGAAAATAAAGACCAGTGTTTCCTCATCCAGATTGAGCAGTCAGTACCTCCAGTCGGAAGCCCAGGTGTGTCCTTGATTCTGCCCTTTGTCCCCTGCCACATGTGGAACCCACCTGTCAGTCCCTTTCTCCTTCTCACACGTGCCCTGCTGTGTGCATCTCTGCCCGCGCCTCTGGAGGCTGGGCTGTCCTCGTTTTCTTTGCCTGGACGTCCGTCCCCTCTTCCTATCTGGACTCCTGTTCCCAGTCTCGCTCCCCATGCAGGGACCAGGGTGATGTATGAAAGACATATGCGGGTGAGGTCACTAGCTTGCTTCAAAACCCTGCAGTGACTTTCTACCCATTTGGAATGCACTTGGCTCCTGTGACCTGGTCCCTGCGACAGTTTAAGCCCTACCGTTTGCTCTTCCTCTGGACACGTCGACCCTTTCCACAGCTGGAACACACCCCATGTGCTTCTTTTTGCAGTTTTCTCTGCATGGAGTGGTGTCCCCTCCTACCCTGTGTTTGTGTGCTGGCTTCTTCATATGTCTCAGGTCTCACCTCAGACGTCATCTCGGGGGGCCCTTCCCAGACAACGCACGCTAGCACAGTTCTCCGTCACTCTCTCATGTGGCATGTTTTGGTAGCATTTATTACTGTCTGAAATTGTCTCTCGTATTCCTTTCCCTTTCTCTGCTCTCCTGCCCACCCCTCTAGAACGTGAGCTCTTTTAGGGCAGGAACCTGTCCGTCTCCTCAGCTGTATTCTCAGCAGCTACGGGTGCCCGTAAGTGTACTGGTTGCCACTGATTAAGTGAATGCAGGAGAGGAGCCCTGGACGGCACTCGTATCCAAGGAGGGGGCTGACCTGGTAGAACTGGGCACCCAGAGGGACAGTCCTGAAGTCCTCATTGTCTCCAGATGGTTTCTGGAACCGTTTGGGAAACACTCTAAACCTCACCTTTGGGCACTGAAAAGTTGACATTTGGAGGTTCAGAGAATGGCTGTGGACATGGTTCAGCCCATGTCCCACGAGAGTCGGGGACCTCGCTCTCATGGCTCCCTGAGTGAGATGAAAAGTCAGTATTCCCGTGCTCTTGGTTCAGGGGAGCTCAGCAGTGGGGGCTTTGCTCTTTGCTGGGGGCGGTGGCACAGCCCTGCCTGACTTTGCCGGAGACTGAATTTGAACTCACCCACACCCAGCTTGAGAGCTAGACCTCATTTCTGTGATTGCCCCTGCGGCATGATGGTGCACCATGTTCCACATTCTTTCTGGGGCTAGGGGACAAATCCCCTAGGATACCAGTTATTTGCAGAAGTCTGAACTTTGGTGAGTAGCTTTTAGCTTCCTTGGTTCTCCTCTTGGCTACATCTCAGATTTTTAGGAGGAAAATGTGGCGAGGCTACAGATAGCTGGAAAGTTGATGAGGATGTTTGGAAGTAGTTGAATTGAACCATCCCTTCATGTTCAGCTTTCTTAGGGAAGAAAAGAATCACATTTCCAACTCATGGCCATCTCAAATATGATAGGCCGCTGCAAGCTGTCTGTCAGAGCATTTACTTTGGTCTCAAATATGCTAGTTAGGGACTGGGTTGTAGAACTCAGGAGACCTGTCTGCTTAAGCAAAAGCTCCACTGTGCATCCTTCCATTCTTGCTGCTATCTTTATCAGGACGTTGTTATGGTGTTGGGTTGTTTTAGTAAAAACACTAACTTCTCAGTTATTTTATAGTGAAATGGACCTTCTTAACCGAGACCTAGGGACAGAACCCTTGAGCCGGAGCATTTGCATTACTTTTGATTGAGCATCAGCTCATTAGACTGGATTTAAAAGGAACCCCCCCCCCTTCTGTGTGACTGGAGCCTCGTGCCACCCAAGGCATGGTGTCTTGACTGCCTGGCCCCCACTTGCCCGGCTAGAGAACAGGCTCAAGCTGGAGGAAACAAACAGGATGAAGGCAGGCAGAGTCAAGAAAGGGCCTGGCCTGCCTGAGCCAGAGATGTGTGCAGTGGGGTGGCTAGATAGGGCTGGAAAATGGGTTTTAAGCAGCTTATGGGGGGTCTTGTATGTAAGAAGTGGGCAACCACAGTAGGTCGTTTCCCCTGAGAACCGAGCTGATGAACTGGGGTGTGCGTAGGGCTGGCCGGGGGCAGGGAGAAGAGCAGGGAGAACGTCCCAGTTCTTGGTTTTGTAGTTACTGGAAACTGGGTATGCTTGTCTTTCCTGGGAGCCATTCCCTCTCTAACAGACGCTGCGAGAAGCTGTCTACTGCATACCCCTGAGTTGTATCTCTTTTCTGATTTGATCCTTTTGGTCGATTGCTTTTGAAGTTAAGGTTCTGGCTTGGTCAACTGAATATTAGAAACAGACTCCCATACATCCCGGGCTGGTAAGTATTTGAAGAGCAGTGACTTTCCCGTGTGGATGATGAGCACACTTCACATTGTGGTTGACACACCCCCAGTGTATATGGTAGTTACTGTGTAATTGTTTGAGCGTGAACCAGGGTGTTCTGGTCCAGCCTGAAGAAGCGAGGTTGCCCCTCCAGAAGGGCATCCTGTTTACGTTTTCCTGGCACTGCGTGTGAGCAAGGCATAAGCGCCCATTTACTATTGTTCCCGTCTCCTTTTCTAGCCTTCAAAAAGCCAAAATGATTTCCTGCCCGTAAATTGCTTGGTTTTCTTTTTCTGCTCTTCCTTTCGTGGCCAAGATATTTGCAGAAATTTCTGGCTAACCAGCCATCCGTAACTTTCCTCTTCGTTGCAGATGCTGTGGTGAGTGGTATCTGAAGAGCCCCACAAATCCAAAGTTGTTGCCTTAGGAAAGCTGAGATTCCAGCGTTCAGCCGCTGCGGCGGGGTTTACATTCCTTGTCTTGAGACTGTGTTTGATTCATTAAATGTTTCAAGTTGGTTGAGAAACTTAAATATTTGTTAAAATTCAGTGTGTCCTGACTTAGAGAAAACGAATTACTGTGTATACTTTATAAGACCCATCTTTTGCCCATTCCTGAGCTTGTAGTGATGATGAGGCTTAAAGATTCTGTCCTTCAGGCAGACAAGTTAAAGTTCGTAGACAGTGAGAGAAGGCTCCAGCCGTGGGGAGCAGTTCTCCCACATGGCATTGGCGTTGGCTTGTGAGTTGGCCCCTGAGGATGGTACACATGGTTTTCAGGGAAGAGTTCAGGAAAGACGCTGCAAAGGGATTTTCCCCGACTCTCATCTCAAGGGGAATCTCCTTTTTGCTTCAGCTGGCCAAGCTTAGCTGGCTCCTGCCTGATTCCTAGACCGACTTCCCGCCCTCTCATCACATAGCGGCCCTCCAAGCAGGTGCCTGGTTGATGTGGATCCCCTGGTTTGCTTTGTTTGAACTGTTAACCTTTTTAATGGTGAAGTGGATGATCTAGATCGAGTACCAAGGTACTCCTGCCTTACATCCCCTTCATGTGCCCAGAGGCCCACAGCTTGCTCTTGTGTGGATCTGTAGGACAGAGCAGATAGTCCTGTAGGGTCCGTGAGGTCATCTGTACCTCAAGTGCTTCTCCGGGGTGGGGGAGGATTTGCTGCCCCTGACAGTGCTGCTGTCCCCATGGAAGTGTGCCCAGCCTGCTTATCCATCTGAGATGCACCACGGATGATAAATAATAATCACGGCAGCATGATTGCTGAAAGGCAGGCTCTAGCCAGGGTGTGCTGGGTTGTAGTGTTTTCCTGATGGATGGAGCCTATTCTGGGAAGCAGCTTATTGTCTCACGTGAACAGGCTTTCTAAAATAAATGACTGCTTTCTTAATATTTTGAATCATTTTCTTCAGCACATGTTTTGTAGCCGTGGTTTGAAAGCTTGCCAAATATATGCCTTCGCACAACTCCCTGTAGGGCTGGATATACAACCAGACCAAACAGAGTGATTTAAGGTTGAACATAATTGGGAACTCAGCAATCACTTGCCTTGCATTTGATAGAATGGCAGCAGAGTGCTCTGGAGTTATTTCTCTGTTAAAAAATTATATATATAATACACACACACAAATGCACACTCGTATATAGTCTCACCACCTCATAATAAAGAAGTCGTGTCTGAAACCACTGGCCAGAAACACCAGTGTGAAAGTTATTACTTGACTTTTGTGATGGAGGCAGTAATGAGCTTCAAATAGATCCTAGTAGCCAATACCACAGATGTGACTGAGGACCTTAGTAAAATAGTGTAAGGTTACGGGATGGAGAAAAATCAGATGGTGCCAGAAATGCATCTTAAACCCAAGCCCCCGTCAAGACTTTCATCAGGTGATGTGTTCCTTGTTTCTGTGCACTTCAGTAAGTGAGCCATAAACTGGTGAACTTGGTGCTGCCTCCCTGTTAAACAAGGGGCTTTGGTGTTTACATTTCACGTGCTGCCGTGTGTTTGGGATTGTTGGGCCGTCGGTCTCCTGTAATTGAGACCTTTTCATGTGCCTCTTGTGCGGTGGGAAAAATGCTGTCGACAGCCCCACTTCCTGGAGCTCTTTAGAAGATGGAATTGAGAGCTCTTTGAGAAGTCACATGTGGAATCCAAGTTTGTTTAGCAGGCCGAGGGAGATCGTCCTGGCAGATGTTTGTGGTGGCTCTCTGTATCGCAGAGGGTGGAGGCGCTCCCTGGCGTGCTGGCTCCTTCAGGCTCGCCACTAACCCCGGGGCTGTGCAGGAGGGAAGGGTGTGGGGAGGGAAACCATGCCCGGCACAGCCACCACGGTTCCCTGATGATGGCGTCCCTTCGCCACGCAGTGACACAGCCTGCCGCCACCCCTGGTAAGAATGGGAAATAAAACTCTGAGGTGGAAACGTTGCTATCTCAACTTACGCAATTACAGTGAATTTTTTCCAGGGATCCCCCCCCCACCCCCACCGCCATGAAAGTTTGGACACTTTTCTAGTCATCGAAAAGCTCCTGTCTTTTGGAGTTTCAGACAGTCAAATAAACCCAGCTCCAGAATTTAACTTTTATTTGCAAACAACATGATTATGAAAAATCCTATGGAATATGTATCTGTATATTCTCCCCCTTAAGAATATGTGAATTCAGCGAGATACAAGATACAAAGTCCGTTGTATTTCTGTATATCAGCAAAAGGTGAAATTAGAAAATCAATATCACTGGCAATAGATTTAGAAACATCCAGTACAAGAAACTAAGAATGCATGTACGACCTCCGCCCTGAAGACGAATGCATTGCTGAGAGAGACGAGAGAAGTCCCGCACAAACAGAGGGCTAGGCTGTGGATTGGAAGACTCAATATTGTTAAGATGTCTGTCTGTTTTCCCTACGTTGATTTAGGAATTCAGTGCCATTCTAGTCAAAATTTAGACAAGCCGATTGTAGTTTATATGGAAATGCAAAGGATCTAGGAAAACCAAATCAGTTTTGAAAAAGAACAAAACTAGAAGATTTTGTTACCTGATTTTCAAGACTTCTTACAAAGCTACAGTAGTCAATCTAGTGTGGCATTGCCAAAGGATAGACACCTAAATCAGTGGGGCAGAAGAAAGAGGCCAGAAATGACCCACACATCCATGGGCAGTTGATTTTTGACAAGGGCGCAGGGCAATTGAGTGGAGAAAGGATGGTCTTTTAAACAAATGGTAATGAACAATTGGACATCCTATGCAAGTAACATGAACCTTGACCCATACCCTGTACTGTATACAAAAATTAACTCAAAATGGATCATAGATCTAAGTTTAAAGTCTAAAACTTTTATAAAACTTCTAGAAGAAAACACAGGAGAAAGCTTTGGTGACCTTGGAATAAGCAGAGATTTTTTTAGATACCAAAAGCACAATCCATAAGAGAAAAAATGGATTTTATACTCCGTCAAAAGTTTAAAAATTCTGTTCTTCCAAAGATAAGACAGTGAAACTACAGGCCGCAGACTGGGAGAAAACATAGGCACAGCGTATGTCTAATACTCTCATCCAGAATATATGAACTCTTTAAAACTCGGTAACGTGAGTTATTAAATTGGCCAACTTAAAAATGGGGAAGAGATTTGAATAGGCATGTTAAGATCTACAGATGGCAGCTTAGCACATGAAAGACATTCGGGGTCACGAACTACCAGAGAAATGAAGTAGAAACCACAGTGAGACTAGCTGGCGTGTACATACCTGTTAGAATGTCTTCCAAACAAAACAAAAGCCTTGGTAATACCAGCTCTCATACCTTGCTGGT
This sequence comes from Neomonachus schauinslandi, assembly GCF_002201575.2. Taxonomy (NCBI): domain Eukaryota; kingdom Metazoa; phylum Chordata; class Mammalia; order Carnivora; family Phocidae; genus Neomonachus; species Neomonachus schauinslandi. The sequence goes on from NC_058406.1 coordinate 4,503,878, forward strand.
GGGAATGCAGAATGGTACAGCCATTTTGGAAAGAAATTTGAGTTTTCTGTAAATCTGCACTTAAAAAAAAAAATTAAATCTACTTAAAATATGGCCCATCAGTTCCACTTGTAGGTATTTACGTGAGAGAATGAGAGGCTGCGTTCATACAAAAACTTGCTAGTGAGCCGTGGCTTTATTCGTGACTTCCCAGAGCAGAAAACCCAGTGTCATTCTGCTGTCGAAGGCCTCTCTCAGCTCAGTGGAACACTACTCAGCAGGGAAAAGAGGCAAACTGATAGAACACAGATGAATCTCACGTGCATTGTGCTTGGTGAAAAGAAACCAGACTCAAAAGGCCACATACTGCCTGATTCCGTTTATAGGACATTCTGGAAGAGGTAAAACTACACGGAAAGGGAACAGATGCGTGGTTGCTGGTGTTGGAGGTGGAGGTGAGTTGACTACAGATGGGTACAAGGGAACTTTTCTGTGTCTTGATTATGGTTGTGGTCGCACAACTATACATGTTTGTCAGAATATATAGACCTGGACACTTTGAACATGTACTTCACAAAAGAAAGTATATGAAATTAACATGTGGAAAGGTGCTCAACATCATCCTTCGTAAGGGAGGTACAAATTAAAGCCGTTAGGTGTCGTGTTTTATGTTGCTGGTGGTGTGTCATGTGACACAGCTTCTTTGGACGCCTATCTGGCAGTTTGTATGAAATCGAACATCTGCATTATGATCCAGCAATTCTGCTCTTCCTGTTTACCTTAGAGAAATGAGAATACGGTAGTTCTCCGTTCCTCGAGGTTTGCTTTCTGCGCTTTCAGTTACGGGGAGCAAATGACCCTCCCTCTGATGGAGCGTCAGAGGGTCAGTAGTCGCCTAATCTGTGTTCACCTCCTTCATCTCATCACATGGGCATTTCATCATCTCACATCACCCCAGGAAGAAGGGTGAGTACAGTACAAAGGGAGAGAGAGACCACAGTCACCTAACTTCTGTTACAGTGTATTGTTATAATTGTTGTATTTTATTAGCTATTGTTGTTAATCTCTTACTGTGCCTGATTTATAAATTAAACTTTATTACAGGTTTGTTTGTATAGGAAAAAAACATTAGTATAATAGGGTTCAGTGCTATCCGTGGTTTCAGGCATCCACTGGGGGTCTTGGAAGGAATCTCCTCTGGATAAGGAGGTGCTCCTACATATGTTCACAAAAGGACTTGCACAAGAATGTTTATATAAAGCCCCAAACTGGAAACAGCCCCAAATATCCATCATCTGAAAAATGGATGAACAAATTGTTATCACAATGGAATTCTACTGAGCAATAAAAAGAATGAACTGCTGATACAACCATATGGATGGATCTCGAAAACAAAAGAAGTACATACTTTATGAAACCCATCTATGGTGATGGAAGGTGGTTCTTGAGGACAGAGGGTGGGGGAAGGAACTGGAAAGAGAGCGAGGAAACTTAGGGTGGTGGAGGTACACTAAATCCCATTTTAGGTTGTGATTGGGCATATGTTATTGTGAAAACATCAAACAGATTCAGATCCATACATTCTATTTTGATGTTAATTATACCTTAATAAAATTATCTTAACTCAGTTTTATAGTAGACATTTTATTGAATTTTTTTAAAACCATTTATTCTGTTTGGTCATCATTACGTGCATTTTGCATAAACCCAGGTTTTTGTGTGGTACATGTTGTTGACATTGTGCAGTATCCCACTGGGGCATGAGGAAAGGCTCAGCTTCTGATCGCATGGTTTGACATAGCCCACAGCTTCAGAATGTCAAAGGAACAGGTAAGTAACCCCGTGTGTTTTGGCTCTGTGTCCTATAGGATCTGCTTTTATTGACTGGCTCATCATGTATAGGATCAGTGCTGTGGAGAACTTGAAGACTCCCATATACCTTAGTCATAGGGGCAACCCCTTCTGGAAGCTGCTGTGGCTGGAATTCAGCCCTTTGGACTGAGCTGGATGGGTGGGACAAGGGATTGGAAAACAGTCTCTTGCTCCAGCTCACTTTAAACATCAGGCTCTTGCTTTGGTCTTTCTTTTCTCGCTACACTTTCTGTGGGTACTGTCATCCGTGGGCATGGTTTCTACCATCACCAGTCTGTTGACGATTCCCAAATTATCTGCAGTTTGTGCTCTTCTTCCAAGTCAAAACTCTCCAGATATCCCTTCTGTATTGCTCTGTCCTCTCTGCTCACAAATGTGCTGTTATTTTCATTTTGTGTAAGGTTTCTCTCAAACCTTTCCTGCAACTGCTTCATCTCTGCGTTTCCCTTCCTGTCCTCTCCTCAGCCGCAAACGTCAGGCGTAGACATCTACATCCCATGCCATAGAAACGTCTCCTGTTAGGGTTCACTGAGAATGCTTGTTACTAAGTCCTGTGGCCTGGTGTCAGCCCTCCTCCTTCCTAGCCTCTGTGTACCGTGTATTAATGTTGACTTCCCTTTTTTTTTCATGGGGAAAAAGCCTTTCTCTCCCTTGGCTCTGTCTCGGTCACAGTTCTCTCTCCTGCTTTGCTACACGGACCCTGCCTTTCTCCTGGCCATCTTTTGAGATTGCGGTGCCTCAGATTTGTGTCCCTGGCTCTCTTTTCTCCTGTGATAGAACTCCAGCCTGTATTCCATTACCGATGGCTTAAATTTCCACTTCTACACCCATGGCACCACATCTGGATCTTTAGGCCCTACCCCTCGCCTGAGTCTTATTACATCTTTGTTTCATGTTGCATACCGAACACTTGAAACTCACTGTGTCCCAAGCCAGACTTACTGTTTTCCCTCCAGCTGATCCTTTGTCTGTTCCAGGGTGTCCCCTGAGACTGCTAGCCCAGGCTCCCGGCTTTGGCGTCCTCCTTGATACCCTTTGGTGCTACCTGGAGTCTGAATGGCGATCCACAGGTTCTGCCTGTCTTCTCCATCTCTCCCAGCCACTGTGCCAGTGTGGGCCCTCATGACCCCTGGATTTTCCTGGGTCTCCCTGCTTTGTTCTTCCTTTTCCTACAACCCACTTCTGCCTTCATCTGAAGGCAGTTATCCCTACTCTGCAGGTTAAAGCCGCAGCTCCTTAGGATGATAGTGAAACCCTCTGCCCATGCAGCACCTGTCCCTTCTGCACCTGGGTGATGGGAACACCCGTAAGTTTCAGTTAAATTTTCCCTCCTCTCTGTATTGTCCTCGTCCCCTGGCAGAATGACTTGTTCCCTGTTCGGGCTTTGTGTGGCACTTCACATGTTTCCTTCTTAATAATTTGTGCATGTGTCTGTCTGTCCACATTGGGGATCATACCTGCATCTCTTGTGCGTGTTCTGGGGCCAGACAGCCTTTCCATCCCTGCCCTGCCCCTGTGCTCCCACGCCCTCTCCCTGCTCCTACACATGCCCCAGGGGAGGCAGAGCTGAATGTCAATGCTCTGGCCAAAAGAGCCTGTTGCCTGCTTGGGAGTGTGAGCGGAAATCGCCCACGGTTTCTTCAGACAAGCCAGGAGGGACCACTCTGTGATCTGGAAGCTGTCCAGTGTTGGTGCCAAGAAGAGGGATTTCCTCTTTCATGTCCTGTCCAAGTGGTTCTGGTGGTCTGAGTCTCCTGTTCCTGGGGAGGGGTGGGAAGAAGGGCAGGGAGAAACCCACTGCCTAGTAGCTTTCTACAGGAGATGAAGATGCCGGCCTCCTAGCAGAGAGGACCGTGTCTGCCGTGCCGAATTTGTGCGTTGTGTCTGGGCTGCTCATGCTAATTCCAGATGGAAAAGGCTCACGTCAGGCCTGCTCCTTCCTCCCACTCCTGGCAGGGCTGTGGGTGGGCGGCGATCCTGCTCCTGACCTTAAAGCGGCCCGTGGACCCAGAGAAGAGGCTTTATTGTGGACTGGTGCTACCCCACTGACACAGAAAACAAGGGTGGCGGCAGGTGCTGCAGGCAGGGCGGGAGGCGTGCCAGGGACCGCGGCCATGGGGACGGCAGAGTTGGGCATTTTTAATTGATGCCTTTAATAATTACTGTTTAAGCAACAGAAGGCAAAGTGAGATTGTTTCAAAGGCAAATCAGAGCAGCACGAGTTTGGAAGTTGGCTCAGAAATCTGTGCCTCCCCTCCCCGCTCTGTGGCTGTTATTTGAATATATTTTTTTATTTAATTTTCCCTCCCCCTCATTTTTGAGCACGGCAGTCTTTTCCCTAGAGGGAGTGGAAGAGGAAGGTGCTGTATGAAATACTCTCATACAGTTGTTACTTGCCCAGGGCCAGTGCAAGTTTCTTTGGCAAATCAAAATACTCACTGCAGCGAAGTTTGAAGCCCCTGCTGCCTGTCCCGCTGCGGGCACCCGGGGCGGAGCGGTCGCGACCCGCCCGAGAGGCGGCTGCTGGTGCTGTCTGTGCCCGAGCCGTGGCCTCGCTGTGCTCCAGCAGGGCCCCCTGGGTCTGAAGAGGAAACAGAGATCCATCTTCAAGATAGACATCAATTTCAGGCCTCAATATTTAAATATTTGTTTTTTGTCTCTTCTAATTGCTTTTTAGTTTGTTTGCTTTTTCAAAATCTGGCGTGTGGTTTCCACTGTGTCCTTGAGTTGGCAAAATGGTAAGAGTTATAGGATGTCCTGGAGCCTGGGCAGCATCGTCAACAGTCACTGTTTGCTGAGTTGCCAGATATCTGGGCTCTGGGACAGATAAAGGGACACAGTCCCTGACCTCTAGGAACTCTTCGCTGGAAGGAGACATGACAGACTGACCTGCACCCTCAGCTGCTGTCCTCCCCGTGGCCCCCTCATACCTTCTCTCAGCCCGTGTTTCTGGGGGGGTGGGTGGAGATTTGAAATGGTGAGAGTAGGTCTGGGCAGCTTAGGTCCGGAGCTGCTCCTGAGGGGTGGGAAGCTGCGGGGTGAGCTTCAGATGCTGGCACCTGAGCGGTCCTGGGTTTCTTCCAAACAGCTGCTCTGGGACCTGCGTAAGCCCGGGCATCTCTCGGGGCTCATGCCTCCTGCTGTGCGGTGAGCTTGTGCTGTTCCCTGGGTTGACAGTCCTTCCTGGTGAGACACCACCAAAGGCTCTGTGGGTCCAGCCGCAGGTACCAGGCCAGCTCAACAGGGGAGTACGGTGGTTGTCCCAGGGGCAGAGCCACCTTCTGCCTGGGCACAGGGAGCTGGGAGTGCCCTCCATCACCCCAGGACTGCCCTGGGGCACACGTGAGAGGTTGTGCTTCTGGCTTCTTAAGAGACAGAGTTCTGGCGACAGGCTGAGCAGCCAGCCCTTCTGCTTGGATCCCATCACACTTCGGGTAAAATACAGAGACCGCCCGTGACCTCTAGGCTTCAGGTGGTCTGGCTCACAGCTCCCCCGTTCCCGATGCCTGTGTGTTTACTGTTCCTTCTCCCTGGAACCCCAGACAGTTCTCTCTACGCTTCTCCCTCAGCTGTGCTCAGACGCGCCCTTCGGGTGACTTCCGTCGCCGCCTTATCTGACGAGCGCTCCCTCACCCCTCTGCCTGCTGGGTTCCTGTGAGGTGCTTCAGCTGCCTGCCCTGTATCATCTCCTTATCTTTGTATCCTCCCTCTGCCTCGTGACAGGAAGAAGGGGCTTTTGCTGTCAGCTGTTACTGTGGCCCCCAGCCCCCCGAGCCTGGCGCTGAGTGGGCGCCCGTGCCCGCTGAGGCCGCCCCACTGCCCCCGGTGGTGCGCAGGCCGATGGCCAGGCCTCTGTCTCGCATGCCCCAGCCAGGCCTTCTACCCAAGGCTTATCTGCTTCCTGGCACAGGAGACGCTGTTCACCGCTCACTGCAGATGCTAAGCTAGAATATTCAAGAAGCATATTGAAAGTCAAAGTTCAGTGTGCTTTTCCAAAGAAAACGTTTCTGTGTCAGCGATTTGGCACCTCGCTCGCCTCCTGACTCTCCTCCATAAATCCAAGCCTCTTAGGACAGTGGTCCTGTCCCCTTCTCCACGTTTGGCACAGAGTTCATAGTTGTGAACCACAGCCCTCATTCGTTTTATTTTGTTGGGGTGGAGAACCGGAAGGTGGACATAAAATCTTAAAAATACGCTTTGATTCAACTCTGCCAAAGTACTGTTCATGAGGCGCTTGCGGGTCTGGTGTTGTGAGACCAGACTACACAGCTGTCTGGGAATGTGTGCTGAGATGCCCTGGGCTTTGCCCTCCCCACCCCACTCAGGGGAACAGTCCTCGCCCGGCTCCTGAGTGTGCAGTTTTTCGCGGACTTGTCACTGACAGGTAAGTGTGCAATAGTAATTTAGCCAGATTCCAACATTTTCAGAATCACATGTGAGCGTTGAGGAATCATTGCTGAAACTGCTCAATCAATTCAAATTTAATTAAAAGGCATTGGATCAAAGAATAACATGGTAAAGTATAATAATAACCACAAACATCCTGGTCACTTTATATCCTAATCCGTATCCCATTTTCTCAACGGAGGCAAGTAGGATTAAGCAGGTCGACTTGCCACATTCTTTTTTACTCTTCAGGAAAACAAAGATTTCCTTGCCTTAAAAGACAACTCAATTTATTTGTCTGCTTTGGTCATCTGAAATGTTAGACACAGACTGGAGAATCCTTGAGACTTTTAATAATTTAGAAGAAAGGGCACATGAAGTAAAGTCACCTAATATTCTATATTTGGATAGAGTATTTCTGAATTAATTCAAAATACACATGAAAGGTCAGTTTTGCCTTCCTGTTCCAGCTGCCTTTGGGAAAAAACAACAAACCTATAGGTGTTCTTTCTAAGCAAGATCATAGTTGTTTCATTCTTGGGCGCTCCCTAAAGTGGCGCATATGGAAATGCCGCTGGCCCTTCTGGGCTGGTTGGGAACAGGCATCTTCTAGAAATTCATAGCCAGAAAAGGCCCATCCCAGGGTCTCCACCCTGAGGTGGGTCCTACAGCAGACACTTGGGCCAGTTCGTGTGTCAGGGGTGGTGCTCTACCTGGCTGAGGTGCACATGGGTGGGAGAGGGAGAGAGCGTGTGGGGTGTAGAAGGCTCTAGTCATCTAAAAAGCTGGGGTCCTGACCATTTGCGTGTGGATCTAAGGACAGCGGGTGGAGTGGGCCACAGGAGGCCGCCTTATACCAGGTGAGGCCTAGGTACACTCATCTGCCGCCTTGGGCTTATCTCTGAGTATGACCAGGTAAACTTAATCCGTGTGCACAAAAAACCACCTCTGAGTGAACTTTCCAGGTCCCATTTTTCAGACTCGGCTCTGTGAGAGGCTGGCGTTAACCTAAGGCCAAGGAGGGCTTCCTGCATCTTCCTCAGCTGCTGGTCTCGAGGGCTGCCCAGCCTGTATTGAGCTCTGCGCCACCAACCTTGACCAGTCCGAAAATCGGTGGCCTTTCTCACAGTGTGCCATCATGGACTCTGCAGCTGTCCCGTGTTGGCTTTTGGCTTTATCTGTGCATCGACGAGGTCCTGGGGTCCAGCCAAAAGCCCTTGCTGCGGACGTGCTGAGGCAGTGTCACCTGATAGACGGCCCAGGTGGCTGCGCAGTGACTGAAGGGGCACGTGGTCGTCCTTCTGCCGGGTCATAATTAAGTTCACAACCCAGGTGATTCCAAAGCTGCCATGGACTTTCAGTGGGTGACCTCTGGGTGGGAAAGAAGAGCCGCAATCTCAAAACTCCAATATGGCAACTTTCCCCCCTTCTTCTTCCCCCGGCTATCTTCCAGCTTCCAGCTTCTGCACAGCTAGTCATCCAGGTGGCCCAGAACCTGTGTGTGTCTCTTTTGAGCCAGGCCGGAACATCACTTTGCAGGGTTAACCCTCTCTACAGAAATGTTTCTGCAACATTTGAGGTTTGCAAGAAAAAGCCAGCCTTTTTTTTTTTTTTTTAAATGCTGGTCTTGGTTGTTTGAAGGGAAAATGCTAATACGACTTGATGTGTGCTTCTTGGAAACAGCTCTCTGCATGCCTTCTGTCCCTCCTACATGTCACGATTTGGGATGGTCCTCACATCCTCAGGCCCATCTTGTGCCTTCTGTGTTTACAGAGCGCAGCAAACAGGGTCAGGAACCCATGCTGAATACTGAATGAGGGAATACTGAAAAGATGGAGGTGTGGTCTCTGTCACCTGATAGGTCTCTGTGTGGGAACCCGTGGTTGCTGGATCCGAGGTGCTTTGGGCCTGGCCGCTGGGTCGCCAGCCTTTCCAGCACCAGAGCCCCATTGGAGGCTTCCAGCAGCTCGGGAGGTTCTGCTGGGAGCACTTTGTAATTGCCCCGCAGTGAGGAAATTGGAGTGGTGGGCGAGGCATGGACCTGAAGGGAGCTGTGTGTCCCCATTGCTGTCCTCCAGGATGTCATCCTAAATTGCTGTACATCTGCTAATGAGGAGACAAGGCGTTACCTTCCGTTTGGAGCAGCTGCATTAATTACATCCTCTCAGACATCCCCTGTGCCTACCACTCCTGGCCAGCTTCCTTTGCTTTAAATTAATAGACCAAATTAGAGGGCACTGGGGAGGGTGTCCCTGGAGGCCAGATGGCCTCTGCTCCTTGGATGTGGAGGCTGAGGTTCGCTCAGGCCCAGGGCCTCCGGGCTGGCTCCGGGAGGCGGGCCTGGGAGGGAGTGAAGGAGCCCGGGAGGCCGCTTCTATGAAGGTGGCCCGTTTGAGCTGGAGAGGACACTGCCTGTTGTCATCTTTGACTTTTGGTGCCAGTCCTGTCATTCTCCATCCAGAGAGCGAGACGTTAGTGACAAGTCTAGAAGCCGGAAAACAAAGCCCTGCACGGTGTCTGCACCTGTGTGCTGTCATCTCCAAATACTCTGGAAGGTCGGCCAGGCCCCGCCCCTCCCTGTGCCACGCGCCTGCCTCCAGCCGCAGGAAGAGGCACCTGAGTCCAAGGCCCTGCGCTGCTGAGGGCAGTTAACTTCCCTGAGCGTTTCCATCTGAAGAGTGGGAACAGTGGTCCCGTCTCCTGGGTCTGTCATGAATGTAAATCCACAACTTTATTATTTCTCTCTGCATCCTTGTTTGAGGTCTGCATGCTCCCTGCCCTGAGCCGAGCATCAGGCTCATCCTGGCACACACTGGGAGCCTGGTACATATTTGTTGAGCAAATGAATGTGACAACAATTTGCACAATGATAGCTGAGGGCACCCTACCCCTTGGCTTCCCAAATTCCTGCTCCCTCCCCTCCCCTTCCCTGCCCTCCACTGTTGAGGGCCCAGATTTTAGAATGCCCTGGTTGGTGGGGGGCTGTGCTGTGCCAGGCCTGGAGGGGTGAGCAGTATGAGCCTGGCGTAAGAAGCATCAGAAAGGTTTTGCCTCCTTCGGCTTGGCAGCTTGGCTCTCGATCCCAGATTAGCAGGTTTTGTAGGAGGCACCCAGGAAGTCTTGCACTCTTGAGTTCATTGGCTCAGGGAGCCGTAGCCCTGAAGGTCAAGTCCTTTCTGACTGGCTGCCTCAGGATGCTTAGCAGGCCAGGGGGGTAAGCAGCAGCGGTGTCCCCTGTTTGTTTCTGAATGAGACGTTATTCCCAAGAAGTCACCAAGTGTGAAAATGTGTGTTGTCTTGCTAATGGGACACTAATGAAATATTAACGTGTGTCTCTCTTCCTGTCTGTCTCCTGGGGGCCACTCTGTCCTCTTGACTTCAGTCATCTTTACATAAAGAGCCCCAGAGAATTAACATTTCTTAGCACTCTTCAAAATAACCTTGGTATTTCTGCTGCCGTAGGAGAGAAGTTCATACTGTACGTTTGGTGGCTGGCTGGCTGGGCTGAGGCTCTCTCCCTCTGCGGGGGTGTGTGTGGTGTACCTGGGGAGGGTTCTTTGGGTTGGTTCTACCAGCAACTTGTCCCCCGGGCTGACGCGTTTTCCCCACTCCCATAGGCCCCATCTCTGCCTCCTTTTCAACAGAAGATGTGACCCCCAGTTCACAGGGGATAGACGGTCGTAACTGCTCCGGACTGAACCAGGCCAGCTGCCCGTCGTCACGCATGTGTCAGAGAATCCTCCCAACGCCCCAGTTGGGCAGCTGGGGAGAGGTTTCTGTTCCTGCTTTGCAGGGAAGGAAGCTTGGGCTCAGGGAGGGTACGTGGCCTGTGCGAAGGTGCACGTGCCCAGGGTGCCGGAGCCTGGGCGTTGAGCCGTTGGGCGCTCTTGCCTCCCCAGCACCTCCCGTCCCAGCTGCAGACCTGGCCTCCCCAGGCTGCCTTCCACGTGCTGTGACCTGGAGTGAGTCATACCGTCTGTGCCTAGCTGCCCTCTGTGAAAGGGCCAAGCGCAGTCTTTCCTGTCCTGTGTGAACAAACACTCCAGAGGACAGAGGCCACTGAGGAAGGGCTTGGAGTTCAGGGACTAGTCTCTCCCACTGTGCTCCAGGTCTGTGCCTGCATCTTAGCCTCGGCTGCCACTGCTTGGCCCCACGAGCCCCCGGCCTGGATGCCTGCGGAGGTTGGCTTAGCCGGCCCCCACGGCTGGGACTCCCCCTTTCCCACCTGTACTCCTGGGGCTTCCACACGCCGGACACCAGGTCCGTCAGGTTGCTCAGCGCTCCTCTGCGGGGCCTGCAGGGAGACCTGCCTTTGTGGGTCCCCATTCCTCCACTGGGATGCCCTCCCCACAAGAGCCCTGTCAGAGCAAGGGAGGCCTTCTGTTTGACCCCCAGGAGCTCTTGGCCCAGCCCTGACCCCTGCCTGGTGTACCTTGCTTCTTCCCTGCCCCTAACCTCAGCTTTCTCCATCCTAGACCTGGAAGGGCTTTTTTTCTAGAAGCTTCCATCACTGGATTTTCTTTGCACTGGATTTTGCACTCTTCTTTTCCTGTTTCCAAGTTGCTCAGCAATGGCTGAGCATTTCTGTGTTGTGCCAGGCTGTGCACTCAGGGCCAGAGACTGTGGAGGAGAGAAGTGGGGCGAGAGGAGAGGACCAAGGGGGCTCCCAAAGGAGGTGGGTGGAGCTGGGCTCTGAAGGTGGGGCTGGATATTTGAGAGAGAGGGATGGGGGCCTGTCTAGTGGGGGAGAATGTGGGCTCGGGAGGGGGCAGGGATGGATGTGGGGGCACATGAAAAGTGTGGGGCTTGTCAGCATTCTGAGAGGGGCAGAGAGGCTGCACGAGGGCGAGGGCCTCTGCTCACATGGTCTCATACTGCCTTTGGGGTTCCAAGCGTAATCACAACTGATTATTTCTGAGGGGTTCGGTTTGATGCTTGCCTCCCCCAGTTGAATATAGGTTGCACGTCTGACCTTTTCACTGTGTACCTCTGGTGTTAGGACATGGCCTGATGTATACGCAGGTGCTACCGAAGCTCACTGGCTGAATGGGTCTGCACGTGAGTTAAGGTGAAGTGAAGTCACACACACAGAGCTACAGAACGCCCCAGCTCGTGGCCCCCCGTGGCCATTTATTGTGGGCTCTGACTAGTGGCCTGGCTGGGCACTGTCTGCCCCGCTCTCAGGTTCTGGTCCCAGGCCGACCCTGTGCGTGGTTGGGCCACGGACCTTTCTCGCTTTGAGACGCAGCCAGCCTAGACCTGGCTTGGAAAGTTGGGGCTTTTAGCTCAGCAGGTCTGAGGAAGCGGGGAGCCCGTGGTGTTGCCCAGGCACTGAGTTTGGGGTGTTGCTCCATGCTCTCCCCCTTCCCCAGGAACACGTTCTTGTCTCCACCTCAGCAGCTGTTTTTTTTTTTTTAAAGATTTTACTTACTTATTTGACAGAGACACAGCAAGAGAGGGAACATAAGCAGGGGGAGTGGGAGAGGGAGAAGCAGGCTTCCTGCCGAGCAGGGAGCCCGATGCGGGGCTTGACCCCAGGACCCCTGGGATCATGACCTGAGCCGAAGGCAGACGCTTAACGACTGAGCCACCCAGGCGCCCCCTTACCAGCTTTTTATCTTAATTTACGAGCCTGCTGGAGCACCAATGAAGACATACTGTACTGCCTGAAAAAAACACAGCGGAATTCTAATTCTGTACGATTCAAAAGCATGCCTTTGGCTGGCGCTGCGGCAGAAATAAGAGAAGCAGGAACTGCAGCCCTGCTCCAGCTTCCTGGGCTTGTCAGGGGCTCCGTCCTGGCGGCCTCTCGTTGGCCCTGGGCTTAATGAAGCCTTCTGATTTAGTTTTCAATTCATTATTTTTTGAAAAAAGAAAAGCGGCTTTAATGGAAGCTTTTAAAATCCTAGAGCTTTGGATTTCTCTACTTTGTCAGGCAAAAGTGGATTCATTTAAGTAGTTTTATTAAAAAAAAATGCATATACTTACAAAGATTTCAAAACTTAGATGTTTTACTCTTTCCACTCCAGGAACCTAAAAGCCAAGCTTGGAAAATAGTTTTTGTAGTGGGGTATGTGCATTCACTCTGCCAAGAAAGGCAGCGATCTTATAAGATCTCTGAATTCCTGCATTTCATAATTTCTCTGTCCTGTCCTCTTGGGGACTTGGGCTTGAACTCCTTCCCTGCCCAGCCTCCTGATTGGGGCTATAGTTTGAGAAGTTTCACAGGAAGAGGAAGAAGAACAACCCAGTGGGAAGAGTTTTGGTGGAGCCAAGTAAACTTTTCCAGATGGGAGAGACCGGTGCAGTGGGCAGGGAAAGGGAGGGGTCAGAGAAGTAGTCTAAAAGGAGGGGCTTGCGGGAGGAAGGTCCCTGGGGTGGAGGCAGAGCTGGGCGGCCAGAGGAGGGGCGCATGCGGGCCAACGTGGGGAATCCCGCGAGAGGCAGCGGCTGGCCTCTGGCCTCCCGCTCCCACAGCTGTGGCCACTTGGCCAGGGTTGGAGCCATGGGTTTGGGAAGGAGCATGGAGGCAGTGAGGTTCATGATTGCTAAGAAAGGGAGCAGACAGCCCAGCTGCTGACCAAGCCTGGGGCCTGGAGGCAGGGGTGGCCCCAGTGACTCCTCCCGGGCCCTCCACCCTACAACCAAGGGTCTGAGCCCACCGTCACGCTGTCGTTCCCAGCCTCCAGCACAGGACTGGTCCCCCTCTGTGCGTACCGAGTCTCTGGCTGTGGGTCCCGCACACTGGACATGGGCAGTGGAGCCCCAGAGTCCCCAGGGTACGCCTTGTGAACACCTTCCTGCCCCAGGTCCAGATGCCTTGGAGAGGTCAGGAGGAGAGCCAGGGTGTGCAGTGGCCGTGTTCTTCCCCTGCGCTTCTCCCTGCCCCCGGATAGGGGGGAATCCTCCTGGCTGGCCTGCATCCGGTTCCCCCAGCTGTCAGCACAGAGCTCCGGCCTTTCCCAGGCCTCACAGATTTGAGAGCCCATCCATTTTCCAAGAAAGGACGCTGAGAGAGATGGCCAAATTGAGTTAGGAGTGCCAGGAATCCAGGCCCGCGAGCAGCGCCGAGTTCCTGTAAGGCCCTCCCCGGCCCTGAATTACAGCTGCTTGGCGCGTCTGCAGGGAAGCCAGGCAGCTCTCCCCGTGGCTTTGACAACAGCTTGATTTACAGGCCCGCATGTTGGCTGCACACTTCGCATCAATTCTCTCTCCTTCTTTAAACTTTTAAGCCTTTGCCTTATGAATGAGGCCACTGGTTTTCTGGGTTCCCTGTGCTTTTATGAGTTTTCTTCCTTCTTTCCTGGTTTCTCCGTAACCTGTTCTGAACACCTGCTCTTTGGTGAGACCGGACAGGCTCCTCAGGGGTCCAGAGACGAATGGGGCACAGTTCTGGGCTTCAAGGAGTTTGCATTCTCCGGAGGGATGGGAAGAAGCTGGGTGTGCAGATAAGTTCTCCACTTGGTGCAGCCGCTAAGTGCCTATGTGACAGACCCTTACTCTCTGCCGATGCTGTGGGAGGTGCTAGGGCCCCCGTGGTGACCAAGGCCGGGTGGGCCCTGCGCTCATCCTGTGGGGAAGGGAGAGGTGTGTCAAGAGGTGGGAGGACAGAATCCCAGGCTCCTCCCAGAGTCCACAGCAGAAACTGTGTGGTTTGGGGGGCCGGGGGTGGATCAGGGAAGTTTCTCTGAGCAAGTGACGTTAAAGTTGGCACCTGGAGGATGAGTTAGCCGGCTGAAGGGGGCTGGGGAGCTGCCCTGTGACGATGTGGTGTCCAGAGAGCATGGCATGTCCAGAAACTGCTGGACGTCCATAAAGTGTGCAGCCTGGGGAGAGGGTGAGCTGTCTGCAGGGGCCAGGTGGTGCGGAGCCCGGTCAGCTGGAGAGGAGCCTTTGTATCACGTGCCTAGGAAGGCTCTGGAGGGCCCAGGAGAGGGCTGATGAGACCTCTGCTGTTCAGAGGGCAAGGCCGGGACGGATGCACGGAGAGCTGTTTAGAGACCGTGAACTTGCTGTTATTAGTCTAGGTGACGGTTGGGCCAAACTGGGGCAGCAGAGCTGGAGTGACAGGTCCAGAGGTTGTTAAGGAATCTGTAGGAGTTGGTCATTAATCGGAGATGGAGGGTGAGGCTAGAGAGGAGTGCAGGGTAGCTCCAGGGCTTCTGTGTTGGCAAGCTGGGCTGGAAGAGCACGTACTCTGCCATGCAGGACCCAGGGGAGTATGGGAGACTGCAGTCGGGGCCCCCAGGAAACCCCCATGTGCAGTAGGATCTAGGAGCATGCAACTCAGGACCAAGATGAGCCTGGAAAACACAGGTTTGGGAGCCATCAGCAGCTGAAGCCCTGGAGGTAGATGGAAACCCCCCAGGGAGTAGAGTGAGAGGGAAGAGAGCCTTGGAGAGCCTCCAGAAGGCACAGCATTTAAGGGGAGGACAGAGGCAGGAGCACAAAGCAGGATCAGGAACATGTGCACGTGCTCTCTGGTGCAGAACAATGGCAGATCCTAGCGGGTGGAGACCATGGGGGGCTGAGGAAGACAGTCCAGGTCACTGGGCCAGCATGCAAGGCAGAGAGGGGAGGGAGGCCCGTCTGCCTGGGACCTCGGCTGGGTGGGGCCCTGGATGCCTGAGGCCTTGGGCCTTGCTCTCCTGGCTCCATCTTTCCTGCTGTGGCACCCAGTGGTGAAGGCCTTCCCGGCTCCTGTTTGCAAAGTTAGGCAATTTTCTCAGCAGCCCTGACGCTGATGAACAAACCATGTTCCGGAAGGAGAAAGCTTCCACCCAATCCTGAGCTGCTGCTGGAGACTGAGGAAGAATAATATTTTTTTAATCTAAAGAACTTCACATTTATGCTTGACTGAAGCACAGACCACATTTGTCCTGGGAGCCAGTGGGAAGCCGGGGTTTGGGTAATCTATGCAAAGGCCCCTCAGCTGCCCTGCATCCATCATCCCAAGTGACAGAATTTACATCATTAATCATTGGCGGTAATAGAAAAGTCATTGGAATAGAATGTTGTCACAGGATAAATGTTTCCCAATTGCATATAAATGTCTGGGCTTTACTGTACTGTTTGTGCTCGAGAAATACTGTGGCTTCAAGACGGTATTTATCTGACATCGGGAAATAATCAACACTAGCCAGTCCTGCCTGCAGCCATTCCGGAGGGGGCCCAGGGGCATCGCACCCACCTCTTTGTCCACACACGGGTGGGGCAGAGGGTGGAGGCCGGGCTCCTGGGTGCCCCTTGGCGGACAGTGGGGTGAGGCAGACACGCTCAAGCTCAGGGACCCCACCGTGTTACCGCAGGTGGTCTCCCTGAGCTGTAAGGATCTGTCCCCTCCTCCTCCGTGGCTTGCTGCAGAGAAGACAAGGCCAAGACCCTGGGCCGGCCTCGCCACCAGCCACGGTGGCCTCCCCCCAGAGGTGTGGCGGCTCCGGAGCACCGCAGGCTGCAGGAGGCCAGGTGAGACCCAGCAAACCGGAAACCGAAGAGTGAAACATTTCAGGCCGCTTCACCATTTTAGAAATGAAGTCCACAGCATTTTGGGGCTGGCGTCTTTCTGTTCCGTGACCTGAAAACACTCTGTTTTTGGAAAGTGCAGGTCTGCTGACACCTTTTTCTGGCGGTTTGTTGTGTTTCTGTCTGTGGCGAGCTGCCCTGCCTCGGACGGGCCGGATGCTCCTGGAGGAGGCGCTCGGCTCAGAAGCCAGGCGCTTTGTGCTGGGGTTTGGAGGAAGTGTTTGTGTGTGAGTCTCAAGCTCTCCACCCACTCGGTGGCCCTGGAGCCCAGTAGGGCCCAACGGGAGGCGTGGCCCCCGGAAGCAGGACAGGCAGGCTGGAGGCCAGAGGCCGCTGCCTTTGGTGGAATGGTTTGCAGGAGCCTGTTAAGGACCCATCACATGACCGACGAGCTGTGTTAAAGCAGAACCAGGTGTCTGAGCTGATAAGCCAGGGCAGGGCTTTGTGGAGTATATCTGGTGGGAGAAGAGGTAGCTTCCTCTTTTCTGTAGGGAATTTCATAAATCACAGCCTATCAGATGTGGAAGTGATCTGAAGCCATCTAACCAGGTGGGTTCCCCGATGTGGGATGTCACAGGCTGGTCATATTTTAAAAACTTTTTAATTTGACCAAGTGAGGCCATTAAAAGCCAAACACCAGCTACTATATCCTCATTCGTAAAAGGAGGAATATTTCAACACCAACAATATAAGAGGGACGAAATTTTAAGACAAGACTATTTCTTCAAATGGAATAACTTTGTTTGAGGAGCAATTTGTCCCACTCTACCTGTTTTTGTTTTTTTTTCTCCGGTTTTTTGAAGGCTGACAAAAATCTGTTCCTGTTCCCCAGTTCCCTCATTTCAGATGAACAAAAGGAGGGGAGAGGCCTGGCCAGGGCCCCACAGCCAGCGAGGTCTGTGTATCGTTCCAGCTATTTCTGGTTTCATAACAAATCATCACAGACTTAGCAAATTCATCTGTTGTTATCACCTCCCCTGGGTCTGCAGGCTAGCTGGCATGGCCAGGTGGCTCTCTCTTGGGGCCTCGTGCCATCCTTGTGTTTGGGAAGATACAAACTGCTAGCCCAGTGGGGGCTACTTGGGGCTCACCTCCCCCCTCCCCCCGCCCTGGTCTCCACGGCAGTTTCTGGACAGACAGCCAGCCTGCACGTGGGCCCCAGAGGTGCATGTTCTGAGAGACCCAGGTGGACTGTGGAAGCACCTGGTGTCCCTTCCATGTGCCATCATTCAAGGAGAGGGGACTTAGACTTGACTTTCTGATAGGAGGAATCCAAGGGGTTTGCAGACATATTTTAAAAGCACTGCACAGCTCCCAAGCTCCCTGGAAAGCCATGTTTTAATGTGGGGCACTGAGATCTTGAGGGTCCCCTCCGTACATGTTTCAGGAACAAGTCACGTGGAGGATAAAGTCGGTGGCTCTCTGGTGATGGGTGTTGAGCTCTGCTTGTTGGTCCCTGCTTGCACTTCTCTGGAGTAATAAATTTCATAGGTAAGGTAGATTCCACCAACTAAGTATCAATTAAGCTCTTTTATGATCATAACCAAGATGATGAATTGAAGTCAATCTAGAGAAATAACCAGTAAAAGAATAGAGACTTTAAGAATCTGGTGTGAACAGACAGAATCCCAAGCACTCGCTCACTCTGGGACGGCAGCCTTTAGCCCTGGTTGAGCACCTGCTATGTGCAAGGCACTGGGCTGGTACCTGGGGATCCAGTGGTGTGCAGAGGTGGGGCAGGTACAGATCTGTGCTCCTCGATGTCCATGGTCAGATTGGGAGTGTCCCCGTGTCGTCCCATCAGGACCAGAGTGCAGGACCAGGCTCTGCTTGGTGTGGGCTAGCAGCCTGGTAGGCTAGCTGGCTTTTGGTTCTCAGAGGTGCTCTGGAGTTTCCTCTGTTTCAGGAGGTTTAATGTAAGGGTCCCGGGAAGGTGAGGAGGAATAGCGGTCCATCCCCACCAGCCACATGGCCCAGTCCCACCAACGACATGGCCCAGTCTCCAGCATGGTGCTGGCAGCCCTCGCTGGTCCCTTGTCGCAAGGCCTGGACTGTTCAAGATCCGATATATGAAATGGGGCAGGGAAATAGGTTTCAACCAGCCTGGGAAGTGGCGGACTACACGGTTGCTTCCGGTGGTGATGAGCTGGCCAGCTGGGGTGTGTTCAGGGTCAGCTGGGGCAGGGCAAAGTTGGGAATACATGCCAGTTACTGGCTTCCTGGTGACCGGAAACCAGGTGCCCCCCCTTGGGTCTGGCCCAGCGTCCTGCCTCCATGCTGACCCAGGCTTCCCTGCTGCCAGCCTCCCAGCTGCTCTGTAAGGCCTCTTTGAGTGTCCCTCGCCTCTACCCCACGGCCTGTGTCTGCCCGTTGTGCCTCCCTCCTTGTGTGGCAGACCCTCTGGAGACTTGGATGCTTTGAAATGTCTGAGGGAAATTTCTGGTTCCCTCAGGGTGACAAGCCCCATCCCTAGGGGGCCCTCCAGAGTGGGCCCCTTCTCTGTGTTTGCTGCGGTTCCTTGGAAAAATCGAGCCGGGAGACTTGGCCTATCTGCCCTGTCTGTAGCCCCTCTGAGAACAGTTCTTCTAGGGCAGCAGGTCCGCTACCAGCCCCGCATGAAGCATGGCCACATCTGAGGGTCGTCAGAAAGCTGGCCAGGCGCCCATCAGTGGCTCTGCCGGGGGTGCCCACTGGTGGATACTGATTGAGCACCTGTCATGTGCCAGGCACACCTCTCGGGCCTCGGGACAGAGCAGTGGACAGACACTCTTACCTTCCCCACGGGACTGCCCAGAAAGTTACGTTTGTATGTTCCTTCTCTGAGTCAGCCAGACCCGCTGGGTTCGGTGGATAATTGTTTTATACCACAGCTGCTGCCAAAAGGGGGTGGGGGTGGGGGGGAGAAAGAGTTCCCTAGGTGTAAAATTAATCAGAAACAAGGACTCCCTCCATGGCCATTAGACAGACTGGTCTGCAGCCTCCCGAATGAAGGAGAAGCCCACCTGTAATCAGGAACAGAGTGCTTTGAACACAAGCTAAGTCAGGCCTGGCCGCACAGACACGAATCCGTTCATCAGATCAATGTTTATTTATCATGTGTCAGGCACTGTTCCGGGGACTGGGTGTAAATAGTGGGCCTAGAGGGAGCTTCCCTTCTCGCTGGGGAGATAGGCAGTAGAAACACATGAGATACTGGAGAAAAAGCCAGCTGCTGGGGAGGGGGGCAGGTCGGGGAGAGCCTGGCCAAGCTAGCTGACACCCGGGCAGTGAGCAGTGGGCGGTAGAGCCTGGACTCAGGGCTTGCCCCCTTCCAGAGCTGGGACATGGGGCTCCACGGGTTCCGTCCCCCTCCCCCTGCTGCCACCCTGGCCCTCTCAAGTGTGGGAAGGTAGCCGGGGGCTGCCCCTCCTTGGCCTGCCTTCTCGCTCCTTCAGCGCCTGGGTGTCGACTCTGTTTTTCTGATCTGGGTGCCTGTGAGGAGGGAATATATATTTAGACTCTTCTGTACTTTCCGTGGTAACAGTCGCTTTATTCCTGGTGAAGAATGAGGAAAATGGGTCAGCTGTATTTACTAAGAAGCGTGTTCCAGCTTCTTTTCTGAGGCTATTTATAAACTTTAAAAAATGTGAGCTAAGTTTTTACATCTTATTGGAAGCCGGAGTGCCTATGAATACCCTTTCTATTACTATACCGGGGAATCTAGCACTTTGGAATTGAAACGATTCGAGTAGGGCAGATAAAAATCTTGCAAATAGTGATTTTGATGAACTCTGGCAGCTTAAGTTTGCCTTGGTCTGATTTCTCTGGGCATTTTCTTCCTGTAACCCAGTCTAGCCTTGTTGGGTAGGGTGGGGGCACCGCACTGCAGCTTCAGACATCAGCCCCAGGCCGTGCTGGGCCCTTGGTGACTGCAGGTTGAAGGGAAGGTGGGCTCCTGGAGCCTGGGGACTTGGGAAAGCTATTTTGGAACCTGCTCCTTGTGTTCCTCCGTGGAACCGAGCCACGGGGCTGCTTGGTCCTGCTGGCTCAGCCCACGGCTCACTTTCTCCCATATCCCTCAACTCTGATGCCTTGCCCGCTGTGTCATGGGGTCACACGGTCACTCCCATGTGCCTCTGTGCAGAGAGCATGTAGCTTCTTTCTAGGTGGCCTGAGCTTGCTGGTGAAAGAGGAGGGCTAGGGTTCTGGATTTTGGCTCCACTCTGGCCAGTTTAGTCCAGTGGCTTGCTGCGGCCTGTCCTGTTACTGTGTCTCGGCCTGGCTGTGTTGGGTCCATGTTCAGTCTTTCTGAGTGCCTCTCAGAGACCCCCCTCCATTCCCCGGGGTACAGGGAGGGGTGTGTCCTTGGGATCTGGTGATAGCTGCGGGTGAGGGTCCCTTTTGCAGAGAGACGCACTGTTGCTGCTCCAGGAGCAATGGCCCCATCTGGACTTTGGGGGAGGAGTCCTCACAGATGAAGCCTGGTTCCATCTTTGTCTTCTCCCAAGAGGCCTTTCTGTCTTGACCATCAGAGGCCTCAGACTTTCTGCGTCCTCTCAACAAGGCATTAAGCTACCCTCCGCCGATCCATCCCCCTGGGGACTGTGTGTGGGGTAAGAGGCAGGCTGTGGGTGCTGCTCCCCTCACCAGCTTAATAGCCATGGGGACCTTCCTTCCCCTCTGTGCCCCCACCTCTGACCCGTGTCATGTTGATAATAAAAGTCATAATAATATAATAGTGATGACACTCACCACTGACCGATCACTCACTTAGGACAGCACCTGGCCTGTTCGGTGGCAGTGATTACTCATTATTGTCCATCTGCCTGTTCTGTGTTGGAAGGGGCCTTGGGCCAAGTTCCCCTCGGAGCAGAAGTTCCCAAACTTTCTTGGTTCTTGGCCTCCCAGTAAGTGCCTCAGTGTGTCCCTAGGCTGCGAGAAACACCTCACAGTTCTGTTCATTAAGTAGTTAGATCCAAATACCTTAATAAATATCTGCGTCCTAACAACTTAATAGCAGCTTGAAAATATAATACTCATAATGTTGTATTTTGTTCTTAAATAACCAAATTACTACCTAATGGGATAATGTGTGCCCATCGGTCAGTGGACACCTTTTCAAATCCTAGTATCATCTTGGGTGCCACCACCTTCGTAACATACTGATTTTTGCAAGGCATTTGCTTATCTCAGCAAGCACTGAAAACCCAGCTCTGCAATGACATCACTTGCTCAAAAGGGACGTTGGGTGATCTGCTGGTGAAACTGTAAACCACCCCAAGCTAGTAGTTCCTACAGTGTCTGACGGATCCTTAGTATTGCTCAGTAACTGAACGTTTTCTGCTGGTCTCCTAGAAGTTTACTGAGGTTCCCCAGGGTGCCTCGGTGCACAGTTTGGGAACCACGTTCCTAGAGCCTGTGACTTTCTCCTCATTTCCGGGAAGCAGATCATTAGGCCTCAGGCTCTCAGAGTCCTACGTACCTGTCTGAGGGTGGTGCGGAAGAGAGGACGAGGATCTCATGTCCCACCTTCTTCCTCTGTCTCCTTCCCTCCCTCGTCTCTCAGGACAGGCAGGCGTGGGTCACACTCTTGCTCCCTATGCCTCCTGTTCTCCTGCCAGGACCATCAGCTGTGGAGCAGGGGTGGGGATGGAAGGGCATCTTCTCCACACTCGTGGAAGAACTTGATGATCCGAATCCTCCAGGATATGAATTAAGAAAACCCTCCCTCTCAACAAAACGCTTTCTGATCTGTGGCCATGCTGCTGACACCCACGAAAATCACATTTGCCATTCAGAGCTGAGAATACCCTTTGTCGTTTTGGTGGGTACGTGGTCTCAGCCTAAAGTACTGAAATCCATTGCTTCAGTGGGCAGGGAGCTCCCCAAACCCCTGGACTTAGAAGATAGGGAGTCTTTTTTAGACTCTGCAAGGCTGAGAGCAGGAACCAGAGGTTCTGAACCTTCCTGTTCAGCAGGATGTCTTAGGTACAGACCAATTATAAGCCCAGGTGGGCAGGGCCATGTCTTACTAAACAGGTGCTTCACCCCAAGGACTTTGCTTCTTCTGTTCTGGCTCTCACACAGACCCCCTTTTTAGGGGGTCCCATCTGAACCCTCCCCAAGGAAGAGTTCATTGCCTCTGTCTGCCGTGGGAAGATACCTCTGGCTGCCTTGTTCCCAGACAGGCCCTTACCTGCGGTTCTAGCTGTGCGCCTCTGCACTGTCTGCCTCACTGGCCCTCTGTCCATTTAAGGTCTCACCTCACGGCCTTTGCGCTTGCCACCCCCCCTACCTGGGACCCTCTGTCTTCAGCCACTTCCATGGCTGGCCCCAGCTCATCTTCCAGGTCTCATTTCACATGTCACTTCTCAAAGAGGTTGTCCGTGAGGACCCTGTCTCAAGAAAACCCCAGCCCCATGGTTTACTCTTCACGGCCTTTTGAACACGAGCTTCATCCAGGTTGAGACCACATCTACACCTACGTCTGTGCTGTTCACTTTTTTTCCTCTGCACCTGGCCCCAGACCTGGCCCATCTTGGGCACCCGGCAGACACATCCTACTGAGTGAATGTTTTCACAGGGCAATGCAGTTTTTATTTTATTTTATTTTATTTTTTTAATGGGAGGGACTTACAGGGTCACCAACTTTTAATTTTGCCAAGGAAGACAGAAAAAGTCTAGCAACCATGTATCATTAACATTTCATAAAAGAAAAGTTGGAAGGACACAGTCTCAGAATAAAGGACAGTTCTTAAACTGGAATCAGTTTAGCTTTATTGAAAACGTGCTGCATTGTCCCTTATCTCATGGAGGATGGATGAAAACCCTCACAAAAGGGGCAAGGGGGCACCTGGGTGGCTCAGTCGGTTAAGCGTCTGACTCTTGGTTTCAGCTCAGGTCGTAATCTCAGAGTCATGAGATCGAGCCCGAATAGGGCTCCCTGCTCCGTGGGGAGTTGGCTTGGGAGTCTCTCCCTCTGCCCCTCCCCTGACTCGCACGCATACTCTCTCTCTCAAATAAATAAATAAATTAAAAAAAAAAAAGAAAACCCTCACAAAAGACGTAAGTCCATCTGTGAGCACTTGGGAGACACCACTTTCACCCTCCGTGGAACTTAGTGACCACCCCACCGCCATCCTTGTTTAGCTCTCGTGGCATGTGTGTCCTTCGCTAAGTTGTAAACTCCTGTTGGGGGAAACGCCTTTTAGACTTAAGTTGCCTTTGCACTTGCTTCAGATGCCCTCGTTGATCCCTGGAGGCTTCCAAATTCTGCCCAGGTGCTCTCTCTGGAAGCTCTGCAGGACGGGCCTCGCCTCCCCTTGCTCCGGGTAACCTGTGACCTTGTCATCACCTGTCTGCACACCTGTCTCCCGAGTGGGGGGTGAGCTCCCCAGGACAAGATGCAGGTCTCCCTCCCTTTTGCGCGTGGGGCCTGGTGGGCCGCGTTCCTCACTGTGCACTTGCTCTGCTTTCATCTGCGGAACTGGCAGTGACCATGTACAAGTGTGGAGCAGGACCAAGCTCGGGTCACAACTCAGGGGCCCGCGACACAGAGCTCTCTCTCTCTTTCGATAACTGAATTTAATTTCTGTTTCAATCCTTCATTCCACCAGGCCACAGGAACATAATCTCATTTAGTTCTGGGGTTTCTAAGTCAATTTAAAGCTTCCCTTAATCCATTACTGGGCCTGTTGGTGCGTGAGGAGGGTGTGGAGGTGAGGGGTCTGGTCCCAGTGACTGCCACTTCCTCAGGCCCCTGCCACTGGCTGGCGCCCCACACAAGTCACTGCTGTGCCCTCTGACCCCATGCAAGGCCTCTTTAGGGCCAGGTCCTTTTCAGCTGCTTTTGTACCCCCTTGGGTGGGTGAGGAGCCCTTTGGCTGCCGCCGTGCCCCCAGCAGTCATCTCTGTTCTTCGGGGTGCAGGGTGAGTGCTCTCAGCTCCACTTGAGCAATGAGGCTCCTGCTGGGAGTGCAGGCCTCTGTGGGGTTCTCATGTCACCCATCACCAGGGCTGGGGGGATTGGGATCTGGGGCCCTCATGTTCGGCCCCCCATTCTCCCTCCAGCTTGGCTATGGGCAGGAAGAGGCCCCCGCTGGTGGGGTGTCCCCTGCACCTCCTCTGCATACGTCCAGGTTGTGGCTTCTGAAACTCCAAAGTCATGGCTTCGTTTCTTGGGTTCTCTGGCCCATATAGCAGCCCTTCCCCCAGGTGTAGACACCCTCGGTCAGGTCAGAGTTATAGGCTACAAGAAAGGGGGTGAAGAGAAACCTGTAGTCACACCTCTAACATGTTAACCTGCTGTGGGTAAAGGTTCTGATCTGGGCTCTTGTCGGGTGGCTTCTAGGGCGTCTGAGGAAGGGGAGAGGGTGTGGGCTCAGCATTCATGGGGAACTTGCCTTTGAAGTGTGCCCAGTAAATACGGTGTTCTAGCTTATTTGTTCATTGGTGGATTTGTATTTACTTAAAACTTTGTTTTTGAAGTGATACAGGAGCAATGAGGAAAAGTAAGGGAATACAGACAAGCAGATAAAGGCAGTCATTTATCTCAGCCCTTGGAGACCTCTTTATATCTTGGTGTATGTCTCTACAGATAGTTTAGTGATAAAAGTAGAGATAATTATAGCGCGAAATGTGGTTCACACTGCGTGCTTACAATGCGCCAGGCATCCTTCTAAGAATCGAAGATGATGTTATTTTGTTAAATCATAACTCTGTGTGGTGGAGGATACTATCGTCCTTCTGTTATAGGTGAAGAAACTGAGGCACAAAGCATTTATGTAATTTGCTGAAGTGCAGTCAGCTGGGAGCCTGGCCATGTACTCACCCTGCACACCGGCAGGTGGGGGTGCATATTTATGGCCAAGATAGAGAACAGTCAGTGTTCTTGTCCTAATTTCTTTCAGGAGAGTAACCATATCTTTCTCTGTGTCCTCAGGGCTCCAAACACCCATTTACTGACTGAATGAAGGAGACGGGATGTTTTGAATTCTAATGCAAGCTTTTTCACCACTAGTCACCGGGCAAATCACTGTTCCTTCTGTTGATGTGTTTTCTTTTCTCTCCCAGGCTCATGCCACCTGCTCATCCCTGAGCCTCCTCACCCAGCCTGAGGGGCACCGCTCACACTGGGTCTCTGTCTAAAAGCAGTGTCACTGAGGTGTAATTGACATACGCTAGACCGTACATATTTAAAACGTACAGCCTGGTGGCTTTTGGCATCGCCATCGCTAACTCAAGAGAGTGAACGGGTCCAGGCCCCACTCCAGAAGTGCCCTTGAGCTCCTCTGTAATCGCTCGCTCTGGGCTGGCCCTGCCTCCCGGCCCCCGGGCAACCACTGTTCTGCGTTCTGTCACTATAGTTAGTTTGCATTTTCTGGAGTTTTATATAATTGGAATCGTACAGTCTGTACTCTTTTTTTTTTTTTTTGGTCTGCTTTCTTTCACTCTGCACGATTATTCTGTGACTCATCCATGTTGCGTGTATCAGTTCACTTCTTTTTATTGCTGAGTAGTGTTCCACTGTGTGGATATGAGACAGTTTGTCCGTTCACTTGTTGATGGACATTTGGGTGGTCTCCAGTTTTTGATTATTACAAACAAAGCTGCTAGGAACATTTGTGTGCAAGTCTCTGTAAGGACATAGGCTTTCTTTTCTCTTGAGTAAATACCTAGGAGTGGAATGCGCAGATCATATGAAAATGGCTAACCTGATTTTCAGAGTGGTGGCACCGTTGTACTTTCCCGCCCTCCCCACCCTCCTCAGCGCTTTGTGTGGTTGTTCGTTTTAATTTTAACTGTTCTACTAGGTATGTGGTCACGTCTGGTTGTGGTTTTAATTGGCATTTTGCTAATAACTAATGACATTCATGTACTTATTGGCCACACCTTGTATCTTCCTGGTGAAATGTCTGTTCAAATCTTTTTGTCCATTTAAAAAAAAATTGGGTTATTTGTGTTCTTATTATTGAGTTTTGAGAGTTCTTTATGTATGTTTCAGATAGTCCTTTAGCAGAGAAATGTTTTACAAAGATTTTCTTCCAGTCTGGGGCTTCTCTGTTCATTCTCTTAGCAGTATCTTTTGAGGAACTGAAGTTAATTTTGATGAAGTGCAGTTTATTGATATTTTTGTTTTTAAAGATGGGGCTTTTGGTGTCATGTCTCTGCCTAACCCAGGGTCATAAATATTTTCTCTTATTTTTCTTCTCAAAACGTTACAGGTTTTAAACTTAAGTATACGGCTCATTTTAAGTTAATTTTTGTATATGGAATGAGGTATGGGGTGAGGTCCACTTTAATTTTTGTAGCATGGAGATGGCTAGTTATTCCAGCACTATTTATTGAAAAGCCTTCCCCTTTCTTCACTGAATTGCCTTTTGCTGCTTTGTAGAAGTCATTTGTCTGTATATGTGAGGGTCTATTTCTGGACTCTGTTCTATTTTGCTGATCTGGTTATCTATCTCTGTGCCAGGGCTGCACTATCTTGACCACTGTAGCTTTATAACAAGTCTTAAACCCTTTGAATCAAAGTAGAATTAGCTCTCCAACTTCATTCTTCTCTTTCAGATCGCTTTGGATACTCTAGGTCCTTTGCATTCCCATATGGATTTTAGAATTGGCTTGCCAGTTTCTGAAACAAAGCCTGCTGGGATTGTGATTAGGATCGAGCCTCAGATTGTATTCTCTGTGGGTCCTCAGTTCTGGAGTTGTCATCTGGCAGTGCCCCACACCGGGCAGCTGTGGGGTCAAGTGAGTGGCTGGGTGGGAAGGCTCCCATAGTCAGTAAGAGAGGATATTCGTATTTATAATCGGAGACACTTTGCATTGACCTTAGGGGGTCAGGATTTGATTTTTTTTGGCTGAGCCCAGGTCCCTACTGCTGAGGAATGCAGAGCTGACAAATTCAAACATGCTTGTGGAAGTTTCCATTGCTCATGGTCCTGGGTCAGGGCTTGGCAAGGAAACTGCCATTCCTTTGGGAAAGTGCAAGTGGGTCTCTTCTTCTTTAATCTGATCTTGTCATCTGCCTTAAGCGTTAGCACTTGAGGTTCTACAGGTGTGAATGCACGCTGACCCTGTGTGGAGCCTCAGGTGACCCTGCTAGTGGGCACTGGCAGGACTTTCCTTCCCAGAACGTTCCTTTGAGAAGGAAAGAGAAGAAGACTCGCTAACTGTGGCCCTGCCCGGGCTGGTCATGTGTCTCTGTGTGCTCCTGACTGTGGAGCACCGTGGAGTCCCTCACTTCCTTCTAGGGCTGGTTTGTGGCCAGCAGGAGCCGTCTGAAGCCCCAGCGCAGGTGCCCTGTCTTCCCCCAGACCTGCCTTTCAGTGAAGGTATTTTGCAGGGGATGTGTTGTTGGAGAGGAAGGAAGGGCTCTGAAGGAGCCCTGATGTACCATTTCAGTGGGCTTTTCTGAGGACTGCTCACTGGAGGCTGCCCCTGGGGAGAAGGAGCTGTTAAACTGTCACACTAAAAAGTCAACCAAACTCCTTAGGCCAATCGAAAACACTTAACTCAGATGACAGGCAGCGAAGGCAACAGATTTCCCTATAGTGGGTTACAGGGGTAGGGGGAGAGGGGAAAGGCTGTTGGGGAATTTAAAGGATGGAGGAAAAGTTTTAAAATATGGGAATATACCTAGTCAGTAAGACATTAAATTTGGGATTCATAAAAAGCAATAGTGGTGAAAATCTCCCCAAATAAGTTTTTATTCTCAAATTTGATGACAAATCTCCTGGAGCACTGGTTATCCCGTAGGTGTGGTACTCTGAAATACAGCCCGAGGCATATATATTGTCAAATAATAAAGTATTATGAAACCAATCAGCTGTGAGCTCCCCACTTGGCAGTTTGGAAGTAAAGCCCTTTCTCCTTTACGAGGCCAAGTGACTCTTAATTCCTCCCGGGAGATTTCACGTTCAGATGTGTTCACTGCCAGCCGACAAAAGAGGCGAGTCCAGATTTATTACCCTGGCACCTGCAGCAAAAAAATGACGGATGGTGAAAATATATTTAATTATCATTCCATGCCACATCTCTGCCTGCTCCAGTCACAGGGCTGCAGCTGCTGGCACACACTTTATTTCAAAGTCAATGTGCTTATCTGGAGCGCAGGCTGCTCTCTCTGAGTAAATTGACTTGTGGGAGGAAGGGAATGGCGATCTCCTGTCGGCCCAGCTGAACAAATGCAGATTTGTATTCCGTGCGCCTACTTTAATTGTCTAATCCGCCCCACATCATATTAGCTTTGGGATTTGGCTTTTGTAAAGAAAACATTTGCAAGAAGTAAACTTTTCCGTGGCCTTTCCGAGCCGAAATGAATAATTTTCCTTCCTGGATTATAAAGTGCCACCTGATGGCGGATGCTCACGTTTCTGCTGTAGGCATGGAAATCACCGTCGGGTGCATCTCAGAAAGGAGGAGCCCTAGAGAGCTGGAGAGCCCCTCGCTGGGCCTTCTCTGTTGCCAGATAGGGACCCCACAGGCCCGAGGGGGTGCCTCAGGGCCTCAGAGGGCGGGAGGCCGGGGATGGAAGCCCCTGTGTTCTCGTGGCCTGTGGCTATGAGAGGTCTAGCTGCTTGGGGTGATGAACCCGAGCCCAGAGCGTGACCCCACAGAACTGCCCTCCTACTTGTCTTGCACTGAAAGCTTCTGGAAAGCAAAACCCTGGACAGAGCCTCAGCACTCTGACTAGGTGGAGAGCATCGGCTCTCATGGAGTGAAGGCCGTGGGGAGTCTGCCTTGGCTGTTGGGAGTCTGTGCCATTAGATGATGCAGTTTTCAACAAAAGTAGCTCAGATAATAGGCAGTATCTAATGTGGCAATTTTCCTGCTGTATCTCTTATCAGTAGAAGACACGCGATGTTTTGTATACAGTGGGATTTAGTACAAAGTGATGGAATTTCCACTGAAAGTAAAACACAGTAACTGGCTTAGTGGTTGGGATGCAGGGAGAGATGCTGCTGAGTGTTTCTGAAGGTGCCTGGTGTTGCCGGTGGCCGGAGGCGGACGCCTGTGGATGGGGCAGGAGGGGATGAGGTTTCTGTGAATGTGAGCTGGCTCAGGGAGGGGCTCATTTCCTCTGACCTTCTCTTTGATGAATGAGGATGCAAGATTGCATCTGCTGAGCCTGCAGGACCTGAGGCTTGCAGGAGGAAGGAGAGCTCTTTGGGGCGGTGAGCAGTGCTCTCGTGCAAGACTTTGCCTGTAGGCCAGAGAGAGGAGTCCATTCCTCACCAGCACCACCACGACCACCATGATGGCATCGCTGCATTCATCATCACGCCACCACGTATCACGCACCAGGCCCCTGACTAAGTCTTACATTCGTCCTCTCCAATCCCACGGGGCAGATACTATTCTGCCCAGTTTACAGATGAGGACACTGAGGTTCAGGTAAGTGATGGAGCTGGGCCCTGAAGTTGGGCCCTGGAGCTCAAGCATACCTTTTCAGTCAGGAAATGTAAATACATACACAGCAAACAGAATATGTGTAATGTATATATTTGATTTTGTAGGGTAAAGGAAGGAACGAGAAAGCACGCTCTGCTCTTGTCAAGAACACAGTTTGAGGATGTCAGCAGTCTCGAGTTTGAAGACTAACACTTAGGGATTCCCTTTCCCTAGTAGCTGATACTCTCTCAGCCCTAGGGACCAGGGTCCCTAAGAGGAGCCAGAGCTGCGTGGGGACCCCGAGGAGGTGCTGTGGGGTCCCAGGGCAGAGTCACGGCTGGGGCTGGGGTGCCTCAGGGGAGCTGCAGTCTCTGCTCTGTCCTGGCAACACTGGGGCCTTGGCCGCTGGGGGGGCATGGGGACGGGGCCCTTGGAGGGCTCTCTGGCTGGCCTTGGGCACGGACACTCAACCATGCTGTCCCTCCAGGTCTCCTAAGCGGTCACCCGCTGCCCCTCGCAAGCAGCGTAGTCCCGACCTTTGTATTTCTGGTCCTTCATGCCCTCCTCTGGCACCCAGTGGCCCACCAGGGCTGTAGGTTTGGTGCTTGACTACGGTGCAGGCTGACTGGGTTTGTGTCTTCATATCCGTGGCTGAGCTGTGTGGACGCACTCCACGACCACGGGGCCTGCCTGCTGAGTCTCTGAGCAAACAGCTTTCAGCAAACAGTTGTGTGTCTCCTGCGTGCTGGGAGCTGTGGTGGCCGCCCACCATGTTCACAAGTGTCATTACCAGACCCCGGGGCCGTCAGAACTTGAGGTTCCCACCAGAGGAGCAGCATCTCCCATGTGGGTCATGCCAAAGGTTGAGGAGACGAGACACGTCGTGACTAGCTTATTGGGGTAACCATGGGCAAAGAAATTAATACCGATTTTATTTCCAAGTGAGGCTGATGACTCTCCTTTCCACATTAATTTTTATTAAGCATTTTATGTATTATTCCAAAACCACAGAGTATGCAGAGACAGTTTAGAACACATTATGGGTTGTGCGTTTTGTAATGATCATATGGCCTTAGTCCAGAATGTAGAAGAGAAAATAAACACGGTTGTTTTCCAGTGGAAGGGAATCACCATGGTGATGTGTAGATGGGTGTCGGAGCCAACAGCACCACCCACAGGCTGGGCTCAGCACCCAGCACTGCCCCACGCACGGAATGTGCGGTCAGCTCCCTCCTGGGGCAGCGCCTGGCCCCTCTCGGCCCCGGTCCCTGCCGCAAGTCCTCCCCTCCTGGCCCTCTGCTGTCCAGGACTCTGATTCTCTGTCGCTGGACACACCATACAGGGCCTTCTTGCTGCGCAGGCCTCCCCTCGGGGAAGCCTTCCTTACCTGCCCAGACCAAGGTAACCCCAGTCACTCTATCACATCACAAGGTTTTCTTTTCAGACTTTGGTCCTCACTTAGTCTCTGAGGGTTTTTCTTAGTACTTGTCTCCTCATTCCAACATAAGCTTCAGGAGATCAGGGAGTTTCTCTGCTCATCCCAGCGTCTCTGGCAACTGGAATAGCACATAGCTTGCAGCAGCCATGCGACAAATATTTACTGGGTGGGTGGATGGATGGATGGATGGATGGTTGGACAAACGTCTCCTCCCCTAAACTGCGAGCTCCTCAAGGGCAGGGAACAGCCCCACCTCGGCCACATGGCTGGTGCCAGGCACCCTGGTGCCTCCACTCGCATCTGCGTGGGACCTTCGACAGTCTGACCAGAGGGGGTGGAGGCCTGCCTGTGGCTGGTGCTGGGCTAGGGGCTGTGGATCGCTCAGTATAAACAAGGGATGGACTTTCTGGGGAGCCAAGGGTCCAAAATGGTAACAATCTAAGGTCTCCAGAGGCAATGGAAATCGGGGCTTTCATGGTGTGCTGAGGATCCTGGAGGGAGGACAGAGAAGGGCACATTAGGTGTCCACTCTGCAAGTGTCACTGTTGCCTCTGTCTCCTTGTCAGTCCTGTCATCACCCCTGCCTGCCCCTGGTGCCTGTGGGGCATCCTGACAAGTGGGCATGGTCTGTCTTATTCTCCTGCGGCGGGGCCCCCAGGGCCAGTAAGTGCAGGCCAGGGAAAATTCCAGAACCCTCTCCTGCCTCCCTCTGCCGCTGCCTCTCTGGATACCTCCTCCCAGGGGGTGTTTCACAGGTATATGGGGGCTCCCCGCAGCCCCTCCCCTACCAGCTTCAGTTGTTCACGGGCACCGGGCACCTCTGTGTGTGAAGCCACAGGACGCCTTTGGGAGCCTATGGTGTCCCCACGAAAAAGAGGCCCAGCATCCCCCAGGCCCTCCTGGAGTGCACTTGTGCCCAGCTCTCTGGCTCTTCCCTGACCCCACTCCCTCAGGGGTCCCATGCTGGTGTCTGTTGCATAGTGGAGACGCCATGACCCCGAGCGTCCAGGGACTTGGTGCCTTCATGTGGCTCCCCCAGAAGCTGACCCCAAGGCACAGATTTGGTGCCTTTTGGAAGGTGAGCAGGTGGCAGTGAGCAGTTGGCACCATGGGCTCAGAGATGCGGGAGCACAGCGCAGAGTGGTTCCAGTAGGGGGATGACAAAGCAGGGTATTGATCCACTAGCTCCCGTGTCTCACAAGCTGAGAGTCACTCTAGGGTGTTAGTGGCCCGGCACTTCTGGGCTGTCCTGTAGGCCGACTGAGCCCCGTCTGAAAGCCGTGGTCAGATGCTCAGAGAAGTCTGTGGGTGACCTCCGGATGGGCAGAGGCGGTGTGGATGGGTCACATGCCTCGGGTAACCGTGCCCAGCCAGGCTGTGCCTGGGGTAGACCAGAAGCCAGGTGTGGCCGCTCCAGGTGTGACCAGGGCTCTTTCCCAAGACTCCAGAAGGAGAGGCGGGAGGCTTGTGTCATGATAAATTCATGCCACCAAAGGGCCTGAAAAGGCGGGAGCCATGTGAATGACAGAGGGCAGAAGCCAGCCTCACTGGCCACGGGGTGTAGGGGGGGCGTGCTGCCCTCCTGAGGGGTCTCATCCACATGGTTCAGCATGTGACTCCTCGGCTGTACAAAAACCTGCCTCCATGCCCTGATTCTCTCTTCACCTGCTTTTTTTTGGTGGTTGTTGTTTTTTTTAAAAGAAACTCATTTTACAAATGGTCTTCTGCATATTACAGTGCTGTTCACAGTGCTTACACCCTGTTTCATAATTGGCCCATACAATACACCCTGTTCAGAATTTTTAATCAATTCTGGCAAGTTGCCCCAGCAATTTAAATAAAAAGTATATAAATGAATTTAGTATTTTAATATTACAGTGACATTAGCCTTATATATGTACTTAGCAATTTCATACAGTATTACAGTTTTATAAAATATCCCTCTTCATTTGGCTGGTGGATAAACCTCAGAGTTAAAACCCTGGGCTTTTCATGGAACCAGCAGAGAAGGGAGTGAGCTCAGAAGGCAGAGTGCAACCTGCAGACCACACCAACCCCTGAGGCCCAACGGCTGCCCTTCTCCACCAGTGATGCCAGTGTGCCTGCCTGGTGTGGGGCTGCACTGGGCGGCGTCTGTGTGTGCTGGGACGTGGCCTTCAGCTGGGTGGTCTTCGGCACACCCTGACCCAGAGTCCTGCCAATGGGCCAGACCCCTCCCGAGACGCTGCCTGGACACACCTGGGCAGCCTGCTCCTCACTGGCAGGGCCTGAGATGGTGCCTCGTGGCAGACTGAGAATGTTAATGCAGGGGGGGCCCAGGCCTCCCACCTTCTGGTAATTTCTGTGGAGGCCCTCAATGTGCTGGGCAATGTGTTTTACTCCTTGTCAAGGTCACAGTGACCTGCTCATGGCTGATGCAGTGGTTCGTCCTCATGTTGCTTGAGCCGCCAGAGCATTGGACACAGCTGATTTCTCCCTCCTCCCTGGAATAGTCTGCCTGGCCAGCAGGTTTCCTCTCACCTTGGTGACGGCTGCTTCTCAGTCTCCTCTGGAGGCCTCAGGGCTCAGCTCTGGTCTCCTTCTTTCCCTCTGACCCCCTCTGGGCCGCCATACTCTGAAACGTTGCTGCTCGGGGAACAGGCTAGGGGACATCAAACACTGGGGACACCTACCTCCGGAGGGCAGGGAAACGGGACCTGTCCTGTGCCAGAAATAGGTATGGATGCTGCCAATGGCCCCCAGCCCCATTTCCTACTTTTGCCTTTCTTCAGACTCATCTTAACTCGGCAGCCAGAGTGAGTCAGTCTTTCTTTCTTTCTTTCTTAATTTTTAAAAATTGTGGTAAAATATGTCTTATGTGAAAATTACCATTTTAAGTGTACGGTTCGCTGGCATTGTGCTCACATCGCTATGCAACCGTCCCCACCACTGATCTTCAGAACATTTTTGACTTGCAGAACTGAAGCTCTGTGCCCGTTACGCACTAAGTCCCTTTCCCCTCCCCCAGCCCCTGGCCCCACGACACTACTTTCTGTCCCTGAATTTGACTGCTCTCGATTCGTCCTATGAGTAGAATTGTACAGCGTTTGTCTTTTTGTGACTGGCTTGTATCACCGAGCATAATAATATCCTCCATCTTCAGCCATGTTGTAGCAGGGGTCAGCATTTCCTTCCTTTTTAAGCCTAGATAACATTCCGTCGTATGGATCTACCACACTTTGCTTATCCATCAACAGACACTCGGGTTGCTTCCGCCGTTTGGCCATTGTGAGTAATGCTCTGTGAACATGGGTGTACAGAGACAGAGTGATTCTTCTAACACAGGTCAGACCACGACAGTGGTCAACTGTGGCCTTCCAGTTCTTGCTGAGAAGCCCACGCCCATACAATGGCACATGAGGACCTGTCCAGCCTGTCTCTTGTATCCCGTCCTCAATTCCTCGCTGCCCCGCAGCCACACCGAGCTCTCCTTTCTTCCTCAGACACATGGGCTCACTCCTGCCCTGTGGCCCAGGCCCAGGCTGTTTCCTCTGTGCCCTCTGCCTGGGACACTCTTCCCTGAGAGCTTCTTGGCTTCCTCTGTCATCTCCCTCAAATCTTTGTTCCAGTGATACACCCTCCCTGATCACCCTACTCATGTTGTGTCATACTCCCCTCCGCTCTCCTTCAGATCCTCCTGGCCTGCATAAAATAGCATTTATCACCCTCTACCATGCTATGTAATTCACCTTTTTAGTTTATTATCTGTCTCCTACTCTCAGGGGGCAGAGATCTTTTCTGTTTAGTTCACTGAGGTTTCCTGAGCACCTAGAACAGTGCTTGGTACATCGTAGGT
Source organism: Neomonachus schauinslandi (assembly GCF_002201575.2). Classification (NCBI taxonomy): domain Eukaryota; kingdom Metazoa; phylum Chordata; class Mammalia; order Carnivora; family Phocidae; genus Neomonachus; species Neomonachus schauinslandi. The sequence continues at coordinate 4,538,284 of NC_058406.1, forward strand.
ACTCAATAAATACTTGTTGAGGGGCGCCTGGGTGGCTCAGTCGTTAAGCGTCTGCCTTCGGCTCAGGTCACGATCCCAGGGTCCTGGGATCGAGCCCCGTATCGGGCTCCCCGCTCAGCGGGAAGCCTGCTTCTCCCTCTCCCACTCCCCCTGCTTGTGTTCCCTCTCTTGCTGTGTCTCTCTCTGTCAAATAAATAAAATCTTAAAAAAAAAAAAAAAATACGGGCGCCTGGGTGGCTCAGTTGGTTAAGCGACTGCCTTTGGCTCAGGTCATGATCCTGGAGTCCCGGGATCGAGTCCCGCATCGGGCTCCCTGCTCAGCGGGGGGTCTGCTTCTCCCTCTGACCCTCCCCCCTCTCATGCTCTCTCTCTATCTCATTCTCTCTCTCAAATAAATAAATAAAATCTTAAAAAAAAATACTTGTTGAATGAATACATGGTTCTTCTTCTTCTTCTTCTTTTTTTTTTTTGGTAACAGCTTTATTGTGATATAATTCATATAGCACAGGACTCACCCATTAAAGTGCATAGTTCAGTAGGTTTAGCATATTCACAGACTTGTGCAGCCCTCAGCATGAGTGTTGGAAATTTTCATTACCCTCCAAAGAAACCCTTTAGCTGTTACTCCCCAACCCCCCTGGCCCTGTGTTCTATCTGTATAGATTATGCTATTCTGGACATTTCATATAAATGGAGTCATATACCATATGGGCTTCTGTGACTGGCGTCCTTCCCTTGGCATAATGTTTTCAAGGTTCATCCATGTTGTGGCATGTATTAGTGCTTCATTCCTTCCTGTTGCTGGATAGTATTCCATTGCATGGATATATCTTATTTTGTTTATTCATCATTTGATGGATGTTTGGGTTGTTTCCTCTTTTTGACTATTATGAATAATGCTGCTGTGACCATTCATGCACAGTCTTTTTTTTGTGTGGACATATGTTTTCATTTCTCTTGGGTATATAGCTAGGAGTGGAATTGCTGGGTCATGTGGCACCTCTGTGTTTAACCTTTTGGGGACCTGCCAAATTGTTTTCCAAAGAGGCTGCACTATTTTATATTCCTGTCAGCTGTATATGAGAATTCCAGTTTCTTCACAGCCTCACCAACGTTATCTTTCTTTTTGATTATAGCCTTCCTATTGGGTGTGAAGTGGTATCTCACTGCGGTTTTGATTTGCATTTCCCTGATGACCAGTGATTCTGAGCATTTTCCATTTGGATGTTTGTATATCTTACATTTGGTTAGCTTTTTTTTGAGACTTTTCTATTCAGTTCCTTTGCCCATTTTTAAATTAACTTATTTGTTCTTTATTACATTCAGGTCTTTGATCCATTTTGAGTTATTTTTGTATATGGTGTGAGGTAGGAGTCCAACTTCATTCTTTGGTGGATATCCAGTTGTCCTAGCATTATTTGTTGAAAAGACTATTCTTTCCCCATTGAACGATCTTGGCACCCTTGCTGAAAGTCAATTGACCATAAATGGGAGGGTTTGTTTCTGTACTCTTTGTTCTATCCCATTGATCTGTATAACCGTCTTTATGCCTATACCTCACTGTCTTGCTTACTATAGCTTTGTAGTAAATTTCCAAATTGGAAAGTATGAGACTTCCAACTTGGTTCTTTTTTAAGATTGTCTTGGCTATTCTGGATCCTTTGTATTTCCATATGAATTTTAGAATCAGCTTGTCAATTCCTGCAAAGAAGCCAGTTGGAATTTTGATACAGATTGTGTTGAATTTGTAGATTAGTTCGGGGGAATATTGTCATCTTAACACTGTTAAGTCTACTGATCCATGAGCATGGATATCTTTCTATTTATTTAGATCTTCTTTAGTTTCTTTCAACACTGTTCTAAGGTTTCAGATTATAAGTTTTGCACTACTTCTGTTGAATTTATTCCTAAGTATTTTATCCTTTCTGATGCTATTACAAATGGAATTTTTTTTTAAAATTTCATTTTTGGACTTGTTCATTGCAAGTGTATCGAAACGGATTAATTTCTGTATACTGATCTTGTATCCTGCAACCTTGCTGAACTTGTTTATTAGTTCTCATAGTTTTTTTTTTTTTTTTTCCTGTGTGTGGATTCCTTAGGATTTTCTATATATAACGTCATCTCATCTGCAAATAGAGATAGTTTTACTTCTTACTTTCCAATCTGGATGCCTTTTATTTTATTTTCTTACTAATTTCTCTGGCTAGAACCTCAAGTACAAGGTTGAATGGAAGGAATAAATGAATTTTACTTTATTTTAAAAAATATTTTATTTATATATTTGAGAGAAAGAAAGAGCATGCAAGTGGGGGAGGAGCAGAGGGAAGGGGACAAGTAGACTCTGTGTTGAGCTCAGAGCAATCCTACGACCCTGAGATCATGAACTGAGCCAAAATCAAGAGTCAGACTCTCAACCGACTGAGCCATCCAGGCACCCAGGATTAAATGAATTTTAATTAATGTTCACATCATTTCAGTATAGTAGTTATAATGTTTATTCCCATTTGACAGATAGGCAAACTGAAGCTTTAGAAAGATGAAGTAAATTGAGGTTACACAGCTGGCAAGTGATAGAGCTGTGGGGCCAGCCCAGAACTGCTACCTATAGTTTATTTGTTAGAGTCCTTTCTCCTCTAGTTGTACCATCTCTATATATGGTGGGCACTTGGAGACAGACCAAGGCCAACCTGGCTGATGACATTCAGAGGGTTTAACAACACGCTCTGAAAGTCTGAGGGGCAGGACTAAGCTCCTCTCTGTGTGCTGGATACCCCCATATCGGTACCTGTATAGGCAAGTCAGCAACATGGAAGCTGTAACATTTGTACATTCTACTGAAGTCTTCCTCTTCCAGTATCTCACCTCATCCTCTAGCAGCTCTGGTATGAGAGGGATGAGTCTTAGTGTTCCCATTTTATTGATGAGGAGCTGGTACTCAGAAAGCTCAAGTGACTTACCTGGTCTCTGGGAAATGTTGCCATGGTAGGGATGGGGTGGGATGTCACGTCGATTGAACATCTTCTAGAGGCCAGACACTGTGCTGAACACTTCACATACAATGTTCTATTTAATCCTCACTCAGTATCACTATCCCCTTGCTACTGCTCTGAAAATTGGTGGTTACAGGTGCTAAGTAAGTGGCTCCATGCACGCAGCTCGTAAATGGCAGGATCTCCCCTCAAACCCAGGCGTTTGACCCCAGAAATTATACCTGCTGTCCCTGCACCAGGAGACCTGAGATGATTAAGGAAATTCATTAAAGGGAAACAAACATGGAAAAAAGCACGATCCCCAGAAGGCCAGCCTTGCCAGGTTTTGTCACTCCCGGAGACATGGCCTCTTGCAGTGCCACCACCCCCCACCTGCCCACCCCCCTTTGGTTTAGCTGCTGTCAAGAGAGGCTGGATAATCTTGCAGGAAAAGCAGAGACCTGTTCACACAAACTCCTGCCTTTTCTGAGAGAAGTCTGACTAATCCAGTCCCTGTGACTAATCCACTCCTCGACTTTATCTTTAGAACTGATGATTAACTGAAATGGGTTAACTCATTCCCATTTCAGCCCCACACCTGGATGTTCCCTGGGGGTAGCAGGTTAGGGTGTTGTGGGGGTCTGTGAACCGCCGGGATCTCCACATTTCCAGCAGGCAGGGCTGGGGCCAGGTCCCACGTGGCACTGCGGCCTCCTCTGCTGACATCACAGGTGATCCCATGTGGATGCTCAGGGCAGTGCCAGATGCCACGGGGACAGGTATATGCAGGGTGGTCCCCTTTGTACACACCTCGTGGAAGGTGCTGTGGGCGAGAATTCTGGGAAGAGGAGGCTGCTTCGTTGTGACTTTCCCATTTTATTCCAAGAGCCAACATTTTGCTCCCAGATTACAAAACTCCCCGAAGGCCAGGGTCAGAGTCACCAAAGGCGACAAGTGCTGTAGCTCGGGGGAGGTGCTGCTGGCCAGGAAGCCCGCCCCTCAGACCCTGCTGTAGAGCCCGGATTTTGGAGTCAGACCCCTGGCAACTCGACCTTTTGCATATGATTTAGTACTTTTCATCCTCAATTTTCTCATTTTAGAGCTCACTTAGGCCAAGCTCATTTTTCAAAGGAAGGCACTGGATTTTGGAATTATCCCCAAGGCCACACAGTAAGTAAGTGACAGAGGGAAGGGCAGTGACACGTGTTGATTGCCGCCAGTACACCAGGCATCTCATTGTCCTCATTGTCCTCACAACCATTCTCAGAAGGCCTGCTGCTCTCCTACCCCACCTGACAGAAGAGGTTACTCAGCCGACACTGCACAGCAAAGACATGGCAGAGCCGGACGGGAATCCATGTGGGCCTGACTCCAGGCCCCGTGTGGGTCCCACAAAGCCCCAAAATGGATGTGTCCTTAGACCTTTCTGCTGGCTGGCTCTCAGCTCAGCCACCAGCCATCGCCTCTTGGATGCTGAGCAGGGGCCCCCTCTGCCCAGGGGTGGGAACAGTGTTGGTTGGGAGAGCCTAGGGAGGAGGCAGTGAGGAAGGGATGACCTTCTGCTCCCAAACTACCTCCCACACTCTCCCTTGGCACATGAGCCTAATTGTGAAGAGGAGCACAGGTTGTCGGCTCCTGTGATGTGCTGGCAGCCTCCTGTCTTGATGGGGTGTTATATGTTATATATTTAAATTATAGATAGTGAGGTATTCCCTTGGATTCCAAGGCCGAGGGCTTTGGGACTTTGGTGAAAAAGGAACACAGTGCCCTCTGAGCCAGGCTTCCTTCAAACTGCATTTCAGAGTAGACTGGGGGAATAGTGGCCCCCAAATCTCAGTGACTTGGAACAGGATTGGGGGGGTTGCCACTCTTGCCTCAGGCTCACTGCAGGTGGGGAGGGGCTGGCTCATTGGGGCCACTCAGGGACCTGGCTGATGGAGCCCCCTTTTCACGCATGTTGGTCACTATGCAAGAGGGAAAGCAAGAGCCATGGGGTCTTAACTTGGTGACTAAATGTTCCAGCTGGAAGTGATGTGCTACCTGGAAGCTCACAACCAGACAGAACTAGTTCTATGCCCCTGTCTCTCTGCTTCAACTGGGGTGAGACAGAGGGGCAATCTTGCCACACGCTGTCACGGGGGAGAGTGGGTCCCAGGAGTCATCACAGTCGAGGAGGAGTGGGACAAGAGCTTTTCTGGGGGGGGAGGGGTTTCCTGTCCAGCAAGCAGGGGTGTCCAGCTACATCCCCGAGGCCTGTGCTGACCTCCTGCAGGGGTCTGCAAACAGGGGCCTGGCCTTTGTCCTGGAGCAGAAGGAGGAGGCTAGAGAATCATCTTCACCTTGTTTTTCCTTACAGCTGTGGGCTAGGAGTTGCAGACACCCTTTCTGTAGCTGATTTGGGGTCAGGAATCCTGATAGGGCCCAGGACAAGGTCACAGAGGAAGGAAATGTGCTTGTTACCACTTTTCTGTGGGGTCAAGCAGTGGACGGGCTTGGGAGGCACAGTGAATGAAGACAGGAGTGTGACAGCCGCCCGCAGGGGAGGCTGCAGGGCTGGGACCTGGGTCAGATGGGCCCCATCCATCTATCAGTCCATCTGTCCGTTATTGAATGCTAGCTTTGCTCATCTTACTAACTGTGTGCCTTGAGGTAAGTCACTTAACCTCTCTGAGCCTTGGCTTTCTCATCTCTAAAATTTGGGACCTATTCCCAACCTCGTAGGGGTATTGTGAGGATTCAGTGGGATATGCATGGAAATCCCTGGTGTGGGCCTGGCACACACTGGATGCAGCGGATTCCAGTTAAAGGAACAAATCACAGTTTTCGGGTCTGTGAAATCGGTGTCCTAAGAAGCATCTTTACCTCATGGGACTATTAGGAAGACCAAAAGAGACAATCTGTGCAAAGCCCCCGGCTGGGGAACCTTAGCGTCCTCCTGGCCTTCACGGGCTGGGGACTCTGGAGGGGACTGTTCTCCCTCTTTTCTAGTCAGGCTGCAGCTCTCCAGAGCCCTCACTGGGCCTTCCTGGGCCCTGTCCTTCTGTCCTGTGTCTGGGGCGGAGAGCCTCACCCTGCGCGGGAAAGGCCTCCTCCCCTGCTGTCAGCCTGGGAGGGTCCAGGGTGAGGGTGCCCCACACGCTGTGGGGTGCCCAGGGTGCTGAAGTACTGTTTTTATTCCCTGTGTCTGGGCTAGCTTCCCCCTACCCCTGCCCCTGCAGCACCTTGCTGCTCTCTTGAACCACATGTCCAGCCTCTGTCCAGCGGATCCCCACTGCTGTGTGCACCCTCTGGTGCCTTCTGTCTGTGGGGACAGCTGCAGAGAAGAGGAAAATGTAACATCGGGCTGTTTAGGTGTTTCTGGCATCAAATGGGATAAAATGGTATGTTTTCTTTGGGAAGGAATATTATTTAAATATTTAATTTATTTTACCATAATCAATCCCCATTATAAAAGTAATTAATCATTGCAGGGAGCTTCGAAAATACAGAAAAGAATTTGGAGGAAAAGGGGGCTCATCCACAGGGCTCACCTCCCACAGGTCACAACTGTTGGCATTGTGGTCTGCTTCCTTCCAGCCCTCTGCAGTCTAGACATGGGTTTCTTTTGTTTCATAAAGCTGGGATCATAGTTTTGGTAGCTTACTTGTTCATTTAACAACATATTGTGAGTGTGTCCCCTAGTCACTAAATATCCTTTGCAAATACGATTTTTTTTAAGAATGTATTTTTTATTGTTATGTTAATCACATGATTTTTAATGTTAGCCTGATAACCCCTCATGCAGCCTCTGTCATTTCTCTCTATGTCGCTGTTTTAGCTTCAAGGAATTCAGCATAGATTCCGTTTGTGGACTCTGGCCCCGTTTGAGAGGGAAAAAGATGCTAGAAAGTGTCGGGAGAATTCTCCCTTTGCCAGGCCTGTCGCAGGCCCTTAGGAGCTGTGCAGAGACCGAGGGATGAGGCGGGGCTGGGGTCCAAGCTGGGGAACTTGGCCACAGTCACCTCAGCGGTCCGGGTCATGTTACTGTGTCCTCAGTCCCTGGTCCTGTTCCGTGGCCCCACCCTCAGGCAAGCCGCTCTCAGACCTGGAGGGGGGACACTGTCACCATCATGCTCCGAGGCTGTGGCTTCGCAGACCCCCAGGCCTGGGAACCAGACCCCACCCAGCAACATAGCCTTGCTGGCTCAGGGCCGACCCCCTCATGGAGGACGGTCTTAGAACCTAAGCGTGTGCCCACCGGTGCCCACAGGGAGCCAGCTTGCTCCAGAATTTCCTGTCTCCCTGACCTTGGAATCCACTTTCCTTACCTTCTTGTCACCTCCTTATGCCCAGAGTCTGCTTTGATTGAGGAACTCTCTAATACAAGATGGAAAAAACCCAAGGGTATGAAAGTCACTGCACTTTATAGCCTCTTAAGGGCCTTTTAAAAACAATGTTCATTCAATTTTTTTCTTTTTTTTATGAGCTTTTTGGTACACACAGTGCGTAATCCCACATAAAATGGCTGAGCATTATATCGGCATAAAAACCCAGCGCCGATGTGAAAGTCCGTGAAGGTAGGGGCTGCCTTCTGGGGGAGAAGCCGCAGTCCTCCGATTCTGAGGAGGTTCTGGATTTCGGGGCCAACACGTGCCCTCACTGACCTGAGGGCAGCACTCGGGTGGTTGGGTCCTTGGGGTGCAAGGCTCAGGTCCCTTCCTGGCCGGTGATGCTGAGGTAGCTTGAACCCTGACCTCCAGAGTCAGCCACACACACTGTTTTGTACTTGTCCATTTTCTGGAGAGTTGGCTTTCCTTTTGTCAGCTAGCCGGGGAGAGCCAGTGCCGTGTTGCAGTTTTTTGAATGTCAATTTAATGACTAACCAGTGCTTGGGCCAGTAAGTGGTGATGGCCATCTACAGAAGTGCTGGGCGCTGTGTGCAGAGATTGGTGCTGGCTTGGTCCCTGACCCCAGAGGGTTGTGGGGTTGGAGGGCGTTTGCTTGGTGCCCAGTGCTGTGTTGAAGGCGCCTCCAACTCACGTACAAGGTGTGGTGTGGGTCGGGGAAGCTCCAGTGTTATTTGTCCTCAGACTTTTGACTCCTCTATGTATTCTCATCAACCACAGCTCTGTCCCACAAGTCCCAATATCTCCTTATCCAGAGTGGATCTCCCAGATCACTTCTTGAACCCCCAAACAAGTATTTTGCAACAGGTATTTTGTAGGGTCCTGAGGTCTGAGTTTTGCTTTGCAGAATAGGAAGGAGAGTTCCTGTTTATGGCATGGTCACCCTGTGCCCAGCTTGTGTGGGTACAGAGCAACCCACTGGTGGGTACTCTACCAATGAGACCATGAGAAACAGAGACGTCAGGCCCCTAAGGAATGTGACCCTGTTTAAAAGTTCAGTGGGGCTCGCCAGGCAGCTGGGAATTGGAACAGCACCAGTGGGCGCCTGTTTCTGAGCACATGGGGCTGGGACTTCGCCACTGCCTCCCTCACTCTGTTTGCCCCGGGGCAGGGCAGTTCCTTGGCTGGGGTGGGCTGCAGGGGGCAGGCTGCCGTGCTCTGACCCTGCCCCTTCTCAGTCTGCACCTGCTTTCCTGGTCATTCTTTTGATGCCTCTTCACTTCATGGTCTTTATTCTCCTCTGTTAGAAGGGCTTCGTGTTTATTGATTGTTGTCTCCAGACCTTCAATTTTTCTCTGCAGCTCTGGCAATCTGGAAATGAGTCTTCCAGCCTCGTTAGCCACCGGATTCTGTAGAGCATCCGACCTTTTCCCTAATCAGCTCCCACTAATCATGGCCAGTGGCTCTGAGTGAGATGGGGTGGGGGGCAGGGTGCACAGGACTGGGGCTGGATGGGGGGAGGCCCATGGGACCTCCTCAAAGGATAGATGACACCAGATACTGCCCCTGCCTCATACTTTCCCACCTCTTCTGTCACCTCCATGCCTCCTCTGACCTGGGGTCACAGGCATGTGTCCCTTAACATGCTAGGGGGCTGCCCTGGTTCAGAGGCAGATGTGGGGTTGGGGAGAGCAGCTACTGCTTGTTGACAGCCCTGGGCCAGGTCCACATGGCATGTGGGATGGAGCCAGGGCTTTGGGGTTGCTTAGATCTGGGCGGAGACCTGGCCTTGTGGCCCCAGATGAGTTAGTTAGCTTCTGTCCACACTGGGGAGAGTCAGGGCACTGGGGGCTGATGCTGCTGTGGGAGTGGCCCCCAGGATGACATGTTTGGTTCTGTGGTCATGCAGTGGGAACTGGTTTCTCCAAGGACCCTGCCTGGACCCCATCTGTGTTTCTAACCCTTGTACCGCGTCTGGATCATGGTTCACCGAGCCCTTCCAGGCTCCCCATTTTGCCACTTGTGGGGAAGAAGCAGTTTGGACTGGGGGGAGCTTGGCTTCCAGGGCGGTGGGATCTGACCTCTGTCCTCCCCCTGGCCGGCGGGAGAAGACTCAAAGCACTCAGAGAGATTTGCTCCAGTGGGTCTTTCTGTGCAAATAAATAATCCTGCCGGCAACAGCCAGGAGGGAAGCCGCGCATCAGGGGAAGCAAGGTTCAGTGCCGCTTCTGTGGTCCACCCCCAGCTCCTTCGCAACAGCATTTTCTGCTTGAGAAGGGGCTGCAGCAGGGTCTCACCTGGGGACCCACAGCTCATGTGGCTTGAGCACCCATTGTTCCAGGCACACTGCCTGGAGCTCCCCACCTCCCAAGCCCAGAACCATCCTGGGTCCTGCCACGTTCTGCTCCTGGCAGCCCCATTGGCGCCCCAGACCCTGGTAGGAACTGGGGAGGCAGGCAGAACTCCGCCCCTCACCTCCGCCAGCTGCTTACTCAGGTGCGCACCGCAGTCAACCTGAGGGCCTGCCGGGTGGGTGGGAGCTTCCCGGGGAGCGGTGCAGGGTCCCGGGGGTCATCCCTCCCTCTGCCTCGCTGGGTCCACAGCATTTTAGCGCTCCCTTTGGCTGACCCTCCTCACGCTCCTGTTTACCATTTGCTGTTAACAGCAGTAATTACAGTACAGTTGTGAGATGAAAACGTGACTAAATTATGACACTGCTTGTGTAACAATCTCTTAAAACTGACTCCGAAGGCAACAGCTACCCGATCAGGCCATAAATCGTCCCAAATGAACTTGTCGGTGGAGCCATACCTGTGTGGCGTGCCCTGCGCGAGAGAACTAGGCTTTAATGGGCTCGGAGAGGGAGCACCGAGGATGGCCTCGGAAAGACGGAAACTTGGTTCTTTGTCATGAACCGCTTGTTCTCTTATAAAAACAAAGGGCCCAGTGTTGGCCCATTAACTCCCTCTGTCGTCAGGGACATGGTGGCAGAGCATCCGGCTGACAAGCTGACATCAGGGATCCTGTGCTGCCTGAGGCGGGGCCTTCTCGGAGTCTAGGTGGAGGCCGTGCGCCAGGGGCCAGGTGGGATGTAGTCCGGTGAGCGTGGTCTTGATGGGGCCCAGGGGAGCTTCTGCAGTCCTCCTGGGTGGGCCAGCGCCGTCTACCACTCTTTTGTGCAAAAAAAATACCATCCCACTGCAGGGGGATGGTATTATTTGGGTGGGTGGAGGGACAGAAAGAGATGGAGAGAGAGAATCTCAAGCAGACGCCATGCTGAGTGCAGAGCCTGACTCGGGGCTCCATCTCACAACCCGGAGATCATGACCTGAGCCGAAATCAAGAGTCAGCACTGAAAAGCCCCATGGTCTGCCACTCTTAAGCTCAACACACGGAAAGAGGAAATCCGAGGCAGGACTCCCGAGGTTCAGTAGGGGTGATGGAGGCTTGCTTCCAACTTGCTCTCTGGAAGAAAACCTTGTTTACCACAAGTCTCAGAAGAAGGACAGAGACTGGTAGGTAGGTTGTTAAGTGTGTTTTTGTCCTCCCCCCTCCCCTGGGCCTTGCTGGCAGCCTGATGGGGTGACGCTTTCCCGGGGGCCCTGCTGCCCTTCTGCAGACCAGCTCTCAGTCCTGTGCTCACTGCCTGTCGCCACCAAAACAGATGACCACGGACTTTTGGCTTCAAACAACACGGATGTATTGTCTTACAGCTATGAAATCAGAAGTCTGACCCTGGGCTCAATGGGCTAAAGTCAAGGTGTGGGCAGGGCAGCTTCAAGGGGCCAACCAGATTCTTGGCCTGCCCCCTGCCCCCCATGTTCAAGGCCAGCGATGGTGGGTGGAGTCCTCACGTCATAGCTCTCTGACCTGCTCTTCTGCCTTCTTTCTCTTCCATTCTTTTTTTTTTTTTTTTTTTTTGACAGAGAGAGACACAGTGAGAGAGGGAACACAAGCAGGGGGAGTGGGAGAGGGAGAAGCAGGCTTCCCGCCGAGCAGGGAGCCCGATGCGGGGCTCGATCCCAGGACCCTGGGATCATGACCTGAGCCGAAGGCAGATGCTTAACCGACTGAGCCACCCAAGCGCCCCTTTCTCTTGCATTCTTAAGGACTTGTGTGGATTAAACTGAGCACACCTGGAAAATCTTTCCATCTCAGGGTCAGCTCATTAGCAACCTTCCTGGCACCTCAATCCTACTTGCCCTTTGCCATGTGACATAACACATTCATAGGTTCTGAGGATTAGGATGTGGGCATCTTCAGGGGGGATGGTATTTGCTCAACCAGAGGCAGGTGGAGAGCAGGGCTGTGGGCTGGGTTGGCCTTTGTAACCTCTGAGCCAGGCACAGGCAGGGCTTGGACTTGAGGAAGGATTGCTGAGCTGGTCGTCCAGGAAATGAGAACAAGAAGGAAGCGTGGCTGGGTCAACGGCATGGCCTGTCGGTGCAGGTGACAAGCCTACACTGCTGATGGGACTTGCATTTTCCAGGAACTCCCGGTCAGACAGTGTGGACGTGTGTGAACAAAACCCAGGAGGAGACATACCCCATAGCGTCACAGACTGTTGGCATCTTCCTGAATGAAAATCACAAATGGTGGGGGGTGGTGGGGGGAGGTCAGCAACAACCTTCCCCTCCTAGACTACCCGAAAATCAGGAAACTGGCCTTCAAAGATGAAGTTCAGCATTAACAATTTTCAAAATAAATGAACAACACACAAACCCCAGACATGGCACAGACCCATTGGCCGGGGCTCGATAACTTTTTCCATTCTGGGACCACAAAGCCTATCACGCGTAGCCCGGACCGGCGGGCTGCCTCTACCCTCTCCCATGGTAGCCTGGATAGGAGGCAGCTGGACTCCCTCTCAGACAGCTTTCGTGATGATTTGCAGGCATCTCCCCGGACCTGTCCGCACAACAGATTTCTGGAGCGTGTCCTTGGGGACCTCCAGCTCCAGGCCTATTACTGAAGTCCGTCACCCAGAAAATCTGTTGACGGAACCATTCTCTCTGAACTGCAAGCAAATTGGGAAATTTGAATGTGATGCAATAAGCCTGCAATAAAACAGAGCCTCCGAGAAGCGCACGGAGTGCATCTCCTCCCCGCCCCAGTCCACCGCGCCTTTGCAGCTTCCTGAGCTGTCATCCTCGAGGGTGGCCACATACAGTATTTATTTTTTTTAATTAAGCCGTGTTGCTGTGTGGCTCACCCTCCACAGATGCTTTATAAAGCCCAGCCTTATAAGTTGCTGGAAGTTTTTATTTTTTTTAAGCGGATAGTAAAATTAAGCAGTTATTAGTATTCACGAAAAATGCTCGTGGCAGGCTTTGCACACGTAATGAGAAGCCACCTGCAGTTGCAAGCAGTACTTGATAATGCTGTAATTAGATCTGAGATGCAAAAAAGCTCATTAAAATTAAATAACATATTTGTCACTGTTTTAAGAGGTACAGATTGCCTAGAACCATGCTGGTCTCTTGACCTTGAGTATTTTGGCGGAGTCCTTGCTGCCAACAATTGGAAAATAACATCAGCAGTTCTACAGAGAGTCCTGAAAACATGTTCATCCTCGGTTCAATCTGTGTTGAAAAAAATTATATAGATATCCAGGGGAAATTACAGATTTGTACACAGTGTGTTCTGGGAGAAGAAGGTGACCAGAAGCCTCTTCAAACAGGCAGTTCAAATAGTGCTAAGGAGAGACGAGCGAGGTGGGGAGGCTGGGGCTGGTGGTGGTGGTGGTGAGGCATTGTGACGGGGTCTGCAGGAAGTGGTGGTAGGAGCATCGGGCACCTGTCTGGCCCTGGCCTGCAGGAAGCCACTTGCTCAGAGCGGGCCCAAGGCTCTGGGAACCAGACTGTCATCAGTCTAAGTACCAGTGAGATGTGGCCTAGACTTCTAAAAGGTCACAATCTGGCTTGGGAGACAAGGCACAGAAAAGTCAGGTGCCAGGAGAGGGAGTATAGTTAATAAAAGAAGCTAATGTTTACCAAGAGTGTCTCACATATCAGGTACGAAAGGTGCGATGTGCTTTACCTTAGTAACCCTCTCCATTGTGCCCACTGTTGCCAGGATATTGTTCTGAAAGCCTCACGTCTCTGTATCATTTCATCCCCATGGCAACCCTAGTACTCCATTGAACAGATGTGGCAACTGAGGCCTGAGAAATTACAATAACCAGCCCAAGGTCACTGGGTAGTTTGTGGTGGAGCTGGGTTTAAGCTCTGCCCTTGATAGATATTCTGTATTTCTTCTCTCTTGAAATCTGTAAGCATTCTGTGAAAGTAGGATATAATTTAAAAGCAATCATGATGATTTTCATTCTTGGAGGAAGAAAATGCAAGTTGCATTCAAGAGGTGGAGACTGGGGCGCCTGGGTGGCTCAGACGGTTAAGCGTCTGCCTTCAGCTCAGGTCATGATCCCAGGGTCCTGGGATCGAGTCCCGCATCGGGCTCCCTGCTAGGCGGGGAGCCTGCTTCTCTCCCTCTGCCTCTGCCTCTCTCTCTCTGACTTTCATGAATAAATAAATAAATAAAATTTAAAAAAAAAAAAAAGGTGGAGACTGGGGGAGTTCGCGTGGAGCTCTTACCCGGAGGTGAGCGGACAGCTGGATGGTGGGAAAAGAGCAATTTGTACACAGAGGCCTGGCCCGGCCTCCAGGGAGAGTGTGGGCTCTCATAGCCTGGGGGAGCTGAGGCCCTGTCTGTCCTTGTCCTGGGGGCAGGGAGCCTGTGGGAAGTCAGCCTGCGGTCCACCGCCCCTCCCGCGGTGGCTGGATTGATTTCTGAGGCTGACTCTCTTGGCACTGGGTCCAGATTTAGTTCTGTGGAGAGCTTGTCTTTCAAAGTCCAGCTCAAATGTCACCTCTTCTGCAAAGACTCCCCCAACCCCCGAAGCAAAATTAATCACCCCTCCTCTGTGTTCCCACAGCCCTCTGTTGATACCTTCAGAATAGTCTTATCACATTGGACTCGGATTTATGTGTTTATAAGCCTCCCTCTCCAGCTGACAGGGACTTCTCGAGGGCAGGTCCCCTGCCGCTCTGCCTTTGTGTCCGTGCACCTGGAGCAGCGCTGTGCATGCAGTGGGTGCTCAATAAATGATGACTGAGTAAATGACGGACTGTTAGGTGATTGAATTTGATTTAATTCAACAGATAGTGACCCGCAGGTCCTGCCCTGAGCCCTTTACGTAGATGAATTTACTCAGTCTTCATGATGGCCCTGGGAGATCAGCTCTATTATCTCCATTTTACAGGTGAGGAAACAGGCCCAGAGAGGTTTTGTAACTTCTTCATGTCGTGCAGCTGGTGAGTGGTAGAGCTGGGCTTTTAAATCCCGGGTAGTCTGGGGTGGACACGGCTGCTTAAAGCAGTCTTACAGGGAAGTCCATTCCGACTGTGAGCAGTGATTCTTACTAGGGAATCTCTGGAATTAATTCTTATTGCACTTTTTTTTTTTTCTTTTTAACTTATCTGAGTTTAGGGAGGTTTGGAAAAAGTGTTTGGGCTGCGATGCAGTTAAGGCTCCTTTGTTGTAAGCGACAGAAACCAACTGTAGCTAAACTAAGCAAAAGTGGATTCTCCTGTAGCTGTCAGAATGGACAGACCGGCTGAAGAGCTCTGGGGAGCCGGGGCCTAGGCAGCAGGAGCTGAAGGGCAGGCTTGCCGGGATGCGCTCCCTCCTCTTCAGTCTTCCTGTCACCCCTCCTCCCACCCGCAGATTCCTGGGCCTGCTGGCCCGTCGCCATCCTGACTGTGGTGAAGAGTGGGAAGACCCAAACAAAACTAGGGGGCTGGTAAGACCGACTGTGGGCGAGTGCTGAGTGGGCGAGAAGGTCTACCAGACTTTGCAGAAGCTGCCTGTCTGCTGTTGTGAGTTCCTGCTCTTCATGTGCCTTCAGCTGTCCTGTGGCCACCCCCTGTACCCACCCCCTGTACCCCTGTGGCCATGGGGGCTGAGGAGCATGAGGGCCCAAGGCTCACGGGCACATTTCCTTGAGACATAGTCTTGGAGTTGGGGGTGGGGTGGGTCGGATGATTCTTCCTGAAAGGAATATTCACTGGCAGTGACCTTTCTCAGGTTTTTAACATTTTGAGGGGATTGATTGAATTGATCCAAGCCCATTCATTGTGGGGCTCCAAAGGACACAAATACCACAGGCCAGCCCAGCTTGGAGGTTTGGAAACGGGCATAAACTCGGGTGAAGACTGTCTCTCACAGGGCTGGCACCAGACCCTAGAATAGGGGAGACAGGGGCTGGCTGGGTGTCCTGGGAGAGCTGGGCACACAGACGGGGACTTTTCTCAGGTTGTTGCAGGTTGTTGCCCTGCTTCAAGGCAAGGTGGGGTCCCCTTTTCCGGGGGTGGGAGAGCAGTGGCTGTGCATCGGACCCGGCAGCCAGTCCACAGTTTTCCGGGATGGGAATCATCTTGCCTGGTTTCGTCAGATCCAAGTCCTCAGCCTCAGTCGGCCCTCTCCATTGTCCCGCTAACGCACGTCCCCCAGACGCGCCCTGGGCGCTGGGCAGTTTCTCTGTAGTGTCTGCTGTAGGGAGCGTCCGCTGTACCAGCGTCGATGCTCTGGTGGCCTCCACGCCTCTCCCAGGCGCCTTTATATTCATTACACAAACACGCTGAGGGCGTCTGTCTGCTCTGTATGGGGCACAGGGTCTCTGCTCAGACACAAACAGGGACCACCCTCTCCCCCACTGTCTGCCTGGCAGCCCCTCCCCAAACCCTCTTCTGAGGCCGCCTCACTTCGCTAGGTCAAGGTCAGCTCGCCCTGGCTGCTGGTGGGCCTGGATGGGAGCGTCCCGGGGGCGTCCCAGGCCCAGGAGCCTGGGCAGGGGGCGCCTGGTCCCTCCCCGCCTGTGTGGTCCCGCCCTTCTCCTCCTCTTTTGCAGGGTCCCTCCAGGCCGGGCCCCGCCCTCCCTCGTGGCCCCGCCCCTCCTGCTGTCGCCCCTCCCCTCCTCTTCGGTAAGGTCCTGCCCTCCTCCCTTTTTGCCCCTCGCGTCCAGGCCGGGCCCCGCCCCTCCCACCCCCTCCCCTCCGCCCCCGCCCCCGCCCCCACCACGCCAGCAGGAGGCACGGTGATTTATTTGACCGTCTGAGCCGTGACCTATAAACCCTTTTCTTCAGAGGGTGGCTGTTCTTGGATTAAATGCCTCTGAAAGGAGCCTCTGCCTCAGAAGTGTCATGTAGAATGTTTCCGCTGACGGAGAACATGACCTTTAAAACCCCAAGGAAAGGAATCAGAGCTGCCAGGAGGAGAACGGGGCGAGAGGGCGCTGAACTGGGCTCCACCTGCATGCGGGGTTCACGAACCCCCCGACCGGGTTGAGGGGTGCTGCGGACCCCAGCCGGCTGTAGAGGCCTGGGGCGCTGGCGGGCCCTTTTGGGGATGGGAGGTAGTGACCTGTACCCTGACGGTCACCAATGGGTGTGTGTGTGTGGGGGGGTGGAATCGAGTGAGTGGAAACCTCCCCAACCACGGTCTGGGCCCCTGATGGCTTTAGTGGGGAGAGAGGGTCATCTGGGGGACGGTGGGCTGCTCGTGAAGGCGGGGTGGCCTGCTTTAGTCCTGAGGTTATCCCAGCTTGGCTGGAGACTGCCCCGGCTAGGGTCACTGCATCTTGGCTGCTCTGTGTGTTCCTTCTGCACATCATAGAGCCTGGGACAACCACTGGACTCATATTTCATCTGAGACTTCAGGTCTTTGTTGCTTGGGCAGGAAATGTAGTGGTCGTGGCTACTTTCCTCCAGTGTTGGGGTTCGTGTACTCTTGGCAGTGGCCACTCAGTGGGTCCACATAAGCATTTTACATGAAGGAGGCTACATTTTCTCACTTTGCTGTTCCCAAAGGCAAATGGTCATAAATAGAAAGGTGACTGATTCACTCCTTCCTTTCTACATCTTTTCTTAATTCTTTATTTACATTCAATTTAGGTAACATATACTGTGTTATTAGTTACCAGGGTAGAATTTAGTGGTTCATCAGTTGCATAGAACACTCAGTGCTCATTAATCATGTGCCCTCCTTAATGCCCATCACCCAATTATCCCTTCCCCCCACCCACCTCCCCTCCAGCAACCCTCAGTTTGCTTCCTAGAGTTCAGTGTCTCTTATGGTTTTTGTAAGAAACCTTTGTAGACATTGGTTTACTTTGGTTCCTGTGCAGTACACGGAGGGGTGGCTGGATTCTTCTCTCCAAGGGGCCTCTTGGTGGAAGCAGCTAGTGTGTCTTGCTTATGGGATGCCACCAGGAATTCTCTGGAAGGAGGATTAGAAGGTTTCTGCAGAGATGAGTCAGTTGTAGGCCTGTGGGCCTTTGTGCCCAAAAGCAGGGGACTGTCTTCCATCATGTCATCTTTGTAGGGGCTCAGGGAGGGGAGGCCAGGTCAGCTTGGGAAAGAGTTGTCTTCTTTTGGAGGTTTGAGGCCTCTTCCAAGGATCTCAAGGTGGAGATTTATTCGTGTTCTCACACAGAGAGGGAGGGTCTTGTTTTGGAGACCTGCCCAGTCCTCTCTGACCTGGGTGCATGGTGCTGGGCTGGAAGAGAGGCAAGCTTCCCACCAAGGCACAGAGAGGCAGGGTCTAGCTGGGAGGGCCTGACTGTGCCCTTTCTTGTGGGATGAATGTGATGTATCCTGCTTTGGGAAAAGCAGCATATCGTGTGTGTGTGTGTGTGTGTGTGTGTCTGTATGCATGCTTGCGTGTTCGAGCACCCTTGTGCACGTGCCCATGTATACTTTGTGTGCGTGTGTGTTTATATGTCCTTGCATGGGTGTGTGTCCGTGCATGTGGGTGCTGTGTGTGTGTGCACACGCGTGCGTGTGTATGGCACAAAGCCATGTCTAATCCGGGGAACAGAGGTGTTCTGTTGTTATAAATAAGGCTGAGTTTTATATTCCCACTTGAGCAGGGAGTGCAACCAGCAGACCAAAGGTAATGCATTTCAGCCGCCCGTTGGGGAAGGTAAATGTGGTTTATAAGCCCCGTTAGCTCAGAGGGGGCTGGGCAGTGGTGGCAGCAGAAGCAAAGCGTGCTCCAGATGGAGGGAGGGGACAGGGTTCTGATTGTGTGCCCCAGTTTCTCTAAAGGAAAAAAAATGACGTGCCGCCTGTTAGCTAATCAACAGTGAGGAGAAAGTCCTGACAACAAGTAAAGAAAACTTAGCTGGCAATAAAATAAGGGACTTTTTATGGTGGTTTTTATGGGAACATTTTCACTTTGGGAGTTATTAGAGTTAGTGCCGGTTGTGACAAAAGCCACGTTTGCATATCGCCTGTGATGGAGGCTGGATGGAGCCTGAATGCGGCATTAACTGCATATCAGAGACCCTTTCAGAAGCCAAACAGGATGACATTTATTGCAAGCTCGGTGCCGCGTGTCTGGCATTAGTTACTGCTTGTTGTGTCCTGTGGAATGTAGATTTTCAGTCTTGGGATCTTTCTGGGACTTGGCGCAGCAGCTTCCGGTGTCAAGAGCAAGCTAGAACTTTTGGAGTGGTGGTGGGGGGTCAGGGCTGGTGCCCAGGGTGGGGAGTGGGCGGCCCCCGGAGGGACTTTGCAGGGCCACACTTTGCCTGGGCGCCTGTTCGAGGCTGATCTTGGGGAGACTGCCATTCTAGGGTTCAGGCCCCATTCCAGGAGACAAAGGAATTTCTCCCAAACGCTCTTTAAAAAAAAAAAATCGAGATTTAATTCACATACTGTACAATTCACTCATTTAAAATGCACAATTCATTGGCTTTTAGTGTATTCACAAAACCGTGCCACCATCACCACAGTTAATTGTAGAAGATTTGCATCACCCCCAAAAGAACCCCTGATTCCTTAGCCATCACCCCAATCCCCTACCCCTTCCAGCCCTAAAAGACCACTAACTCACCTTCTGTCTCTATGGATTTGCCTACTCTGGACAATTCATATCTGTGGAATCATACACACGTGTCTGGCTTCTCTCACTCGGCATCCTGTTTTCAGGGTTCATGCATGTTGTAGCGTATGTCAGGTGTCACTCCTTGTGGCCGATTAACAGCCCAGTGTATGGATGGAGCGCATTTTGTTGGTTTTCATCAGTTGATTTCCCCCTTGTATAAAATCTCTTTCTTTCTTCACTTTAAAAGATACGTGAAAAAATCCTGGTTGCGCCCCTTGGAACAAACTTGAGTTTTCCTGATGGAAGGTGGAGTTCTGGATGGAGGAAGAAGCAGAGGATGCGAGGAGACACTGGGGGGTGGGTCCTTTTGAAAAGAGAGAGCTGATTCTTTGCCATCTGGCCTGGTGAGGGGCTCACTCAGCAGGAGGTCAGTTGCCTCTGACCCAGAATTGACTGGGGGCACTTTGCTGCTCTTCTTTCTGTATCGAAGGGGACTCTTGGCCTCTCTGAGGAGGGACATCAGTGTGGGGAGGGCTGTGGAACAGGCTGGACTGGGGGCATGGAATGATTGCGGGTTCCTGCCTTGGCCCCTCCTCCCCACAAACTCCAGGGGTGCTGCACAGGGTAACCACCAATCTGAAGGTCTGGTCTGAGTCTGCGGAGGAGGGACAGCAATTATGCATTTCAGAGATGGTCTGTCTTCTGCAGAGGGTGATTCCGGGGGAGGCACAGTGGGCTTCTGCCTGGCCCAGATTTAGGGAGGGTCTTAGGGCAGCGTGTGAAGACAGAACGTCCTGTTTTTTCCTTTCCCAGAAAATCAGTAGGATTCCTCAGTGACTCAGCTCTGAGTCTTAATTATGCTGCTATGTAAATATTTCTGATGTTTCTTGGTTTTCTCAGTTGGCATTATATCACTGTTAATAACTAGAGGGCACATTATAAATATGCAAACTCATAATAATGCATTAACTCGAAGAACATCAACGAATTGCTGAACTGAGCCTGAAGCATTGGGCAGCGTGTTCCCTTTGCTGCTGAGACCACCCCCATCTCCTAAATCATGGAATCCAAGAATTCCCTTGGTTTACCCTGCCCCAGATGGCACCCTCAGGAGCAGCCCATTACCCCATTTGTGTGCTGAGCAAACTGCTCTCAAGTGGCTCTGGACACGTTCTCCTAGATCCCGAACTCCTGAGCGTGTCCCGGCTTACCCCCTGCTTCTGTCTGTGCTGGGACCAGATCACCTGAGGGATTGCCCTTGGCCTTCTCCCACCCTTGGTTAAGTTGGAAAACTCATAGCCACTACCTTAGTTCCTGTCCCAGCTCCCCACTTGTGAACGTGGCCATGGGAAGTCATATCAGCTTCTTTGTCTGAAATTCATTAATTTGACAAGTATTTACCGCGTACCTATTGCATGCCAGATGATGTGCTGGGCAGTGCATATGGTCCTTGCCGTCTTGCAGCTGATGGTCTGCTTGGGGAGACAGACAAGCAAGCAGGCAGTGATAGGAATGTGATCAATGTGTGTATTAGAAGCATAGGGGGTAACTGGAGCACCTATTTAGAGCATATAATCTAGTCCTGGTGGGTCAGGAAAAAGTCTTGGACGAAGTGCTATCTCAGTCTAGACTTGAGGATGAGTTGGAGACACCTGGCAAGGGGAGGTGGCTGGATAGAGAATGGAGGTGGGGGCAGGGCGCAGGGAAGAGCACTCGAGGCAGAGGGAACAGAATGTGCAGTGGCTTTGAGAGAGAGAATGCAGGGTGTGAGTGTGGCCACAGGTTGGAGCGAGTCGGGGAGAGGTGTGGTGAGGTGGGCTGCAGAGGTAAGCCGAGTTCAGTCTTCAGAGGCTCGTCCATCTAGCCAAGTTGGGGGATATATAAAGAAATTGGGTTTTGTCTTGAATGAGAAAGGAACCACTGTGGAGGGCCCCTGTCTTGCCTTAGAGAGCTCCCGGCTGCGTGTTGCTGAATGGATCAAAGGGGACAAGAATGACAGCTGAGATACGTGGGGGCGGGGACAGGGGGTCCTTGCTTGACCACCCTGAGCATTTGCAGTGAAGGGCTAAGCTAGTGGCTTCATCCACTGCCAAGTGTGCTGCCCCATTCACCAGCGCCATGCTAAATTAGGCAGCTTATGAACAGGATGCGGGTGACGGGCCTGAACTTGGAGTCTGGACAGGAAGGAGGTGGTGTTTGGGGAGGCAGCGGCCAGATGCGTGTGACCTGAGTGGAGCTGGATGGGGGTCGGGGCGCTGCGGAAGCGAGGTGGTCAGATGGGGGAGGTGTCGGGCCTGGCAGCCAGAGTTCTGGACCCCAGTTGCTGTGCTGCCACTTCCCCCATAAGCCGGCTGGGCTCCTTACCTGAAGACAGGATAATCACACCTGCTTCGAGGCTGTGCTGGGCCTAAGCTGAGACAAGTTTTGAAGGCAGACTGTGGATGGAGGAGCTGGTTCTAGCTCTGTGCACTTTTTCTGCCTCGGCATCCTCATCCATAATATGGTGACTTTCCTTGGGAGTTTCTTGGGGGCTGAATACAACAAGAAAGTGTGTGCTCTTGGTCTTTCTTTTCATGAGGCAAAAGTTGGATGGGTGTTATTGGCCTTAAAAACCAGTTTAGCCGCACAGTTTCGGCTTCATCTGCATTTCTCCACATTGGATGTGGACCATAGTTAGATCTATTTTAAACTTTCTATTTTGAAATCATTAAAAAATTACAGGAACATGCCAAGATGGCACAGAGAGGCCCCACGTATCTTTCGCCCAGCTCCCCCGGGGGCTGTATCTCAGCTGCTGTATCGCCAGGTCACAACCAGGAACCTGGCGTTGATACAACATGCATACCTGTCTGGTCACTTCACGTCACGTGGATAGATTCGTGGGACTTCCCCCACAGTCAAGATCCAGAATGGGCCCCCAACCACGAAGCTCTCCCACTCCCCTTTTCTGTCCCCACCCTCCCGCTCACTGTCTCGAACCCCAGATAACCACTGGTTTGTGCTCCATCTCTGCAAGATTATTTTGTATTATGAATTTACTTATTTGTATTATAATAATCTCTAATAATCTTCTAGAAACGTAGGAACATGTAAGGAAAAATCTTCCCGCTCTCCTGCCATGCCCAGACGGCCACCACCATCGTTTCAGTGTATATTGTCTGTGCTTTCTTAGGCACATATGTGAATATTTAATGTGTTTATAATCCTAACGCATGTGGGGTTCCATGCCCTGCTTTTCCGTCCTCCGTGCATGTTGGGCAGAGTGAGGCGCAAGCAGCATCCGGGGAGCAGAACCGGGCGAGGCTGGGCAGGGACCAGGTGTGGTCGGTGGAGAGGCCACGGCGCCTCCTGCAGCCCTGCCTCTGTCCCCACAAGGGCCAGGAAGCCCCTTGGCTTTCCAGAGTGGGTCCATCACCCTGCGGCTGGCTCGCTGGTCCTAGGACTGTCACCGAGCATGAAGTAGAGATGGAGAAAACCTTGAAAGTAATTAAAAGAGCGAGAGCACATGAAGTTCCTGAAGGAGGAAAGCATGTCATGGGTCCCCTGTCTTTCCTCATCCTCCTCATTTTGTGAGTAATTACACGTGGGTGTCGGGGAGTGGGAGTATTTATAGCAACGTCTCTTGTGCTGGAGTGTGGAAATTTCGTCTTTGCGGCCCTGTGCTTATAAAAAGGTAATCACATAGCAGAATGCGCAATTGTGTCCGCGTCTTTCTGCTGCAACTTTAATTAGGATTACAAGTAAATAGAAAATAGAAAATACGAAATTGTAATATCCCGAAGATTTTGTAGGGGCCCGGGGGGGGGGGGGGGGGGGGCTTCCTCTCTTTCCGGCCTTACTATGAGTCTTAACAGTTTGTCTCTTAAGCTGCGCAGTGGCCAAAGCACCTTCTGGGTAGATTTGTAGCTGATGAAGAGATCCACAGGCAGGCCTTTTATTAAAAGGTGTTTGATGACTTTCACATCTTTGTTGCATTAGAGCTGATGTGGTGCAGGATAATGGTGTCTGTGGCCAGGATACAAACACCTATGACCGTTCTCCATCATTATCAGGTAAGCGACAGGCATGGATTGCCTGCTCTCTGAAGAAGAAAGAAAAGAAAGGAGAGGGCAGGGCTGTGTTGGAGAAGTAGGCGGGCTGGTCTGTGCCGGTGGCCCCAGCGCTAGCCCCTAGGTGTGACTCCGTGTACTCTGTCACTGGTGTTGGCTCGCCCCCTGCGGTCCCTCAGTTTCCTGGTGGAGCTGCTGGCTGCTCTTTTGAGGGGACCCTTTGTATGTCCTGGACAGGCCGAGAGCAGGAGATGGGTCATCCTGGTGGGGTGAGCAAAAGGGCCGGGCTCCGCAGAGAGGTCAGATGCTGCTTTGTGCCTGGCAGTGTTGGGAGGGAGAAAAGCAGAAGGTGCACACTGAGGGCTCCAGAAGGAACACTTGGCTGGATGTCTCCTGTGCCTTCTCCGTACCCCCAACAAGGAGCATCTGCGTGGAGAAGGTTAGATAAGGCAGGGTCCTCTGCAGAGAAGCAGGTCACTGCTCCGTTGCTCTGGAGGGGAGGGACTTTGGTTTCTAGGATGTCTAAAGACCGTAAGCTTCTGTAGGTTGCAGGGAAGAATAATAAGCAATTTAAAAGAAAATCCTGTGTGTACTCTTAGTGACACACCTGGTCATTTGTCTTTAATAAGGATAAAAAAGCCTTGTTTAAGACATTTGCTCATGCCCTTGAGTAAATTAATATTGATTTGACGTTTGACAAGGGTTTGAATTTTTACTTTTCCTGCATTTGGAGCACCAGTCCTTGGTTAGTAAGCACTTTCTTGCACCAGCATCTGTAATGAACCATTATTCATTCCATCCAATTCCACTGAGGGCCCGCTGTGTGCCAGACTACTCTTTTTGGAATTCAGGTGGCTAACCAGGTGGGCCCTGCCTTCATTGAGCTTATATTCTAAGGAAAATGCTGTCCAGGGGAAGAGGGAAGTCCTACCCATCTGTCTTAGGGGCCGGCGATTGGCCAGGGAAATCTTGATTAAAGGATCTGCCTTAGTCCATCTGGGCTTCTATAACAAAGTACCATTGACTGAACGGCTTATAAACAACAGAAATTTCTCACTGTCCTAAAGGCTGGGAAGTCACTCTCTGGGGTCCCTTTAAAAGGGCACTAATCCTATTCAGGAGGGCACTGCCCTCATGACCTAATGATTCCCAAATGCCCCACCTGCTAATAACAATCACACTGGGGATTAGGATTTCAACATGGGAGTTTTAGGGGGACACAAACATTGGGTCTATAACAGGAGCTGAAATTAGAGGGAAGTGGGGAGTGGGGTGGACTTCATTCTCTGCATCCACACACAGCCAGAACCTAATTTTTTTTTTAAAAGATTTTATTTATTTATTTGACAGAGAGAGACACAGTGAGAGAGGGAACACAAGCAGGGGGAGTGGGAGAGGGAGAAGCAGGCTTCCTGCTGAGCAGGGAGCCCGATGCGGGGCTCTATCCCAGGACCCCGGGGATCATGACCTGAGCCGAAGGCAGATGCCCAATGGCTGAGCTACCCAGGCGCCCCAGCCAGAACCTAATTTGTTCTTGACATTGGCCACATTTCTGAACCTGTTCGGTTTCCTCCTTTGCTGGACCACACCTAGCTTACAGGGCTGTTGTGGCCTCAAACACTCAGCCACATCTGGATTGTGGCAACTGCTTGTGACTGTTGGCCGTTCCTGTGGCCATTGTAGTGGGTAAGGATCCCCTTTCCCTTACTTCTGCTGTGGCTGGAGATACTGCCGGCCACATCCAGGACATCTGGCTGGGGAAGGACCGTTCACATCTCCCAATCTCAGAGCCAAAATGAACTCCTCCTGGTCTTGCTGGGGAGTCCCATGGTGAAATGTGGTCCCCAAATCCAACTTGAAGATGCAGTCGATTTTTGTGGAGTTCTCATTATTTAAAATTTGGCCTAGAATGGCATTCTGGTCTGAAGAAAGATGGAGGCTGGAGCTAATCGGGCCCCCGGCACAGCACACAGAGCAGCTCAGGACCCCGCGGCTTGGTTTGGGCTGTTCTGACAGGGAGCTCATTTGTAATATATCTTGTTCTTGATGCCAGGAGCTGTAAGCATCTCACGTAGGGTGAGGAGAAGGAGGAACAAGGTAGCAGGAGGGGAACACAGGAGCCGAGAATCCAATTTTTCATATAGTAACAAAACAATACAGTTGTGTATTCCCATAATATCCCTTCAGTTTCTTGGGGTCTGGAGTTGCATCTATTTTTAAAAACACTTGGACCAATAATTCTGCTTTATGCAGACCGACTGGAGGGTCTCTGGCTTGGAGATTTAATGTCAAATAAACCCTAAGTGGGGTGGCGCACAGCATGGCGGCCAGCACTTGTGGGTAAGCAATTTTTCTTAAACAAGCTGAGAGAGTGATGGAAATGGTCGCCGTGTTGGGTCTTGTCCCAGAGTGAAAGCTTTCTGTGAGCTGGGGAGTTGGTCGCTGGCCGGGGAGATGGAAGTGGCAAGCTTGTCTGATGTCCTCCGGTCTGCTCTGAATTCCATGCCCGCAGACGTCTTGTGGGAATCTGGAGGGCAGGAGGCTCCCAAGACGGAGGCTGTGAGGAAGCCTCCTTTCAGAGGGCTGGATGTGTTGGCGAATCCTCTAGGCGTTAGGACTGTGGTTTCTTGGCACTTTGGAACTGGTCACAGGTGGTGGACGTTTGGCAAAGAAGTGCTGTGTTTTGCAGGTTTGCTTGAAGCAGAACTGGGGCTGATCTCTGAGCCACATCAAATTGGAATATTTTTCTTTGTCAGTCTCTCATGAGTGTAGAGCCCCACCGTTTGCTGTCTATAACGTATGTGTTTTTGGAAAAGTTTCTCTCACTGAGATCCATAGCCATCTGCCAAAGCCCTGGCAGCTGAAGTGATGTGTCCCTGGGACCCCAGCCTACAGGGCTCCCAGCCATAGGCTGTCTTCACGATCATCTTAATCTTCTCAGATGTCAGTGTCATTGATCAGTAAATCATTACTGAGCACTTTACCTTTTGTTGCAGTAGTACTGTAAGAGTAGTGAGGCTCTTGCTTATTCATTGATCATAGGGTATCTACTCTTCTGTTCCCAGCCTTTTTTGTTGAGCATTCTATTAGAAGTTGGTCCCAAATCTGGAGTTCTCTGGGCTCCCCGCTCTGGGGCTGTATGAGAGTCCAGAAGAGCCCCCTGTGTGTGGCTGCCACGGCTTGCCCAGGTCTGCTGACACCACAGAAGAAAGCAGAGGCCCCTGGGGGTTGAATGGCCCCACACTTGGCCAAGCAGGGCCACCGTGAGCCTTGGTTAGGCATCTGGTCTTCACAGACATCCCCCTTTCTTCCAGAGTCCTACCTACAACCTCAGAGTTGCTGTGTCTGGTCAAGGTCAGAGCCCTGGACCCTGAGACCCTCCACCTATGTTCTCTTCAGACCACGGAAGAGCCAGTACCCCTGGTATCAGGCCTGTTCTGGAACAACCTCTAGCTCTCTCCCATCTCAGGAGTCAGCTTAGAGACTCTGGACATACAGAGATCTCTGTCCAGGGATATTCCTCAGGGCAGCCAAACAATCTCTTCCAGCCCTGAAACATAAAAAAGTTATTTACTTCCCCGTGGGGTAATAATTAAAAAAATCATTCATTCAACAAATATCAAGTATGTGTTGGAGTAAATAAAGGCTTATCATCTTCCTGGGAGGAAGGGGAAAAATACCTTTCTTTCATTTCTGAAGAGTCTGCAAGATACAAGTTAATTTTTCAACAGATTATCCCACTGATATTAAATTCTCAATAAATCCCCCTGCTGCACACGGCTCTTCCTGTGAAGGAGGTGCCATCGCTCTTTTCTAGGGGACCCTAGGGGACCGAGGTGAAGAATCACACAGTCAATGGAACCAGAAGCAGTCCTGGGCCTTCCAAAACCAACTCCAGCCCTCACTCCACCTGCCACACACTGTGTGACCTCTGGAGAAGTACAGAACATTGTCCCTGTCCTTGGGGGCTGGGGGGGCTTGGGGTCTTCTCCAGAGGAGTAAGAGTAGACCCTGAAAAGTTTAGTACAAAAATTAAGGAGCAAGAGAGTGGTATGGTTTGCATTATTACACTGTAGTCATCCTTTGTTAGGGATCGGGACACGTGAACTGAAGCTGTTGGAGCAGGAGTTTGACCTAATCAAATGGGAGTTTTGAGAAGCTCAGTCCCACAACAGGATCCAATGAAACGGATCTGGAGGCAGAGATAAGCACGGAGGCTTTCTTGGGTTTCTTGGTAGGGGGTGAGGATGGTCAGAACCAGGGAACGGAAAGAGACACATGAACAGGCAAGGTCCTGGGTGCCTTGTGGATGCGTGTAAGGGACCTGGGAGGGAGATCTGCATTTCTGGCCTGCAATGCTGGTGCCTGGGGCATGAATTGTGTGGTGACTGATGAGAAGGGGAGAGGTGAGTCTCCACTTGCGCCCCACCTTTCAGAGTGATGGCAGGGTACAGGGTTCAGTTGGCTGGAGGGCTCTGGAGGGAGGACCTGAAGACAGAGCCTCCTTTTTTAAGGAAATTGCCTTTGAGAGGGCAGATCCGCCTTTAAGTCAGGCCCTCAGCACAGGGAGCACATCTGTGAATCAGGACCCAAGCTCTCCCTGAAGGATGGGTGAGCCGTACGCTAGCCAAGAGGAGAGAAGGGAATAGTCTGGATCCAAGCCTGGCAAGTAGCAGAATCAGGGGCCCTGGATGGGAGAGAAGTAGTGTGGGTCTGGCCCTAGGTTGGCACCAGCAACCTGCAGAGAACATCGGGGAACAAGCCAGCCAGGCAAGTATCAACACAACATATAAATACAGCATATTCTATGCACCAAGCACTGGGGGAAGCTTTTGATGTTACTCTTTACAGCAATCTACAGGGCAGATTTTATTCTTATTACTACTTTATTAAGACTTAGAGAAATTCAGAGCTTACCCTAAATCACATATCTAAAAAAGTTTTCCTTTAGGTGTAAACAGAGGGAGGTACAGTGTGTTTTAGCCTGGATAGACTCTACCCCTCACTCTACTCACTTCTAGAAATGAGCTTTCAGTTCCACAAACACTAATTAAGGGCTGGGCATTTGGGATACAAAGTCAAGAAGGACACACCCCTGATCCCAGGAGTGTCCCTGCCGTGCACAACGAGGACACAGTCACACGTATAACCTGCCCGTGTGTCTCCACTGCTCCACCTTTCTGGAGACGCTTGTTGAACTGGTGCATTGAATGCACAAGCAGGAGTTGGCCTGGGACACTCGTTCCCTCTTCCACCTGGTAGGGTGGGCGTCTGAAAGCACGGGGTGAGGTTCAGGACCCAGCGGTCTGGTGCGACTGCAGGAGGGTGTGTGGAAGGCAGTGTGGGGACAAGCAGGAGATGAGCTAGGATGCTGATGGATAGATGAAGGGGCGGGCGGCATCTGTCTCCTCTGAGGAGGTTTCTGGAAACCTCCCTGCCTCCCCCAGCACGCCCCAGGCCCAGCAGGGCTGTGCTTCCCAGGTAACATCTTCCCACCTGCGCTACGCTGAGCTCTGGGCCACCTCCCCAGCTCCCAGCCTGCTTTGTGAGGGCAGGGCCGTTCCATTCTGCATGGAGGTGCTAAATGGGTTTCCGGCAGCTCCAGAGAAAGAGATCCATTTAAACTGCTGGTCCTGGGGAGGAGGCTCGGGAAGAGGAGCCATCATGGAGTTCCTGCATTTTGCAGCCTTCTGGAACAGGAGCAGCTTTTAGAATTTCAAGCCACAATTTGTATTCAAATGAAGGTCATTTGAAAGGTGTAACATAGTAAACAGCCATTATTTCATTTTGATGGTGGCACTAAAATTATAGTGTTGGTTGAATTATTTTAGTGTAGGACCATTACCATCTCCCTAAAACACTTAGAGGGGTTCTTGGAATGCTGCTCCAATCCTAAAATTAGAAGAAAATTAAAAATCACAAAGCGGTGATGGCAATGGTGGTATAATTTGGGGGAGAGGCCCCCTGAGTGTGGGGCATTTTCTCTGTCCCGCTGTGCTCTCCTTGCCCCGCATAGCTGTGGGAAGGGTCCACTAAGTAAATGTGAAGAAAGGGGTGCCGTAGTGCTTTGAATTGTGGGATATAAAGGAACAACCCCCCAACCTGTCCTTCTGTCATTCAAGTCCTTAAAATCCCACCAGTGGGACTTCACTCCCGTGGGTGTTCTTCCAGAGCGTCCCTTGGTGGGAACCCCTTCCACTGTCCCTTTGCCAGGAGCATTCGCTGGAGAAGGGGCGCTTGGCTCACCTGCAGTGGTGCTTCGGGCTTACCCTTGAGGGGCCTGCAAGTTCAGGGTGGGACGCAGGGCAGAGGCTCTCTTCCCTGATGGCCAGCTGCCTTTCAGCCCGTAGGGAGGCTGAAGGGACGGGTCCCATTTAGGCACCTGTTGGATTGCAGTGGCACCAGGAATCAGGAGTGTGTAGGAAGGCAGACCCAGGGAAGGGTTTGGATCTCCCGACTTCTTTCTGGGTTCTGCAGATCCAGAAGCTGAGGCCCCAGAGGGTTGTGGTTCCCCTAAGATTATACAACGAGTCGGTAATGGAGGCAAGAGTCCGCCTGGAAGCAGCTTCCTTTGGTGTCACTGGCTGTGTTTCAAATGTCTGTTCGCTTCTCCGGAAGCCTCCGAGTCAGTTGTTTGCAGAAATCGGAATCCTTTGGGTTCTGGACGAGGAATACAGTGTATACGCTGGCACAGCCCCAGTGGCTTTGGAGCAACACCCTATAAGCAAACACATTGATATTTCTGCGGCAAAACACATGAATATTCATGCTAAGTGGGGTAAACAAGGACTAGAAACTGTGTCAGTTCAGATTAAGGCTTGCCACTACATGGTGCCAGATATAAGGAAAAACTTTGGATTTCCCGAGCCTTTGGGATTTGAGAATTTCTAAGACAGGACATGGCTGCGTCTAGTAGCGACACATCCTCCTTGAGGGGAAAGTGAAAGGTTCACAAAAGTACCCTTTGGAGGGAGATGGCCATTGCTGCCAATTTTACTGATTTCTAGACTTTACAAAAGTTTATTTTATGAAGCCAGAGTCGATATGTCACATTATATTGGCTTCAGGTGCACAACGTAATGATCCGATACCAGCACGAAGCGCAAACCGATCACCACAGTAAGTCCGGTTAACGTCTGTCACCATACAGAGCGGCAAAATTGTTTTCTCGTGATGAGGAATTTTAAGGTCTCGTAGCAACTTTCCAGTATGCCCTCTCGTATCATTCACTAGAGTCGCCGTGCTGTACATGACATATATTTCATAGCTGGACCCCCTTCACCCATTTTACCCACCCCTCACTCCCCACCTGGGGCGGCCTGTGTCCCTGAACTTGCTTGCTTGCTTACTGGGTTGTGTTTTAGATTCCACACAGAACCCATGTCTAGACTTTTGTCTGTGTATTTTTATATAGCTGGATTCTTCCTCTGTACACTTTTGTACTTTACTTTTTTCACTTCTTGTTACATAATAAGCACTTCTGTATGTTTCTGAACCCTGAAGCCTTTTCCGTGGTTACACAGTTGTGGGAAGTCCACGTCTCGCCCCTCAGCCTGGAGCTTTTCTCCCTACAGCGCATGCCGCTTCTCCACCAGTCAGACTGGGAGCCACTCACAGGGGATCCCCCACCCCCAGCATCCGGGACGGCTGGGAATGGCCCCGGCTGAGGCCTCCAGGAGCTGTGTGGGGTGGCGGGGCAGGGGGCAATCTTGTGGGCAGAACTCTGGGGCTGTCTCCAGGATGTTTCTTCTTCTATGTGGGCCGCCCGCAGCTGAGAAGCCCGTCAGCCTGGAAAATGAGAGCAGGTCCTTCAGAGGTGGGTCTGCATTTGTCTGCACGTGTGGAGGGCAGAAGGAGAGGTAGAGTGGGTGTCTGCATCAGGCCCCCCCCCACATGGGTGGGTGGCACAGCCCTCGAGGTGAGTATTTCTTGCCTCATTTCATACTTGAGAGCCCCTTCTTTGCTCCCTCTGTGTCCCAAGCTCCCATGGCCCGGTGTCCTTCCTCAGAGTTGCCTACGGCATCACCCGTCACCAGCTCCCTGTCCCTAGGGAGGTAGCAGAGAGTGGCTCCTGGCTCTTGCTTCTGGAGGGGACCTCTGACCACCCACCCTCGCCCACAGGGGTCCCCCTTCAGCTCTCTGGGCGGTGGTTTTGGTGAGTGTGCTGGCCCTGGGAAAGCCTGGGGTGGGGAGAAGCAGGGGTGGTCCGAGCCTCAGTGGGGCTCTGTCTCCGCCTCCTGAACAGATTTGCCTGCCTGACTCGGGGCTTGGTGGGAAGCAGGCCATTGGAGGTGACTGCTCCTGCTTTCAGGCTTCTTGTCACCCTCCCATGAGTTGGGGGCGTGGGATAGAGGTGGGGATTTTGGCCTTGAAGTCCTTTCTGGTTGGGGAGCCTCTGAGCTGCCCTGTTTATACTTTTCTAGATGGTTCTTGGGGTTTGGGAACAGCCACTAGGGCTTACAGAACATGCTGGGTGTGGGTCCTATTTGCTGAATTATCCCATGTTACTGCCCCCTGAGGCAGGTGGTGCGAGTGGGAATTCCAGGAAGAAACCCAGAGTGTGTGTGGGGAAAACTGCATTCCTGCAAACTCTTCCTATTGATGCCGTGTCTTTCAAAAATAGCTGTCCTCAGAACAGACTAGGTTTTAGGGCCTGTGTGCCACTCTTCCCTCCACCACACTCCAGCTCTACTGGCTGCCTCTCAGTTCCAAGGCTTCAGGCACCCACTCTCACTGTTCTGCTCACCTGCTCTGCTAACTCTTGTTAAGTCTCAGCTTAAGTCTCAACCCTCCAAACCTACCACGCACCTCTGTCGTCATCTGTCATCACACTATATGCTTTTCCTTCATAATATTTATCACAACTTGTCTTCATGTATTTACTTAGTGTTTTGTTTTATTTCACACTTATCTTTTCTACAAAGCTTCATGGAGGTAGGTTCCATAACTTATTTGTTCACTCCTATAGCCCAGTGGCTGGCATATGGTGGGCATCCAGTACATAGATCTGTCTGTTGGATGGGTGAATGGGTAGATGGGTGAATAGTTGGGTAGAGGGATGGATAGATGGTTGGATGGATACATGCATAGATAGGAATATGAACTCCTTTTGGGGCATTCCATGAAAATTCAGCTAAGAATCTCAAAATGTCCCTAGGCCCATCCTATATTAGCCAACTATATTCTGACTCTTTTGTCACAAGTACAGAAAAAAGCCAAGTCAGCTTGAGAAAAAAGGGAACTTATTGTGAGGGTATAGGAATGTCTCACAGGGAGAAGCAGGCTCAGGGAGAAACTGGAACAGGGAATGGGAAGGCCATCCAGTCTCTCTCTCCAACTTAGGCGTCTCTACACATTGCACAGTTTTCTCTTGGCAGACTGGCTTGGTTCTGTCCTCAGTCTGTGTGGTGGGACACTGGTACCCTCAGTCCTGAGTTTACATGTTATCAGGTCAGCCACATGAAGAGGTGACTGGCAGGGCCTTGGATCCAGTCCCAAATTCCTGGGAAGACAATCTGGAGTCATCTGCTGGGGGACTAGAGTCACACATTTGGACAGTGGGGGCACACCCTTGTGATGTGTGTGGGGGGCACTTCCCAGAGAAAGGGATCACTGGGTCTGCCATACTGGTTTTCCTTAGCCTACCCTGTGGATCTTCTTTCCAGTTTTGGCTAACATTCTTATATCCCATCTGATGCCCGTCTGGTCCTATGCCTGTTAGGTCCCAGGCCTAGAAGCCTGCACTGATTGTAAGGCTCTCTGCTCAGCTGCAAGCCTGGGAAACCTGCCCATTTAGAGCTATGAGTACAGGGCAGTGGGGCTCACCTGCAGAGCTGAGATCAGCCCTGCCAGGCCCGCCTGGTTTTGGGGAGAGGATGGTGGCCATAGCTGTTGTGGCCCCCCCCCCCCCCCCGTAAAAGTTTCATGGGTTTTCCCAAGTGAGATGCTCCTGGGCTTCATCAGACACCCTCCATGAAACAGGAAGGAGCCGGCACCTGGGTTCTTCAGATGAGCCCGGCTCTTCTCCCCCATCTAGTTCTGCAAGAGGCAGCGTGCTGCCATTTCAGACTAGAAATTTTCTTCATGAAAAGAAGGAAACCTCTTATGCACTTTTGCGATGCAGAGTCTAATTTAGGTTTCAATAAGGGAAGGGACCATTATATCACCCTACTTCAGTGCTTCTTGTCATTACGTTATATTTTTTAAAAATACTTTCATCGGGGGCCCTATATACACTTACAATCTCTCTGCATTTATTTTCTTTTAAGAACACATATAATAAAACTCAAAGTTAATAGCATGAAAATAATTTCTACAATAACAGTTGTAGCAAATCTTAGAATTGCCAGGGTGAAGGTGGCTAGACAGAGCGAGGCAATTACGTCTATTATTAGCAGTGCACGCAAAGGATTGATGTACAGTGGGCTGCGTGTAAGCAGAAGCCTTCAGACGTGAACTACATTTTAATAGTGAAATTCTCATAGATTATAACTCCCTTCATTAACATTTTCACACATCGCTGACTAACAAATGAGGAGAGAGGCCTTCTGCATGCTCAGATTTATCATGCTCCGGATGCTCTCTGCACCTCTGTGTATGGGCAGGAACTTCATCTTCTAACCTCTGACTACGGGAGGATTAACTCTTCCTGGGCTGACCTGTTTCCTTCAGGGATGGGAGAACATTCTGGAAACACAGGCTTTGCACTTTCAGACTTTTAAGAGGTCGGGCCTGGGTACAGCCCTGCTGGGACTTTCTCTGCATCCCCCTGGCAGCACGTGCAGGTGGCTCTCTGAGGGTGGAGGGTCCGAGGGGAACGGGCTTTGCTGCCACCGATCACCTCTCAGTAGACAAGCTCTGCTCAGGTGCTTGAGTCTCCAGGTAGGGGGTGTGCTTTCAGCATCAGGGGGTGGTTGATGGGAAGTCTAGATCTCCTCTTAGCAAGAGTGGGCCTTCTGTCCCCAGCAGAGGCTGAGGACGCAGCCCAAGGTGTGACAGAAGGAGCGCAAGGAGGACTCACTGGGCAGAGCGGATCCAGAGAGAGGGAACTGGACCCTTTGGTCAGGGTCAAGGTGCACAGTCTTGTCCTGGGAGAGGCTGAGTGTTTACGAAGGACGTGGATACCACCATGCCTGCCCTGGGGGGTGTTTGTGATCTAAGGAGAGAGAATGTGGAGGAAGGGACAGTGTTCCTGGGTCATTCACCAACAGTCCTTGGAAGCATATAAACTGAGAGTGAGTGCTGGGACGTGCCGAGAAGGGCTGTCCGTGGTCACCCCATGACCGGGAGGCTTCCTGGAAGAGCCCGCAGGTACAGGGGCCCCAGGAAGGTGGCTCCTGGTTCGTTGTTGGTACCTGGCCCCAAGTGGGTTGGAAGAATGCCAGGGATGGGAATTAGTGCAGAGAGAGTAGCTCCCAGCATCAGAGCAGTGGGGCTGAGTTTGCAGCCCAGCTTTCCATGGAGGTACCCCCTGCTGTTTTCTTTTGGGACACAAGCCCTTTGGTGTCTGCCATGCCAATCTTTGTAATGGTTCTTGGGCAGATTTTGCAATTTGATTGGGCCCGTAATGGCATCTGAGACCCCTGGGGTCTGTTTGTTCCTGTGTTCTTTTGCGTGTCTCTTGGGATGAGTATTTTGATAAGCTTTTCAGAGATGATCTGACCCAGACATTCTTGGCCCTGTCTTCATGTTATCCTCACCTGGGGGAATTTTAGAAAACTACTGGTCTCAGGGCCCATCTTCAGAGCCTTTATTTTAAATGATCTGGGGAGGGGCTCAGGTTCCCTAAATGGTTCTAATGGGCAACCCAGATTGCGGACCCAGAGACCATCCAGGCAGGTGACCTGGCCTTCAGGTGATTTAGCTGGAAGAACATAGGTCCTATCAGAGCAAACAATTATGCTCTGGACACAAGGCCATCTGTCTGTAAAGCCCCTCACTCTTCCTTTCTCTCCTTTGGTAACCTACAGACTTTCATTGCTGTCGATGCAGTGCAGGGCGCACAGGACCAAATCCTCTAGGTCATTATGAAAAAGGGCCACATTGCCCTTGGTGCCAGGAATCCAGGTTCCCCTCTTCCCTGTCACTCCTTCCTTTCCCCTCGCGTGCTCAGCCTGTGCCGTGTGGTACCCACCCCAGCCTCGTGGTCCCTGGATGAGCATCATCTGTAGCAGGAGCTGGCTTCTGTAAGATTTGATCTCCCCCTGGAACTCGGTGGGGCTCGGCCGGCTCCGTTTGACTCCAGCACTGCACCATCAGCAGGCGCTGCTCTGCCTCCCATTCCTCCTCCCCGGGAACATTATCCCTTAACTAAAATCAGTAGACCCAGGACATGCTTGGAATCTGGAAGCTAATCGCTCACAAGCTCCAGTTTCCTGTCAGGGCTCTCCTAGCGGCCGTCCTGGGCTGTGCAGTCGGGGGGAGGTGGGAGTGAGTACTGGCCAGGGGTTCGGAGACCCTGGCTGGGAGAAGGGCCCCGGGTGCTCTGCAAGCTGCTGCTGGGCTTCCTTCCTTGAACGGGGCTCCATCCTGCATCCTGGCACCCCATCAAGCGTTAAGGAGCACAGGAGCCAAACCTAACGCAAACCCAGCCTCATTTTGCATAATCAGGCGCTACTGAAATGATCCTTTCAGTGCTGCATGTTGCAAATTAACAATCTGACTTATATACAATAAAAACCCGAGTATTGTACCAAGCGATACTTCTTAGGTGGTGGATACACAGATGGAAATTCATTTAATGAACTACAAGTCCCCAAATGGATCCTAAACTTCTTGTAATTACCCTGGAAAAAACCCCAGTAGAAACCGAAAAAAGCTTTTTGTATTCCTCCACTCCTGCTTCGCGGCAGCCGGCGTTCTCCATCTTTAAGGTGGCCTTGTAGGAAAGGAGTATCTTTATGTGAAGAGTTCTCTGGGGCTTGGCCAACGGTAGGGTTGGGCCACAGGCAAGTGAGCCGACTCCATCCCCCCACTCCAGATTCAGAGAATAGCATGGTTTTCGAAGACTTCAGTGCTGAGCAAAATGGGACTTAAATGGTCTTATGAAGAGTTTAACCCACAACCCTGGTGTCAGTCTGTGAATAATCTGGCTGGCTGCCCAAGGGATCGGCGAGACCTGGTCTTTGAAGCACTTAGCTCAGAGGCTCTGCCCATCCTTGGCAGGTGACTCAAACCTCATCCTGGTAGTTTTTCTTGAAAGATGTTGTCTCAGTGTGGGAGGCCATCAGGAGTGTTCCCCTGGGCCAGGAGCTGCTATCCCCTGCCAAGGCGAGAGGGGCAGGGGAACAGAGGGATGGAGCCCAGGACCACCCCTCCGGTGAGCCATCTCCCACCTCCTGCAGTCAGGGGCCTGGTGCAGGGGGAGCTACGCGGGCCCGGGGGCCACTTCCGTGGCAGGGGGCTAGGATCGGACATGGCATCTGCCAGGAGTGCCACACTCGATGAGTATCAGAACCTGTTCCGTATTTATTATGGGCAACAATTTGACTAACGGAGAATTTAGATTAATAACATTCAGGCCGGAGAAGTAATTTCCTTTGAGAAAGCGATTTACATGCACTCTGCCAGAAAGAGCCGTCACTGCTGTCTTGTCGTGTCAGCTCAAATAATGAAGTTGAAAATAACACAGGAGGTTAATAGGTCTAGCTTATCTCCTTAGAACTGAAAAGCAAGATTTACAGTGTGGAGGCTGTTTTGCATATTTCCACTGGGAATTGAAAGGTTTTCTCCCCAAACAAGATTTATGAGAACCCATGGTTCAAGGTATCTGCACTGTTATTGCTCCTAAGTGAGGCAGTAAACCTCTTCATTTCGGTGGGTGCCCTCTGGCTTTAAAAAGAGCATCGTGCTGGCCCGGGCCCCGGGGGGCCACTCTGGTGCCACTGTGGGATTTCCTCTGAGAGCAGAACCATCTGCTTCTGACTCTGGATGGCCACGTCATTTATTTGCAAAGAGGTTTAAACATTTAAAAATGTATTTTGTCATCGTCTGGTGGCTGGCCCTGGTCTTGAGGGACACAGGGGAACAGAGCTGCATGGGGGCAAAGGAGAGTGGAGTCAGAACAGCAGTGGGGGTCCTGGACTCTAGGCAGGAAGTGAACGGAGGAGGAGGAGGGCTGGCCAACTCTCTTGTGAGTTCCCCCCAGCCAGCTTTCCTGGGAGCCCTACCCCCCCCCTTCCGGTAACATCTCCTTGGCCACCTCTCTCTGCAGGGAGCGCTGGGAAGGGTCATCTTCTACTCCTCACTTTCCTGCCCCTGGGAAAATCAGGCCGTGCTATTTAGGAAGAAGGGGAGAACGGGATATTGGTCGGCCACCGACAGTGTTTAGCACAAATGCTTAGTGCATTTATTCTTAATCTTTCTTGTTTGCTGTTAAATGCATTCTAATGATAAAATTCCCCTTAAATACTGCTTATGCTGTATCTCACAACTGTTTTGCTTTTCCCCCAATGCTGTGTTAGGAAAAATGTCAAGCAAAAGGAAAAGTTCAAACAATTGTAGCTGATGTCCTCATCTGTGCCACTTGGACATTTTGCTATATTTGCTTGATCACGTATCCAAATTCATGTACATATTCATCAGTCCATCTTAGTTTTTGGTGACTTTCATAGTAAATTGCAGATAACAATGTGTCACCCCTGAATATTGCAGAATGCATATTGTGAACTGTTTACTTACTTTTTAAGGGAAAATTTATATATAGTGAAATGCACAATTTTAAGAGTACCATGTGCTAAGTTTTGACAAATGTGTACACCCACATAATCCCAATTCCTATTAAGATAGAGACATTTTAGTCACCCCAGACTGTTATTTTTTGCCTCCTCTTAGTCAACGTACCCCTCCCACCAGCCACCACTGTTGGGATTTTTCTCATCATAGATTATTTCTGCCAGTTCTAGAACTTGCCATAAATGAATTCATATAATATGTACTCTTTTGGGTAAGGCTTCCTTCACTTGTTATGTTTTGAGATTCATCTGTTGTTGCAAGTATTGGTGGTTTTTGTTCCCCCTTTCTATTGATGAGTAGTATTGTATTGTATGAATGTACCAGAGTTTGTTTATCCATTTGTTAATGGACATCTGGTGTGTGTTTCCAGTTTTTGGCTGTTATGAATAAAATTCCTGTGAATATTTCGTACAAGTTTTTTTTGGGTTGTGTGTTTTTATATCTCTGGAATAAATGCCTAGGAGAGAATTGTTGGGTGCTATTTTTGTCTCTTAAGAGAAGCAGACAGATTTTTTTCCTAAAGTGATCACACCATTTCACATTTCTGCCAACAATGTATGATGATTCCAGTTGCTTCACATACTCACCAACATTTAATGTTGTCAGTCTTTTTAATTTTAGCCACTCTAGTGGGTGTATAGTGGATTTTCCTGTGGTTTTAATTTACATATTCCTGATGACTAGTGGTATTTTTTCATGTGCTTATTGATCATTCATGTATCTTCCCTGATGAAATGTCTGTTCTAGTCTTTTTACCATTAAAAATTTTGGATTTCCTTTTTATTATTGGCTTGTAGAAGTACTTTGTATAGTCTGGATATGAGTCCTTCCCACCTATATGTTTTGAAAATATTTTCTCCTAGGGCATAGCCTGCTGATTCATTTTTATAATGGCATCTTTTTGGGAGCAGAAGTTTTAAATTTTGCTAAAGTTTAATTTGTCACTTTTTTTTCCTTCTTTGGTTATTGCTTTTCCTATCCTCTCTAAAAAGCCTTTGCTCACCACCTTGTCGTGAAGATATTCTCCTGTTTCCTTCCGGAAGCTTTATAGTTTTAGCTTTTAAATGTAGGTCTGCTAATTAATTTTTGTGTATGGTGTAAGGCAGGAGACAATACTTACTAATTTCCACAATGATGTCCTGTTGTGTCAGCACCATTGTTGAAAAGACTTTCCTTTCCTCATTGGAGTGCTTTGGTACCTTTGCCTAAAATTAATGGGCCATGTAAGAATGGGTCTAATCTGTCTGTCCTATGTTAGCACCTCACTGTCTTGATTGCTGTAGCTTTTTAAAAATTCTGTTTTTTAAATTAGTTTCAGAGGTAGAATTTAGTGATCCATCAGTTGCATATAAAACGTAGTGCTCATTACATCAAGTGCCCTTCTTAGTGCCCATCACCCAATTATCCCTTCCTTCCACCCCACCTCCCCTCCAGCAACCCTCAGTTTGTTTCTTAGAATTCAGTCTCTTATGGTTTGCCTCCCTCTCAATTTTCGTCTTATTTTATTTTTCCTTCCCTTCCCCTATGTTCATCTGTTTTGTTTCTTAAATTCCACATATGAGTTTAGTCATATGTTATTTGTGTTTCTCTGACTGACTTATTTCACTTAGCATAATACCCTCTAGTTCCATCCATGTTGTTGCAAATGCCAAGATTTCATTCTTTTCGATGGCTGAGTGATATTCCATTATATCTATATATCTACATCTACCACATCTTCTTTATCCATTCACCTGTCATGGACATCTGGGCTCTTTCCATATTTTAGCTACTGTGGACATTGCTGCTATAAACATTGGGGTGCATGTGCCCCTTTGAGTCACGATGTTTGTATCCTTTGGATAAATACCTAGTAGTGAATTGCTGGATGGTAGGGTAGCTCTATTTTTAACTTTTTGAGGGACATCCATACTGTTTTCCAGAGTGGCTGCACCAGCTTGCATTCCCATCAGCAGTGCAAGAGGGTTCCCTTTTCTCCGCATCCTTTCCAACATCTCTCGTTTCCTGACTTGTTAATTTTAGCCATTCTGACTGGTATAAGGTGGTATGTCATTGTGTTTTTGATTTGTATTTCCCTGATGCCGAGTGATGTTGAGCATTTTTTCATGTGTCTGTTAGCCATTTGTATGTCTTCTTTGGAGAAATGTCTGTTCATGTCTTCTGCCCATTTCTTGACTGGAATTTTTTGCTTTTTGGGTGTTGAGTTTGATAAGTTATTTATAGATTTTGGATACTAGCCCTTTGATAAGACATTTGCAAATATCTTCTCCCACTCCGTAGGTTGCCTTTTCGTTTTGTTGACTGTTTCCTTTGTTGTGCAAAAGCTTTTTATCTTGATGAAGTCCCAATAGTTCATTTTTGCTTTTGTTTCTCTTGCCTTTGGAGTTGTGTCTAGCAAGAAGTTGCTGCAGCTGAGGTCAAAGAGGTTGCTGCCTGTGTTCTTCTCTAGAATTTTGATGGATTCCTGTTTCACATTTAGTTCTTTCATCCATTTTGAGTTTATTTTTGTGTATGGTGTAAGAAAGTGGCCCAGTTTCATTCTTCTGCATGTGGCTGTCCAATTTCCCCAACACCATTTGTTGAAGAGACTGTCTTTTTTCCATTGGACATTCTTTCCTGCTTTGTCGAAGATTAGTTGACCATAGAGTTGAGGGTCCATTTCTGGGTTCTGTATTCTGTTCCATTGATCTGTGTGTCTGTTTTTGTGCCAGTCCTCCAACTGTATTCTTTTTTCAAAATAGTTTTGGCTCTTCTGCTTTCTTTGCATTTTCCATTTAAATTATAGAATTAGCTTGTCAATCTCCACAAAAAAAAATCTGCAGGTATTTTAAGTGGAATGGTGTTAAAGATATAGATCAATTTGGAGACAATTGCCATCTTTAAAATATTGAATCTTCTAATCCACAAATATGGAATATCTCTTCAGTTAGGTCTTCTTTAATTTTCCTTCTGCAATGTTTTATAGCTTTTAGTGTAGAGGTTTATAGATCATTTGTTAAATTTATTCCTAGGTATTTTATGATTTTTGGACAGTATTGTTAAAATCTCCAATTAAGATAAGAGATTTATCAGTTTTCCTTCTTGTTTTTTAAGCCCTGTTATTGAGCATATTCATATTTATGATCGTAATGTCTCCCAGATTAATTACCCCACTTATCATTATGGAATGTTTCTATTTTTGGTAACACTCTTTATCTCAAAGACTACTTTATAATACCCACTTCAGCTTTCTTATTCTGATGGTTCACATGATATTTCTTTTTTCATGTATTACTTTCTTTGACTTTATATTTAAGGTATGCTTCTTGTAGACAACAAACACAACTGTCTTGATTTTTAATCTGTTCTGACAATCTCTCCTTTTTAATTGGTGTATTTATGTTTAATGTAATTATGGATATGGTTGGATTTAGGTCTACCATGTTGATATTTGATTTTTATTTTTTTCATTGTTTTTTTTTCCATCGCTCTTGGGTTAATTAAATATTTTAAAAGAATTTCATTTTAATGTCTCTATTGGCTTTTTAGCTTTGCTCTTTTTGCATGTTTTGCATTTTTGGTGGTTGCACTAGGGAATATAATATATATTCTGAAC
The DNA here is from genome assembly GCF_002201575.2 of Neomonachus schauinslandi. Lineage (NCBI taxonomy): Eukaryota > Metazoa > Chordata > Mammalia > Carnivora > Phocidae > Neomonachus > Neomonachus schauinslandi. The sequence goes on from NC_058406.1 coordinate 4,579,844, forward strand.
TTTTTTTTTTTTTTTAAGATTTTATTTATTTATTTGAGAGAGAGAATGAGAGACAGCACGAGAGGGAAGAGGGTCAGAGGGAGAAGCAGACTCCCTGCTGAGCAGGGAGCCCGATGTGGGACTCGATCCCGGGACTCCAGGATCATGACCTGAGCCGAAGGCAGTTGCTTAACCAACTGAGCCACCCAGGCGCCCTATTCTGAACTTTTTATAGTCTACTTACAGTTAGTATATGTAGTGCTTCATGTAAGTTATAAGAATCTTGCAATTATGTAGTTTAATGTACTTCTACTTCTTCATGCTACACTTGTTATATGCATTATATCTATGTATGCTGTAAGCCCCTATAATGCATTTTTTTCTTTTTGCTTTAAACAGTTATGTGTAACTTAGGAAAATGAGAGAATAAAATGATACCTTTTTAGAGTCATCCACATTTCTGAGGATCTTCATTCCTTTCTGCAATGAGAGTTACCATTTGTATCACTTCCCTTCAGCCTGAAGAATTTCATTTGACTTTTTTTTCATAGTGAATACTTCCTGGTGGCGAATTTTCTTTATTTTATTTTTCTCAATATGCCTTTATTTGCCTTCCTTAGTGGTGGATCTTTTCATTGTGTATAGAATTCTTGGCTGACAGTTTTTCTTTTTTAGCATATTAAAGTTCATGTTCTCCTCTCTTCTGGTCTATTGCTTTTGATAAGAAGTTGATATTCAGCATTTATTTATTTACCTCCTTTATGTAACGTGTTGTTTGTATCTGGCTGCCTTCAGGACTTTTCTTAATCTTTAGTGTTATTCACTCTGACCATGATGTGCTTAGGTATTTTTGACTATGCTTTGTTTATTTTCTTTGAGGTTTGCTGAGCTTCCTGAGTCTGAAAATGTACATTTTTCAACATATTTGGGAAAATGTTGTCCATTATTTCTTCAAATATTTTTTTTCTGCCCTTTTCTTATTCTCTTCTTCTAGGACTCCAATTATACGTATATTTGACCTTGCATTATTTTCCCACCAAAGGCTGATGCTTGTTCACTTCTGTCTATCTATCATTCAGATAGAACAGGATTTATCAACCCCAGCATGATTGACATTTTGGGCCAGATCATTATCTGTTGCATGTGGGAAGGGTTCCCTCTGCATTGTAGGGCATTTAGCAGCATCCCTTGACACCATCACTAGATGCCAGTAGCATAGCCTCCCATTTGTGACAACCAAAAATGTCTCCACACATTTCTAAATGTCCCTTGGGGGGCAAAAAGCACCTCCAGTTGAGAATTAGTGAGATAAATCAACAGAAATTATCTAGTTTTCAGGTTCACTAGCTCTTTTCTTCTGTTATCTCCAATTCAGTGAATACATTTTTTTTCAGCGAATACATTTTGATATTTTATTTTTCAGTTATAGAAATTTCATTTGGCTCTTTTTCTGTAGTTTTTACCTTTCTGCTGAGATGACCCATTTGTTTATTCATTATAAACATATTTTCCTTCCCTCACTTGAGCACAGCTATAAATAGCTCCTTTAAAATCTTTGTCTTCTAATTTCAACAGTGTCTTAAAATGTAGGTCTTACTGTTATTCTTATGGTGAAACCAACAGATTGGAAGATGGCTGCCATTGAAAATATAATTTGTCACTTATAGTTCTCAAGAGGAAGGAGCACAGCATGCCACAGTGGGCCAAACGGGGAAGCACAGGGCTGTTTAGGAGGCAGAGGGAATGAGGGGAAAATGTAGACAGGAACCTTTATTGTGGTTTTTGAGAGAAGGACAAGGCAAGGCAGGGTAAGCAGGGATAGGATTGGTTAGTTTGGATAATTTCAGTGGGCTCTGGGGTGTAGGGACTGTCCCTAGTTGTCTGGTAGCTGGTGTTGGGGTGATTGGGCATGGGGATTGTGGTCTGTATGGAAGAGGCTTGTGAGAGCCCAACAAAAGAGATGATTGGGGTATGGGCTTCAGGTTGGGTGGCTTGCATATGAAGAATGTGCTCCTTATTAAAGTTGTCTCTGTCTAGAAATGAGCTAGCCCTAGGAGGGGCAGTTTCTTCCAGTGTCACAAGGCCCCAAGATGTCAAAGCATCAGAAAAAAAGAATTGCTTAATACAAACTTTTCATGTCATCTGCAGTTAGTCCCCACCCCACGGAATGCTTTTTCTCTTGAGTCTGGGTCCCATTTTCCTGCTTATATTTTTTTGTAATTTGGGATTGTATTCTGGATCCTGTGGATGATATGTTGCAGGGACTGCAGATCCCGTTGTGTTTTTCTGAATAACAGTGAGCTTTTGTTTTAGCACACTTTGCCAAATTCAGACTCTAAACTGTGTCTGTTGCATTGGACAGCAGCAGAAATCTCTGCCCAGGTCTTACAGTATTAGTGGGCTACAAAGAGTCAGCTCCATGCACATGTAATTCTGGGACCAGCCAGAGATTTGGGCAGAATTTATACACCAAATTTGGAACACTTGCTTTGTAGTTTTCTCCATTTTGGAATTTCCTCCTTCATTTTCTAGCTACCATGGTCTCCTGTACTCTGTCCTCTGATTCTACAACCAATAATAAATCTGCAGGTTTCTATCTGCATATTAGCTGCTCCATGACATTGACAAGGGTCTGCCTCAGGCAAAAAGCTATACAAAACAAAAATGCTCAGAAACTTACCCAGTGCCATCATCTTCTTCCAGGTGTCCAAATTTCTCCACTTTCTACCTGCTTTGGGTCTCTCTCTAGTGTCTGCAGATTTAAAAATATATATTTTAAAGTGGGAGGTTGGTCCAATATGAGTTACTCCTCCATTATTAGAAGTGGAATTCCTTGTATCCCATAAAATTTGACATACTGTGATTTTACTAGGTATTCTAAGTATTTTAAATTTCCCCTATGATTTTTCCTTTAACAAGGATCAATAGAATGTTTCTTAGTTCCCAGATATTTGGATTTGCAACCAATCCTTTTGTTAATATTTTAAAATTTTATTATATTACAGTCTCAAACATAGTTTGTATGATGTTGATTCTTCGACCTTTACTGAATCTTCCTTTATGGCCTCGTGCGTGTTTAATTTTTGTGAATGATCTACGTGTGCTCAAAAAAGGACCTGTATTCTCTGTTGGGTGAGTTCTCCATATATTTTATTAGTTCAACCTTAATAAATCTCTTTATCTTTGTGTTTTGCTTTTTGTGTATCTGAACCATCAATTTCTGAGGGGGGCGCGTTAAAACCTCCAAACCAAACCTCTTGATTTATGTATTTCCTTTTGTAGCTCTGCCAGTTGCTACTCTGTATTTTTTTTGAGGCCATATTCTTAGGTGTGTATCTTTTCGTGATCATTGTATCTTCTTGAGTTATTGTTCCTTTCAGAAGCAGCTAGTATTCCTCTATCTCTCTTCTCTCTCCTTTGGCGCTCTGTGCATCCTTTCAGTGTGAGGTGTTCACATCTCTCTTTAATTTGGGGAGATTCCTGGTTATTAGTTCTTCATTAGTTTCCCCCTCCATTTATGTCTGTTTCTGTCCTTCTGGGGCTCCTAGAATATGGGTGTTGGCAGGTCTACTTCTGTTCACCATATTTCCTTTCACTTATTTATTTAAAAAATATTTCCCGGGGCGCCTGGGTGGCTCAGTCGTTAAGCGTCTGCCTTCGGCTCAGGTCATGATCCCAGGGTCCTGGGATCGAGGCCCGCATCGGGCTCCCCGCTCAGCGGGAAGCCTGCTTCTCCCTCTCCCACTCCCCCTGCTTGTGTTCTCTCTCGCGCTGTGTCTCTCTCTGTCAAATAAATAAATAAAATCCTTAAAAAAAAAAAAAATTCCCAGCTTTTTATCCTTTCTTGGTGCTTCCCAGGAAAGTTTCCTGATGTGGTCTTCCAGCTCACAAAATTATTCTTCAGCTACTTGTTGAATGTTTTATTTTAGGAAAAGAACATGGTAAACTTGAACCTCTGACCATCTTCATGCCCTCATTTGAGTCCAGAGGGAGGTGTATACTCTTGGCCCCACCCCCATTTCTCCCCTGCATCTCTGGCGCCCTTGCCCCCACTATCTGCCCCTGATCAGCAGTTGCCAGAGGAGCCCCCACCCCTAGGGCCCCTTCCCAGGGATGCCTGTCCTCACCATTTTGTTCAGAATCCACTCCCATCCTCTCCACCTATCACCATTCACTAAACACTGCATTTTATTTCTTTATCTTACTTAGTTTCTGTCTCTCCTGCCAGAATGTAAGGGTCAGGAAGGGAGCACCTTTTGGTTTCTCTTGTGCTTCCCCAGCATCCAGTGCAGCGTCTGGCATAGAGTGGATGGTCAATAACTATTTGCTAAGTGAACCAATGATTACACTGTATTCTTTTTTTTATCTTTTTTTAATAAAAGATTTTACTTGTTTATTTGTCAGAGAGAGAGTGAGCACAAGCAGGGGGAGTCGCAGGCAGTGGGACTTGATCCTGGGACTCCAGGATCATGACCTGAGCTGAAGGTAGTCGCCTAACCAACAGGCGCCCTGTATGTTTTTATTGTGGTAAAATATACTTAATATATAGTTTATTATTTTAACCCTTTTAAAGTGGACAGTTCATTGGCATTAAATACATTCAGATTACTGTACAACCATCACCACCATCCATCTCCACACCTTTCTCATCTTCTCAAGTGGAAACTCTGTCCCCATTAAAGAAAATTTTATGTGTTTCATACCCAGTGTTTCCAGTTGGGTCTTCTTTACAACTGCCTGTTCCTACTTTATATTCCCAATTATCTTCCCTTATCTCCTTGAGGATATTTATTTGCTTAGTTTGGATTCTTGTTGTGTTTTGTCCATTAATTCTGCTTTATGGACAGATATGAGGCATCTACTGTCCTTCTCCTAGGGTGACTGCTCTCCCGAGAGGTCCCATTATTTTTCCCTGGGAGCCATAGCCGCCTTGACAGTGATGAGCACCTGACAGAAAGGTCGTGCCCAGGCCCACACTTGTGCTTTTCCTGGAGAGTTTTGGAGAATGCGCAGGGGTAGGGGTCCCCCACAGGGTGGAGAACTTGGATGTTAGTCTGGGCTTGACCATTCCCTGATTTGAGGTGCCCTCTGCCTGCACCCTGGCCAGACTCTTTTCTGAGAGCCGCCAGGCTTTGCTGCAAACCCCTTGCCTGTGAGGTGGGGTGCTCGGGGGCCACCTGGAGACCTGTTCCGGGTGTCACAGACTTCTCACCTTGGCCAGGCCCTGTCACCACAGCAGTACTAGGAGAGGGGCTGGTGCTTTTGCTCTTTGGTTGCTTTTCCTCTAGGGACAGGGTGGGAAATGACCATCCAGGGCAAGATGGAGTAGAGATGTGGGCCACTGGGAAGTTTCCTTGCAGCCCTGGTCACCATGAAGCAGGAGCCTCTCCCGCTGCCCAGTCCTGCAAATCCCTGCACTGGACTCTGCATCTTTCTCTTCCTGAGAATGTCTCAGTTTCTGCTTCTTCTTCAGGGGCATCTCCAAAGAATGGAGACCCGACACCCTGTGTCAGCTCACCTCTTGTGAGCTTCTTGTCTTTGAAGGTGCTTTGCTCTGAAGGTCACTGGGCAGGGGGATTGCTTCAAATGGCCGTGCTTGGGGGGCAGTTGCAGAGGAGAAACACTGAAGACTTGGGGAGCGTATCTTGTGGGGAGGGACCCAGAGCAGGCTGGGCCTAGGGGGTCACAGTCCTGCTAGAGAGCAGAGGGCTGGCAGCTGCTTGCAGGCCCTTCCCTTGGGGCCTCTGCCCACTGGGACCTGAGGTTCTAGGTTATGTGACTTCTCTTGGCTGTGACCTTGGGTGTGTCTGACCTGTTTACTACACGAGTTTACTTTCAAATTCATTGCTTCTCTTTCCCACCCTTACCTGTTAACCTCTCCCATTCCTGTTCCTTCTTTTGCCTCGTGGGCTGCCAAAGACTCCTAGTTCTCTGCTCTGTTGTGAAGTGGTGAGGCTTGTTTCAGAAAGAGAGTGTGTGGGAAGCCACAGACATGTTTTTATAGAATTCCAGTGTTTTGGGGCAGGAAGGGACTTTGGAGGTGACAGATCTCATTGATTTCAGATGATCATATATTTGACTCACTAATAACCCCTTTAAGGGACCCAGATCCCATGCCCATCAGAAAGCTCCTATACTTTCTTTTAGCTACACACTAATTTAGTTATTTGTTGTTATATTTGTAATTTCTTCAAATTTTAAGGACTTGAATATTAGAGGAGTAGTGTTGGCAAAAAAATTGACTGGAAGTTCTTAGTTATCTTGAAAGTCTCATGTCTCTGTGGCACTGCCCACAACCCCATAACCAGACTCTCAACCCCACGAGAATGGGATTTTGTCTTTTGTTCACTGCTGTCTCCCGCAAGCTCCTGGGACAGTGCTCTCAGTGTGTGTTTGCCGAATGAACAAATGATTTAGTTAGTAATCCTACTCTGGACCTCTTCTCTTAGCTCCAGCCTGAACTTGAACACTTTCAAAGCTGGAGAGCTACCATTTGGCATGGTGACCTGCCTGCCATGTTTGAGTGGTATGAGTGGTTAGGAAGTTCTCGTGTCTGTTGAGCTTAGATTATTCCCCCTCAATATACATTATTCCTGCTTCTGTTCTCTAGAACCACGGAGAATACCTTGCATTCATCTTGTCTGTGACAGCCCTCTGCTGTTGCAGACCAACATGGTGGGCACCCTGGGATGCCTCTGGCAAGCATCTAGCCCCCGTTCTTTCCAACTTCTTCATAAGGCTTGATGTTGACACTCTTCTCCATCGTAATTACCCTCCAGTGAGTGAGCGCTTGTTTTCAGTACTGCTTGTAAATGTGGTCACCAATCCAGCACTAAACCACAAGCATGGCTGCTGATCAGAGCTGAGAGTAGTAACACTGCTACCTTCCTTTCCTTGGCATTTCCTTGCATGAATGCAGCCAAATGAATACCTTTCAAGTTTGCTCAGCTAAAACCCTTTTCCAATGGACTCTCTCCCTGGTCCTGGACTCTAGCCGGGAGAGGCTTTGAACCTAGATGCAGGCTCAACCCCTCAGCAAGGTAGGGCATAGAAAGGAGCTGGGCTGGGACTCAGGAGACCTGCCCACACTATGGACTTGTGATCCAGTGGTCACGATCCAATGAAACAGCCCGGCGTGAAAGTGCTTTAAAAGCCATAAAGATGTCTTTTTTTTTTTTTTTTAAGATTTTATTTATTCATTTATTTGAGAGAGTGAGAGAGAGAGAGCACATGAGAGGGGGGAGGGTCAGAGGGAGAAGCAGACTCCCTGCCGAGCAGGGAGCCCGATGTGGGACTCGATCCAGGGACTCCAGGATCATGACCTGAGCCGAAGGCAGTCGCTTAACCAACTGAGCCACCCAGGCACCCAGCCATAAAAATGTCTAAGGCCCCCTGTTATTGTGGTATACCTGCCTTATTCTATTGAAAACCCATTGAGGTCTGTTTAAATTGTGCTCAGCCCACCAGAATATCAGCATCCTTCTCAAAGCTGTTATTCATGGGGGGCACCTGGGTGGCTCAGTTGGTTAAGCGACTGCCTTTGGCTTGGGTCATGATCCTGGAGTCCCGGGATCGAGTCCCGCGTTGGGCTCCCTGCTATCTTCCCTCTCTTGCTATCTGTCTCTCATTCTCTCTCTCTCAAATAAATAAATAAAATCTTTAAAAAAAAAAAGCTATTATTCATGGGATGTCATAAGCCCTTTCTAAGACTTTATTGAAGCCACTGATAGACATGTCCCACATGATAGGGCTGAAGGCAAAGCCTGTGGCACATGGATTGGTACAGTATGTGGCACAGATTGGCAGTATGGGTCTCTGGTCTTTGCCTTCGTGGATGGTGGGAGGGAAAGCCTGATTAACATACAGATGAGTTTGCCCACCTTTACTGCTGTCTAGCCTGTAAGGCTTCATTTTGAAGGGTAACATGAGGGACTTTGCTGGTGGCCTTGCTGAAACCCAGGGGCACTGAGGCATGAGAACCCCAGTCCTTTCACCAAGGGGCATGTGATGGTTTGCCATGACTCACACTGATGGTACTGGACTGGCTCCTGCGCTCGCAGCTGCTTCCTGAGTGCTCCCCAAGCCTGCAGTCCCCAGCATTTCATCACGGAGCACGAAGCACTCGAGTCACAGCAACTTCTGGAAGGCACATGGTAAGGAACATGGTAAATGGCCTGTGATCTGCCTAACTTGGTGCTTCTCAACTTTGGCACTCTTGACATTTGGGGCTGGAGAGTTCTTTGCTGTGGGGGGCTGTCCTGCACATGGTAGGATATTTAGCAGCATCCCTGGCCTCTACCCACTAGATGACCATAGCACTCACCTTCAGCTGTGATGATCAAACAATGTTTCTAGACATTGCCAAATGCCCCTTGGGTAGTTGGCGGGGGGGGGGTGGGGGGGAGCTGCGGGGAGTGCTCCGGTTAAAAACCATTGGTCTAACTAAAGGGGAGAGGGGCAGAAATATGTAGAACAGTGACACCTACTACCACCACATTTTCTGAGCTTGGCTTCAGAATAGGTTTGCTGTTCTAATTGCATTTTGCAGAGATTAGTATTGCAATGAGTTCACATGCTTTGATTTTGCTCTATCAGCATAGAGTAATGTGGTCCAGAAGCATGTCTGGTGCCGGCGTGAGAGTGGGGGGTCAAGGGGAACCAGATTGGGATTACTATCAGGGGCCTGGATAGCTGCTTGCGGTGGTCCATGATAGAACAAGTGGAATTAGACTTGAGTCTTGGGGGAAGACGTTGACAGACTCTCAGATCTTGTCCATGCATAGCAGAGGAGCTTCGGGCCTTCGTTATTGTAGTTCCGGCAGGAAAACCAAATCAAGGGGCATCTTCTAAGGTTCTTTGATTTTAAGTAATCACTCATGCAGGCAGGTTAGTGGTCAGGGGAGGCCACACAGGTACTTTGTTCAGAAGTTATTGTTTCCATTAGAAAGAGTAATCATTTTCATACACCAGCGAGAACAAGCCCATCTCACCACAGGTTGAAGAGGAGAATAATGGAGAACCTCCAGCTTTACAAAAGTGTCTCCTTTATGCCCTGGGAGGTAATAGCAGTTGAGAGAGGTGAGGCCAAGCTTGTCACTGCCTGTCCAACAAGAGATCATTCATCATTATTATTTTTATTTTGAAAATTAACTCCCCAAAGGGGCCAGGCTGTGCTATGCCTCTCCAAGGGAAGCTCCCACTTCCAAATGTAAGCTGTTTTGAGATGATCTGAGCACAAGAACGCATTCAGTTACAGAAAATGATTTCCCTAGCTTTTCCTGAAATAAAAAATAGCCCAACATGCTTAGGAAATGGGAATTATGGTGGACACTACATTATTTTCTAGATGGATCACCTTATAAACTAAAGTTCCGTCATCCAGTTAATGGTGAAAAATTGAAGAGAGAATAATTGCCAAGGAGCAGAGAGGCCGGGTCTGTTGTTTTCTTCAAAAAGAGGGGTCTGGCATCAATTGTATTTGGACTTCCGTGTGAGGCACCTGGGAGAGCTCAGATGGGGAGCTCGGAGGGGGAAGTAGAGGCAGTTGCCCTGCATGGACTTCTGGAATCGGCCCTGGGGGCTTGGCCAGTCAGCTGGACAGAACTCAGGGGGTCCCATCCTAGGGCTAGAACATGCCCATGATCCCACAGAGCCTTCAGAAATGTATTTGTTTGCTTTAAAAAAATTTTTTTTAACTCTTTCTATTGTGACATTAAGCATATATGCAAAAAAGTGTCCCAAACGAAGCTGTGCTGATCAGTGAAAATGTGAAAACCATCTCTTTCAAGAATGGAACATGCCAGTGCCTCAGCAGCCCGCTCCCCTCATCACCACATCCTCAAAGACAACCACTGTCCTGACTTCTAACCCTATAATTTAGTTTTGTCTGTTTTTTCAATTTTTTGAGTTTGAGAAGTTTAGACCTATGTAGAAATTGCAAGAAGAATGTCATGAACCCCTGTCCACCCTTCACCTACATGGACTAATTGTAACCATTTTGCCACGTCTACTTTTTCTTACCTGAGAAAGTGTTAGATGCCAACCTCGGAGCTAGGTTTTTAGGTCATATCCAGTCCGGTTTATATTTAGGCCAGTTTTCCAGACTACTCTATTACAGATACTCTGTTTGCCAAAATCTGACTGATGCTAAGTGCCCATTTGAAGGCTCCTGGCAAAATGAAGAGGGTGGGGGCTCTTTGGAGCCTCTCAGGGTCCAGGTTCAGTTATCTGGGAAAAATGACCAATCAACCCATCCATGAGCTAATTCATTAAATTCTCCCTCTCTTCTTCCTCCCCTTTTCTCCTTTCTTCTCCCTTTGAACCTACATTTTCTTTTCTTTTTTAAAAGATTTTATTTATTTATTAGAGAGAGAGAGCAAGCATGAGCAGGGGGAGGGGCAGAGGGAGAGGGAGAAGCAGACTCCCCTCTGACCGGGGAGCCCGCGACGCGGGGCTCGATCCCAGGACCCTGAGATCATGACCTGAGCCGAGGTCAGATGCTTAACTGGCTGAGCCACCCAAGTGGCCCTGAAGAAATATTTTCTGAACACAGTAAGGATCTGTGCCAGGTGCTGGGGTACACTGATTGGCAGTATGGGTCTCTGGTCTTTGCCTTCATGGATGGTGGGAGGGAAAGCCTGATTAACATACAGATGATGACAGAGTGGTATACAGAGGTATAGGTGGGGGGGGGGGGGACTAACTCAGTCTAGGAGGGCCAGGGCAACTTCCCGCAGGCAGGGACCTCACAGAGGAGGAGAGAGAGCCTGATGTGGACTGAACTGTTGCCCCAGTTCACATATTGAGGTCCTAATTGCCAGCGTATTAGGAGGTGGAGCCTTTGGGAGGTGACTAGGGTTAAGTGGGGTGCTGAGAGTAGAGCCTGCACGATGGGGACTTCCAGGAAGGGTAAGGGACTGGAGTTTACTCTCTCACCACATGAGGACACAGTGAGAGGTAGCCATCAGGAAGAGAGCTTCACCAGACTCTTAAGCCTGCTGAGCCTTGAGCTTGAACTCTCCAGTCTCCAGAACTGTGAGCAAATTAAATTCTGTTGTTTAAGTCACTTAGTCGATGGTATTTTGTTATAGCAGCCTGAGCAGTCTAAGCCTGACGGCATCATGCAGGAAAGAAAGGGGAAAAGATGTTCCCAGTGAGGACTACCATGAGTCCTGTGTATGCAGAGTCCTGTCAGCCCACCTAGGTGGGTTAAGCATGCAAACGCACAAGACCATTCACAGAATCTATGCAACCAGAGCACTGGGTCTGGAGGGGCATGCCCTTCGAGTAGCAGCTCCAAGAACTGGCTAAGTAGGAGATGGTGTGGGAGGACAAGGCAGGGGGTGTGATGGAGAAAGAGCTCAGGGAGGCCAGGGTGATGGAGAGGAAGAGCGGCCGGTTGGCCAGCAGCATTGGGAGGGATGGGGAGCGGGGGCCATGCTAGTGCCGTGTTCTGGGCTTAGCTAGACTTGGAGGAGCACTGGGAATTGCTTCCTAGACCAGGCCATGGTATCGGGGCTTGGGAACTCCCCAGATTTCAATCTAGTTTTGTCTTGGGCAATAATGGGATGTCTTTTGATTCTCCTAACTGGTCTTAAAACCCTGGATGGTAAGATCTGGTGAGCAAAGAGATTTTTAAGAATGGAGTTTACTTTTCCTGGTTATAGACTAACATGTGCTTATTATAGAAAATTCCAAAAGTTACAGAAAAATAGAAAGGAGAAAGAAAAGACATGGTGGTATTTTAGCAGAGTGTACTATTGGTTTTAGAAATTCTATTGAATGGAAGGTGGCAGGCTTTATTACTTTTATTGTTAATCTGATGGGCAAAACAACAAAGCCCTTTACTCCTTTCAGAATTACCCTGCGACCCAGGCATAGGAAACTAGTGATTATAAGGAAAATGATATAGAAGCTCACCCATCCCTAAAGGCAAGCTTAGGAATATAGTTGAGGGGGATGAGATGGCGACCTCCTCCAAAGCACTGAGCTGGGTGAGGCATCCCCTGGGTGGTCACCAGTGCTGGGCACTCACTGTGACTGGGCTTCCATCACCTATCACAGAGGGCTGTCTGCACCTGACATGCCTGAGCTCACCTACACCGCTGAGGGCAGGAGTCTGTCCCCATCTGAGTCACAAGACTTTCCTTCATCTCCCACACACACATTCTGTGATTTCTCCTTTAACCTTGAAATCAAACAAACACTGTATAATTTTTAGGTTTTTTTTTTTTTTTTTTTTTGGTTGGAGGACTTATTTATTTACAGCCGGTCCCCAGCTTCCAGTGGTTTGACTTCTAAGGATTTGACTTAACGATGGTACGAAAGTGATACACATTCAGTAGATACCGTACTTTGAAGTTTGAATTTTTTTTCTTCTTTTTTTAACTTTTTATGTACTTTTTAAAATTCTAAGTAGGCTCCATGCCCAACGTAGGGCTCGAACTCATGACCCTGAGATTAACAGTCATATGCTCTACTGACTGAGCCAGCCAGGTTCCCCTTTTCCTTTTTAATTTTTATTTACAATATATATTTTTTTAAGTTTGAATTTTGATCTCTTCCTGGGCTAGCGATACGCCTCACGATCCTCTCTCGCCATGCTTCTGGGTGGCGGCAGCGAGCCCGAGGTCACAAGGGTGAGGGACCCATACACTGGCAGTGACCGCTTGTCACTTTCAGCTCAGCAGTAAGTTACACGGGATAGTCAACGCTGTTATGGAATAGGCTGCATGTTAGGTGATTTTGCCCAACTGTAGGCTGATGTAGGTGTTTGGAGCACCTTTAAGGGAGGCAAGGCTAAGCCCTGATGTTCAGTAGGTTAGGTGTATTAAATGCATTTTCAACTTACAGTATTTTCAAAGTATGATGGGTTTATTAGGCTGTAACCCTGTTGTAAGTCAAGGAAGATCCGTACTTTGATTTATACCCTTTTTACTTCCAGGAAGGATTTGTGATGGCTGATAATAAAATTCGCTCTTCCAACAAGGCTGCCAGATAGAAGTAAAAAATTAAAAAATCCCATATTCATAACATTATTGTAATAGGCTTCACATTTAGCTACAAGTGCTTGGAAGTCAGGGGCAGGAGGGAAAGCTGCTGTTGGGCTGCCTGATCATTTGTTCGGAAGGAAAAGACCAACTCCGAGACGAGGACCACTCTGTCACTAAATCCTTCAGGGAGCTGATCACAGGGGATCTTACTCGAGGGACATGACTCAGGGAAAGGCCCACGCTGTCCCAGTGGGTTAGAGCCCCTGTGCTTAGAGCTGGCGACAGCAGGTAACAGGCTTAGACACGAGCACTTCCGCACTTACTCCAATCCTGAGACCTAACGGAAGAGGACTCGAGAAGTGAGGGTCCAAATGGGGACCCCTGAGTGGCCATGGCGAGTGCTGGCTGAGCTGATGCAGCATCCTGTCTAGCTGGGGAGACAGAACATCACTCCTGGGTCCTTCCTTTGCCTCCAGCCCCCCAAGGGTATTCCCATTTCCCATTGGAAATAGTTCAAACTGCTTAGGACTCCTTTCATGGTCCTAAAGATCGGGTCTTAGTTTGCCTTCCTGCGTTGAGCTCAACCCGCCTCCTCCCACCCCACTCTCTACCCCCTCCTTCAGGCCACCAGCTGCTTCACACGGTCCTGCTGCCCTGGGTCCTCGGCCTGCTCTTGGGTGCTGCCTCTTCGGGAAGGCCTGCCTCTTGGGGCTGCCAGCACCGATCCCACCTGCCTGCTGCGCTCTGTGATCATCCGAGGACCCTCCTTACAGGATTACAAACTCCATGATGGGAGACAGACCAGTGGCTCATTCCATTTGCTACCTGCCCCCAAGGCCTTTGCACAGAATAAGTCCTTAATGACTGTTAATTGAATTCACTTACAAAACACCTAGAGTTTGTAAGAGCTGGAGAACAGCATCCTGCATGATTAGCATACACAGTCCTGAGTGCGGGCGGCAGGTGGAGCGGCAGAAGGCAGGCCTGGGGTGGGCGCCCTCCCGACTCAGGAGCAGGATGGGAGAGACTTGAAAGGGAAGACCCGCAGCCCTGCCTCCGTCTAGGCAGTGGGATTTGGAATGGTTGGCGGGGCGAGCTCGGGGTAGGGGGGCTGACCTTGTGGCCAGTGCTGTCTGGGGCACTCTGTGGGCACAGAGGGATGTGGAAAGGGAGCCAACCTCTTAAGGAACCTGAATTCCTGTCTGGGGCCTCAGATTTATTCCAGTGAGATTCTCCTAGAACTACACATGGGGAGACGAGTGTGGGGTGCGTGATGCGGAAGAACCGTGTGTGCAGAAGGAGAGGGGGCAGAGAACGCTGAGCGGCGACGTCACCAGAGGTTCATACCTCCGTGGGCCTGATGGTGACAGGAGTGTCACGGGCAGAGGCAGACGCAGCACCGCACACACAGCATGTGCCGCATCAGAGTTGTGTGGCTTGTTGGTTTCTTGTTTTCAGCGATGTGAACAGGATGCCAGGTGGGAGAATCTGGACAGGTCGGCCGTGACCTTGGCTGTGTGTGGGGCAGGAGACCCGCTGTCTCGGCGGGAAGCTTCCTGGAGAAGGGAGGAGCCGGGTTTGGGGGCTGGGCCTCGAGCACCCTCCGCAGAGGACCCGGCCCAGGACGGGGGGGTGGGGGGGTTGGGGGGGTGGGGAGCGCATTCTTACCCCGTATTGGTGCCAGATTGCTAGAACTCTTCCAAGTTGATGGCTTCATCTCCATTGTTTAAATTTCCTAAGACATCAGGACCCCTCGCGAGCAGCTCTAAAAGAATTGGATTGCTAATAAATGTGAACTGTAAAATATTCATTTAAGATGATTATTTCATATTATTAGGTAGAATTAACTTTCTGCTCTCTTATGGTAGAATCCATAACTATCTGAGCTATTTAGTGAATGAAATATTTAACTTGATCTTTATGCTTTAAGTGACCTAAGGATAAATGTTATGGTTTAGTGCTGGAGGAAAAAACCGAGGGAAACAGGTGCTTCAGGCCTCCTGCCAACCTTGCTGGGTAAGGAGCCCTTGGGAGGCTCTGGCACTTTCTGCTCCTCCCTGTGGGTTAGCAGGGCTCTCATCCACTGGCCCTTGGCAAGGGAGCCCAGGGGCGTGGCCCCTTCACGGGCTTCTGCCTTTTCCCCAGTGGTGGCAGCTCCCGGGTGACAGAGGAGCGAGGAAGCTGGAGGGTTACTTTTATCTGCATGACCTCGCTTGAGGTCACACTCCTGACCAAGTCTCAGCCTCCCCCTCCACAACGGGGCCATGGTGACCCCCGGACACAGTCCCAGCCTGCAGAATGTAGCACAGGTGGGGTGGCCCTCAGGATTCTCTGTCCAGGGTGCTCTGCTCTCCGGGCAGGGTCCAGAGCTCCAGGGGACTCTCCAGGCCACTCAGTTTCTGCTGCCTTTTTCTGGACTGGCTTCACTCTTTCCCCTTCTTTTCTCCTTTCTTCCTGCTTCATCCCCACCCCCTTCAGCCCCGGCTCTGCTCCCAGCCCAAGGGAGGGGGCTTGGCCAGGACTGGCTGAGGGGACTTTCCTGTGTCCCTTCCTTGCCCTCAGAGCCCAGGCAGCTCTGGGATAGAGCCAGGCCAGCCTCCCCAGGGCCTGGTGGGAAAGGGATTTCTGGGGGGCTGGAGGGCTGAGCATCAGGAGCAAGGAAGTTCTGGTGGCCTCTTTGGGGC
This sequence comes from Neomonachus schauinslandi, assembly GCF_002201575.2. Classification (NCBI taxonomy): domain Eukaryota; kingdom Metazoa; phylum Chordata; class Mammalia; order Carnivora; family Phocidae; genus Neomonachus; species Neomonachus schauinslandi. The sequence continues at coordinate 4,595,499 of NC_058406.1, forward strand.
AGGGACAGGTCTGAGCTTTCAAGTGTGCATGTGGGGGTGGGGGGACAGGGACAGGAGGAGGTGGGGGGAGGGTTGGGGAGAGGGTGGAGGAGGGAGAGGGAGAAAGGAAGAGAGAGAAGCATTCAGGGCAACAGACTGGTCAACTGAAATCTGCCCTTGCCTTTCCCTGGGGTCCATGAGCTCCACCTTTCTGCCGCAGTACCAGCCGGCTCTAGTAAGCTTACCTGGGTGGCTTGATGAAGCAGATTTGGGGGCCTTGCCTCTGGGGTTTGGATGCACAGTCCTATTTGGAAGGCCTAGAGTTAAGCAATGACTTCTGCCCTCTGCCCTCAGAGGAGCTCAGGGCTGGGGAGGGTATGTCTGTTTGCTTCTCAGTACACTGCAGGCTCGTACCTGGACTTCTGGGGCTCATTCAGCCTCAGTGTTGGGACTAGGATTAGGATGGCTGCCTTTCCCTGCCCATTTCCCTCCTGTAAGGGCAGGCAGGAAACCCGGAGTCCAAGTTCTCTTGGGGCTGTTTGGTTCCAAGACCAGGGTCCGCCCAGTGGCCTGAGGAAAACCCCTGCCTGCCCCTCTCTGTGCTTCAGACCCCTGGCTGAGGGGCTCACTGAGTGCTTTCCACCTCTGCATTTCACTTTCCGTGCCATCTGCATCGGCCAGGCTGCCCCGGTGGCCCCCTCTGAAAGGAACGAGCTTCACGCTGGGGTTGCGGTGAGGGAACTTGCAGCCCCAGGAAACTGGGGGGTGAGCCTGTCAGCTGCACCTGTCCCCCGGGCCACACAGAGCCAGGTCCCCTGATCCGGGCTGAGCTCATGAACTTGCCTTGAGGCCAAGACACAGGCCACCCATCAGCGGGTTGGTGCAGAGCCTCTGAGCCACCTCTGACTGATGAGGCTGCGGTTTGGGTCTGCTTTTCACCCAGGGCGGCAGGTTCAAGTGTTGGGTGAGATGGGAGGCTTCTGCTCTCTCTGGCATCGTCCCCAGGGCAGATGTCCTAGGTATAACCGCGAGCCGTTGGCTTGCGGGACATGGCCCCTGGGAGGGCTCTCTGGATCTTGGGAAAGCTGAGACCCAGAGAAGGGAGAAGATATGACTGCAGAGGCCACCAGGGAGTGTGAGAATCAGGGCCCGTGTCTGGCTCCTTATTTTGCGTCCAGAGCTCAAGCCTGTCAGCTTTGGCCTGCACGTTGCCTGAGCTCCGCTTTGCTTGGCAACCATGGGTCCTGGGCTCAGGCACCTCCTCATCCAGGAGCCTCCTCGGGACACTCCCAGGTTGGCTCAGCCCCGAGGAGTCCAGGAGACCTTTTCTGAAAACAGCCTGCCTGCCTCCTGAGTTTGTTAGCTTAGCTGTTTAGCAAGTCGACTTTGGAGTAGAAAGACCCAAGTTCAAATCTCGGCTCTCCTGCTTGCTGTTATGTGGGGTGAGCCCCCGTTTCACTGTCTCTAAAATGGAGAATTATACTGGGCCCAAGAGTCCAGAGACCTGGCATGGAATAGATGCTCTCCGTGTGTTAGCTGTCGCCTGTGCGCCCCGCCCCACGCCCACCAGCCTTCCTTTTGACGCATTTCCGAGCGGTTGGATTTGTTGCTAACAGTTTCTTGCACTCGGCCTCCCAAGCACCTTCTCTTCCATTTCAGCCAGACCCTCTGGGTGGAGCAAGCGGTGGAGAGCGCTCTCACTGGCACGTGTGGCCTGGTCAGTGGCTGGGCGTGGTTGTCACGTGGACGTCTGGGTCCAGGCGCATGTGTTGTCTGGTTCTGATTGTTGGGGCAAAAATTCTAGCCCCAAACATCCCAACAGCTGTCCGTACAGACACCACCTGGTTTGGCACCGCTATCAAGGGTGGGAGCTCCTTCCTGAGTTCGGTCTTGGCCCCGTTGCTTCAGAAGGAAGCCACCACGGACTTTGCGGCCAGTCCTACTATCAGTGTGGTTGACTTGTGATTACCTGTTCCACTTTGGATCGGTTACTTTGCCGTCAGCTCTTCAGATACTTCCATTGCCTCTAGAATAAGCTTCTAGAGCTCCCCTCGTGGCCTGCGGGCCCCTGCCCAGCTTTCTAGCACCATCTCCGATCCTTCCCCATGGTTCTCTGTTCCGCAGATACCTGGGCCTTCCCTCAGTCCTGCGCACACGCCCGGCCCCTCCCTGTCACTCAGGTCTCCCTCTCAGGGGACCACACGGCCACTCTCTTTAAAGAAGCCCCTCCCCCACCTCCTTCCTTCATGACATCTTTTATTGCAGTTTGTAGCTCTTTTATTTGTTTGTTCCTTTCCTGTCTGGTCCACTTCCCCCACTGGACCGTCAGCTCTTCACGGTCCTGTCCCTGGGAGGCTGGCAGGTGGAGACACTCATTGCTATACGCTGTCTGTCACCGGCAGCTACACACCTCTAGGCTCCCCTGTGGCCCCCGGGACTGCAGACCCCTGATGCCCCGGGGGCCAGCTCCCGCCCTCCTTCCTCGCTCACTCCCTCCTGGCCCAAGTGTCACCAGTCACTCTCCCGACTCCGCCCCGTTCTCACTTTGTCGCACTCCCTTGGTGAAACCACGACCCTGGTTAAATCTCACTCTCGCCTTCTCGCCTACAGCCGTGTCGTCGGAGAGGGAGCGCTGGCTCCACGGTTCTGGGACGCTGCCCCACGGCGTCTGGGGTCCCCCGTCTGCTCCTCTCCCTCTCCAAGGCTCCCTTCCCCCCCCCCCAGCCCCCCCCCCCCCCCCCCCCCGCAGCTCTTGCCCTCTCTTGGCTGCCGACCTTGCTAAGCAGAGATCGTAACAGAAACTTCCGCAGGCTCCTCCTGCCAAACCCGCCAGCGCCCGCACCTGTGCCCGTGAATGACCTTCTCCGCGGTTACTGGGAGGCCCTGGCTCTGGCCTCTGCTGCTGTTCTTGATCCTGCTCCCCTGCCTTCCCAAGTGCCTATTTCTCTCCCTTTCCTGGATCTTCCCGCCAGCATACAAACATGCAACGATTTCTCCCATCTTAAAAATATCCCTCTCAATGTGGAGAAATTGGAACCCTTGTGCGCTGTTGGTGGGAATGTAAAATGGCGCAGCTGCTGTGGAAAACAGTAGGACTGTTCCTTGGAAAATTAAAAATAGAACTACCATCTGATCCCTCAGTTCCACTCCTGGGTATGTACCGAAAAGAACCGAATGCAGGGGCTTGACAAGCTCCTCGTGCACCCGTGGTCACGGCAGCATTGTTCACAGTCACCACAATCACTTGGGAAACAACCCACGAGTCTGGGGACGGATGAATGGATCAGCCAAGTGTGGCCCGTCCACACGATGGAATATCATTTGGCCTTCGGAAGGAAGGAATTCCCAGCACGTGCCACAGCGTGGGTGAACCTCGAGGACATTATGCTAAGGGAGGTAAGCCAGTCACAAAAAGACGAAAACTGTATGATTCCACGTATGTGATGTTCTGCGAGGAGCCAAAATCATAGGGCAGAAAGTAGAATGTAGGGTGTAGGGTGCGGGGCAGTGGGGCTGAAACAGGGGACAATGGGTTGTTGACAATGGGAGTTTCGGTTGGGGAAGATGAGAAAGTTCTGGAGATGGATGGTGGTGATGGCTGCAGAGCGGTGTGAACGTACTTAATGCCACCAGATGGTTAAGATGGTGAACGGTATGTTATGTGTATTTTGTGACAAAAAATTTGGACGGTTGCCTGGGTGGTTCAGTCGTTAGGCGTCTGCCTTCGGCTCAGGTCATGATCCCAGAGTCCTGGGATCGAGCCCCGCATCGAGCCCCGCATCGGGCTCCCTGCTCGGCGGGAAGCCTGCTTCTCCCTCTCCTACTCCCCCTGCTTGTGTTCCCTCTCTCGCTGTCTCTCTCTCTGTGTGTCAAATAAATAAATAAAATCTTAAAAAAAAAACTTGGAAAGCAGTATACAGAAATTTGGGCAGCTTGGAAAGGTGTGAAGGAGAAAGTGAGAACCACCCCTCTGTTGACCTCACTGCCCTCCAGCTGCCCGCCAGGAGTGTTGCTGGTACTGCCGAGCCTGCGGTTGCCCCGCCAGCCTGTCCCATCTGGACTGTCACCCCCCGCACACCCTCCACCATCAGCCCTGCCCTCCTGCCGCACTCTCGGTGCTGCCCCCCACCCCCAACGCGGGGCCTTGCCTGGCTTCCCTCTCGCCTGGGCTCCTTCTCTCACAGTTTCCTTTGCCGACTCTGCTCATCCCCCCACTACCCCCACCCCCTGCTCTGAATTTTGTCGCGTTCCAGCTCTGTCCTTGGATTCCCTGTTTACCACTCACAGCCAGCTGCATGCTTCTAAATATAACCCCCACCTAGGAGTCGGTGGCCTGGGCTTCCCTCCTGAACCCCAAACTCGCCCGTCCAGCCACTCTTCTGATGCCTCCACGGGTCAACAACCTAAACCCATCTAGCTTCTCTTGCTTCTCCTCAAACTTGACCTTCTGACCCTCTTTCCCGCCACCTCCATCTTCCTGGTGTCTTAGCCCAAAAGCCTCGGGATGCTCTTTGAGCCACCCCACTTCTGTCTCCACAATACCCCGTCCATATACCTTCGAACCGTCTGGCATCTCACCACCTCTGCCCGGTGCCTCCCCAGTTCCCGCGTGTTGTTGCAGCCCCCACACCTGCTCCCTCGCTTCTGCCCCGGCCTTCACGCTTTCCTCACGCCCGCCACCAGGACGGTTCGGCCAAGGTGAAGGCCACTCTGCTCAGAACGGCCAGCGGCTCCTGCAGCCCCAAGAGTAAGAGGACACGGCCTTCCATGGGCCCTGCGGCTGCCTCTCTGGGCCTGTGTTCCCACTGCCCGTCGCGGGGCTGCCCGGCTCGCTTTTCCCACCCCCAGCCTGGCTGTTGGCACTTGCTGCCCTTTCTTCTCTGGCTTCTGGAAATGCTCTTCCCCGGTCCCCACTGCACTTTTCTCCACAGCACCGTCCCCGAGAGAGCACAGGTGATGCGTGTTCACTTGCTGCCCCAGCTTATTTCCTCCTCCGCGTCAGAACGGAAGTACCACAAACACAGGGATCCTCGTCTCTTTTCCCATCGGCTTGTCCCTAGCACCTAGAACCCTGGCTTACACAGACCAGGTGCTTGATAGACATTTGAATGAATTTGCTGAGCTGGTGAACGGAAGCCCTTCTTCTCCCCCATCTGGCCCAGGGAGCATCTGAGCAAAGGCATGGAGATGAGATAACACACAGGGTGTTTCAGGACCCAGCAGGCATTTTGGTGGCTCCTGGAGAGGCCACCGTTGAGGTGAGACTGCAAATGCAGCCTTGAATCAGGTTGTCTTTTTTTTTTAATTAAGAAAATATGGTAAAATATACATAACATTAAATCCACTATTTTAACCATTTTTAAAAAAGATTGTATTTATTTATTTATTTGAGAGAGAGAGAACAAGCAGTGGGGAGGGACACAGGGAGAGCGAGAGAGAAGCAGACTCCCTGCTGAGCCGGGAGCCCGATGCGGGGCTAGATCCCAGGACCCGGAGATCATGACCTGAGCTGAAGGCAGACGCTTAACCGACTGAGCCACCCAGGTGCCCTTCTTTTCTTTTTTTAAGATTTATTTGTTTATTTGGAGGTGGGGAGAGGAGCAGGAGGAGAGGAAGAGAGAATCCTAAACAGACTCCCTGCTAGGCAGGGAGCCCGACTTGGGGCTCCATCCCCCGACCCTGAGATCATGACCTGAGCCGAAGGCAGATGCTTAACCGACTGAGCCACCCAGGCGCCCCTATTTTAACCATTTTTAAGGGTATAGTTCAGTGGCACTAAGTTCATTCACCACCATCCTTCCACAGAATTTCCTTACGCCAAATGGAAACTGTCTGCCTCCCCAGCCCTCATAACCACAATTCAACTTTCTGTGGCTATGAATTTGTCTCTTCTATGTACCTTGCATAAGTGGGATCATGTAATATTTGTCTTTTTTTGTCTGGCCCATTTCACTGAGCATGATGTCTTCAAGGTTCACCCATATTGTAGCATGTACCACAGTTTCCTTCCTTTTTAAGGCTGAATAATATTTCAGTGTGCCCCTAGACCACCTTTGGTTTATCCGTTCATCTGTCCATGGACCATTTGCGGTTTTCCACCTTTTGGCTCTTGTGAATAATGCTGCTCTGAATGTTGTTCTACGAATATCGATTCGAGTCCCTGCTCTCAGTTCTTTTGGGTTTATACCCAGAAGTGGGATGGCTGGGGCATACAGTAATTCTGTTTAATTTTTCAAGGAAGAGTCGTCCTGTTTTCCAGAGAGGCTGGGCCATTTTACATTCCTCCTGGCAATGCCCGGGGCTTCCCAGTTAGTCCACATCCTCACCAACTCTTGTTCTTTTCTGGTGTTTTGTTTGTTTGTTTTGGTCATAGCCACCCTAATGCCTGTGAAGTGGGATCTCATTGTGGTTTTGATTTGCATTTCCCTAATGGCTAGTGATGTTGAGCATCTTTTCATGTGCTTGTTGGCCATCTGTAGGTCTACATTGTGGAAATGACTATTCAAGTCCTTTGCCCATTTGTGAGTGGAGTTACTTGTTTTATTGTTGTTGGGTTGGATGAGGTTCTGGGTGAGCCTGGTTTGCCTGTGAGGCCTAAGGAGTCACGTTTTCTCCTGGGGAGCATGGGGAGACGGGAAAGGCTTCTGAGCATGCAGGGGAGTGGCAGGCTCCGATCTGTCTTCTAGAATGCTTACCTGGGTGGTAGCATGCAGACGGACTGGGCCAGGGAGAGACTTGAGGCCGAGATGGTGTTAGGTGTTGGGCAGGAGGGCTGACTGAGGGCATGGCCATGATGAAGGGAGCACCTCACCTAGGGCCCCCTGCCAGATAGTGTTGCCAGCCTGGATGTGGCATGGCAGAGAGGCTCAAGGGGAAGGCTTCCCTGTGAGAAAATGATCCTGGAGGCATCTGCCCTTGAGTAAGCCACCAGGACCAAATAGTTCCAGTGCTTCGCTCACTCATGCACAACGACCCCATAAGGTGGGCCTGGCTATCCTCACCTCACTGTGCAGGTGAGCACCTGGCTGCAGGTAACACAGGTGCTCAGGATGGAATCAGGAGTTGAACGTGGATCTACCCGACTTGCCCGCCTCCTCAGCGTGGCCGGGGCCCCTCAGTGTTTGCTGGTTCTTTGTACGTTCTTGGTGGTAAGGGCGAGGATGCCTTTGCCGTTCTCGGCTTCCAGGAGCTGGCAGAACTTTCCTTCACGTCTTGCCTCTACTCTTCCAGGCCCAAGCCACCTCACAACGCTGTCCTCCTCCTGGAGACTCCTCTTATTTAAAGCCCAACCACAAACAGCGGGCTGAAAGCGACCTCCAAAGTCAAGCACAAGGAGGCCTGGCAGTGCAGCTGCTGCCAGAGTCGAGGCCGTGACCTTGGAACATAGAAACCCGGCACATTTGCTCATCCTAAAAATACAGCTCTTAAAATAGACCCGTCCGCGTGGGAGCGGGGAGCCTGCCCATCGTGCCGGCTCTGTGGGGCTGCCCTGCCGAGGGGACGGGGCCTGCTGGGCAGCTGTGTCCTACGAAGGCACCCGTGGCTGGCCCCCTTGGCCCTGTCTGCCTGGGGAAGGTGAGGCCCAGGTTTGGCTCCCAGGTGCACAGGTTCTGAGGCGCTCCCTCCAGCCCTGGTGCTTGAAACCCCACCTGGAAGCAGTCGGCTCAGATGGAAATCTGAATTGGGGCGAGTCCTTGGAAAAGCTGTAAACAACAGTTTGTGTTTTGGGTGTGAGGCTATAAATAGCCCAGGAGGCCTGAGGGGGCTGGAGATTGAGTCAACTGTGAACAAGCTGGAGACAGGCTCCTTTTCCCGGGAATCCCAACGCCCTCTAGAAATGTGAGCTCAGCTTTGCTCCCTGCGCCAGCCAGCTCGCCCCATTACACACTGCAGGGACAAGAGCGAGTGACTGTGGGGACTGGCCCTTCTGTAACTAAAGCCCAACCCAACTGCAGGTAGAGACCTCCCAGCTGCCATGGGAATGCAGCAAGACCGTGTGTGAGCTCTGTCCCTTGTCTCCAGCCTTGAATTACTTCTCGTTACTCAACATTTGACTCCATTTCCAAAAGGAACCGTCTTCTGTTTGGTGCCATTTCCAGGACCCTTGGGATAGGTGGGACTGGGCCAGGTCGGGTGTGCTGGAGATGACACATTCTATGTGAGGCCATGAGCTGGGGAAGCCCGGGCCTTCGGGGTTGTGTCTGGGTGTCTTAATTTGGCACTTGTGGACAGTCTGAGGGCCCCGGTGTGCCCAGGGCTGAGTGTCAGGGAGTTCAGGAACGGCTGATAATCATTTGCATAATTAGGTCTCTGTGTGTCTTCTTCTGGACAAAGAGGATGGAGCTTTTTCTCAGATTCTGGAAGGTTCCCTGACCCAACAACCACACGCTACATGATCTGTAAATTTTCTTCCAGCTCTGATCGCCTCTGACCCTATTATTCCAAGTCGAGACATTTTGAAAGTTATAGGATAGAATTCTCTCTCAGCACAGATGCCAGGAATTTGGAAGTTTCCATTCCTAGTGCCGCCTTGGGTTTTGCTAGATGGACCGGCACCTTGGAATGTTCAAGATTTCCAATCTTCAGAGAGGCTCTCAGCTCCTGTACCCATGAGCTACGTTCTCCTCACGGCACAATAACTGATTCCTTGGACCGAGTGGAGGCAGTTAAACACGATGCACTAATAACTGGATGTCCCAGTGCATCTCAGCCGTCCCTCCTGCTGCATTCCTCGCCACCTGACAGAGCCACCGCCTTCCAGCGCGTCTGCTGTGCATTCCCACCTGGGCACCTTCGCTTGGCTCGTTCTCTGCCTGAAATGTTCCACTGCTCCCCGGGTCCCAATCCTGGCAGCCGTCAGGGTCTGATGGGGCTGCAGCCTTTCCTCGGAATGCGTGTAGTGTTACTTTTTTCAATTTAAAACATCGTATTTTTAAAATGATCATACTGTAAAATTGGTTTTTTTTGGGGGGGGGGTGAGTTTCTATGAACTTAAGCACATGTAACCAGCACCACACTCAGGGTACAGAACAGCTCCATCACCCAAAACCCTCCCTGGTACTGCCCCCCAGGCCCCCTCCTGCCCTTGCCTGACCCCCAGTCACTGAGCTGCTCTCAGACACTGTGGTCCGGTCTTCTCGAGGATGTCATCTTGAGGTTGGCGTCTCCACTCTGCCTAGTGCCTCTGACACTCATCCAAGCTGTGCGTATCAGCAGCTGGTTCCTTCCGGTTGCTGGGACGATCCATTCCCACGGTGCATTATGTGTGCCCTGTCTTGGTGAACTTTACCTTCTCTTGTACGTGCCCTGTGTCACTGGAACAGGACAGCAGGGTCAGCAACATGAGAGTGACATTAGTCTTATAGAACTTTGGCATTTCTTCCGTCCTAAACAAATCCCTACTAAGAATAACCTCTGTTTCCTGAATTAAAAGCAATCAATCCCCCTCTGCGTTCTGTGAGTAGGGAGAAAAGAAATCAGGGTAACTCACACCAGCGATTCCCTTCTAGCTGTTCACCCACTTCCTATCTCTTCTTGGCATGCACCCCCTTCTGTGCCACCAGGTTGAGTGCATCCTTCCCCTTCTTCTGCCCCACTGCCAACAGCCTTCAGCGGCACGCAGGTAGAGGGAACATGCCGCGCTCCCGGAAGGTCCTGAACAGGCTCGAGGCTCCGTGGTTCGCTCTCTGACCCTCTCCAGCAGCGGAGTGAAGTGGGCTTGGCCCGGAAGTGGACAGGCTGCCTTGTGGTCTGACTTGCCACTCCCAGCTCTGTGACCTTACTGACTTTAGTTTCTTTATTCTGAACACATCTGTTAGATGATGAAGCTGACCCAGATGTTTCAAGCTCTGAAACAGTGTGGTTTTGTGACCGGGTGACCTCAGCGTGCACGGTTGTGCGGACCTCCCAACCAAGCCAGGGGGTTTTCTAAGGCAGTGGCTTTCATTTACTGTAAAATGTGAGTCCCTTGCTTCTTAGTGCATATCCTCACCTGGCACGCATTTAGTAGGTGCTCACTGTGTGTCACTTTGAACTTGAGAGTTGTAATGTTTGCAAGATTTGCAAATACTGTCTGATGGCTTTGTGTTTTTTCTTTAAATGAAGAGAGGGCAGGAGAAGAGTAGCCCTGTGTTATTGTGGCCCCGTCTAATTTCTATGGGTCATTCTTTTTTCTTCTGCCTCCTTTTCTGGGATCACCAGATTCAGGTTGGTGTCTTACAGACGAGCCTCCTGAGGATTGAATGTCCGAGCGCCTCAGAAACGCGGGCTAGTGTGCTTGGCTCCTGGGCCCACCCCTGCCTGCCCTCTGTGCACTGTTCGTTTTGCCCCCAGCAGAAGAGCAGAGGGAGGAGTTGCTTCTCTCCAAAAGGGATCTGGTGCAGAACTGGATGCAACTAGGTCCTTCCTAGTCTGGGCTTGCTCCTCCTGGTCTTGATCTCTGCGGCAGTCTCGGGACGATCCTCTGTTGAGGATTCCTCCGCCAGCACCTTTGCTTTGCTCCGCCCTCCATGGTTCCCAAAGCCTCTGCACTCACCACTGTCTGGTCCTCCTGGGCTCTGAGGGGTCAAGGGCCTTGTCAGCCCACACAGGTGGTGGGTGGAGCTGGGGGTTCGGACCCATCCCTCTGCTCTGATGTCAGAAAGCAACTCCGCTGAGCAAACTTTTTTATGGTCTCAAGTGGGGTTCACATGAAAGAAGTCATGGAGGCGATGGATAAGACTCAGCTGGAGTCGACGAGAGAGGCGTGGGCCTGCCCATGGTTAAGGGTGCTTGTGGCCTGGGGGGTACAGGCATTTTCTGCCCCCAGTGGGCTTGCCCTGAGGGGGGAACAGCATTTTACTATTATCTTTATCCTAGAAAGAACAGGTAGGGACAAGACTCATGGAAGACTCTCTTCTCCCCATCTGGAAAACTCCATGGCCACTTTACAAACATTCTCTCTCCTTCTAACCCTCCCTTCCCTACCCAAATTTATACTGCCAATTATATGAGACTAGCAAAAGGAAACTCTCTGCGGACAATGCTGGTTTATAGATATCTTCCCGATAGCTAACAATACGTTCTCAGTAACACACAGTAGACTCTACCCTCCTTCCAGCCGTGGAGCCCTGGTCATCACAGAGCATGTACATGGGAGGGAATATTTGTTTCCTCTCATTGGGGTCAAAACCATTTTTGGAGCCATTTCTTGCTTTTAATGCCCATCTTTCCCTGCCCAGCTATTAAAGCTTCTAGGCTTTTCTGGCATCATTTTACCCTGAGAGAAGCCAGCTCTCTGTCTTGACCTGGTGCCCTGGCTCTGATCTCTCTGCTTAGCATCAGAGAAGCAGCCTGGGACCCAGGAGAGAGGGCACTGGGGGTGGGTAAAGACTGTCCCTCCGGGCATCAGAGTGTCCACTCCAGCGCTGGCTCTGTGGTCTGCCAGCCTGGCAGAGGGCTCTGGTGCCCTGGCAGTGAGGTGGGGCTGGTCCAGGAGTGGGGTGGAGGCACAGGTCCTGTTACGCTCTGAACCGCTGACATTTCCTATGTCCTCAATGTAGTCCTGCTCCGGAACCCGTGGACCCAGTTGGCTTGCCTCAAGACAGAGATGGGTTGGGAAACCTCCCGAAGGCAGGGTCTTCCTGGTCCAAGCCTTTGCTGTCAACTTGGACAGTTTCTGTAAAGCCAGTTGGCGATCTTTGGGAACGGCTCCCTCTGAACAACAGCCTAGCTTGTTGGCTAGCAAGGCCTTCCAAAGGAGTGATTTTGAGCTGGGGATGGGATTAGGCTTTTGTGTGTGTGAATTCAACAAGGTACCCTGTGTGTGAGGAGACACGTGGGTCAGGGTGGCTCCTGGCAGTGTGTGTGTGTGTGGGGAACGAAGCCCCAACCTGGGGAGTGAAGTCGTAGAGGGTATCTCCTCTTGGCAGAACTCTGGATCCCCATCAGACACCCCCTCAGCTTCCCAGAGGGGACAGTGTCTCACTGTCAGAGATGCCGTAGGATCATCAGAGTACAAGAAATCGGCAACATAAATGGCAGACGGTAAGCCAGCGTCGGCTTGTTCTGCTACCATGTAAACTCGGTAAAAATTTCCATCAAGATAGAACACAAGGATGCAGAACACCGTGGGCCCTTTGCCTTTGACCCTGAAACCAAGCTATATCCCGGAGAAACTGATTCTGTGTCCACACCCCTGCGGCCAGCCCCCCACTCCGCTGGCACTCTTCCCCTGGACCCTCCCTAACACCACTGTTTTGCAACAGTCTTGAAAATCAATGGCTCCCTTTCCTTCTCTTTCCCAAGCATGGGGCTTGTGATTCCAGAAACGGTTTAGGCCTAAGCCCCAGAGTGGTAGGCGTTGATGGTTTCTCTTTTAGGGGACTCTTTGGGGGCTGATATGACTGGCTGCCAGCTTTTCTAGGAGAGCAGGGATGGCAGCATCAGCTGCAGAATGATGCGCTGTCTCTTACAGGAGGCAGTTCTGTTCTGAGTTCTGAAGGAGTGTGAGTTGGAGCCGATTAGGGCTAGGAGTATATTCCAAAATGTTTACAGGCAATAAATGAGTAGATGAAGAAATAATTTTCTATCACCTGAGGCCCAGGGCTTAGCAGTTAGGACCCTGCATCTGTCACAGTGGGAGGGGCTGCAAACGGTGGGCTTGGCCTTAAGCCGTGACATGCGGCAGCATGATGACCAGGGCCAGACACAGCGCCGTGGAAGCAGTAGGCAGAAGCTGGGGCGTCCTCCCCTGTCGGGGCCTGAGCTTGGAGCTCGCTCTTGCAGGCTGTCACACAGAGCTGGGTGGGTCTCCTCCTTTGTGCCCAGGGAGCCCTCCCCTGTCTGTGCACCGGCCTCTTGGATCCCAGGCTCAGGCCATGGGAGCTGCATCGTGCAGCGGCGTGGGATGCCCAGGCCTGGTCACTGGCTGCTCTTAACCCTTCCCTGCGCTTGGATCTCAGGAGTAAGCCCACGGACGGCCCAGATGCCAGCCGTCTTGGCTGATGCAGCCCAGACGGTGTCGGCAATCAAGCCCTTGCCAGGTGGAATCACTCCGTGTTTACAGGGGTAGTTTCCGAACGTGGCCATGATGAATTGTGCTGTAGCAGGGCCTTGACAGTGAGAAATGGGGCCATGCAATGGGGCGCAATGGTGCGGGGTCCCTGCTGAGCTGCAGCCCGGCACCTGAGCCCCCGGGAGCAGTGGGTGCCTCCTCCGGTTCCCAGAGGGGAAAGTGGACAGATGTACACTCCTGTCCTCAGCTTCTCTCTTGTCTCTCTGTTCCTTGCAGGCACGTGCTTTCCCCCTGTTTTTCCCTCTGTCTCTCCCGGCCGTCACGTGGCCATCAAACACCTGTTCTGCTTTCTTGCTTTCCCTGTGTCTTTCTCTCCCTCTTCCCTTCTGCCCCACTTTCTCCTCTTTTCTTATTAGATTTTTCGTTGTAATCAAACCCTACCTGTGGGACAGAGTGGGCAGGAGCAGGAGGGAGATTTGGGGATGACGGATATGTTCACTGCCTTGATTTGGTGATGGTTTCATAGGTGTAGGCATGTGTCAGAACTGATCCGTTGCACACCTTAAGTCTATGCAGTTAGTGTGTATCCGTTCTACTTCAATAAAGCTGGTTTTGAAACCCTCACTCATTTGGAGTGCGAGAGCAGTGAGGATATGTTTTCAAATATTTGACTTTTAGAAAAAACTGTATTCTGTCTCCCTGTAAACTAGAGGGAGGCGAAGACCCAGCCTGGGGCAATTTATTTCTGGGGTCCGGGTGCTCTAACATCATTATTAGCAGCATCAGCAACTACTGTGTTTGGCAGGCAGTTTAGTCTGCCTGACAAGCCTATGAAATAGCCCTTGTGTTTGTGCCCAGAGACTCAGGGAAAGTGAAGTGACCTACCCAAGGCCACATAGGTCCATTGCAAAGTCCCGCATCACACCCAGGTCTCCAGAGTGTGACCTATTCTCCACCACTGATCATGGGATGGGACAAAAAGGCCACTTGGAACAATTACCAAAGGGTGTTGGAAATTGCCTGCCACTTTCCGTGAGATTTGGTTTGAGTTTGAAGAGAAGATGGTCTGCTTCTCTTGCTTACCCCTTTTCCTCTCTCTACCACGTCCGCATTCCCAGCAGTGTGCCCTCTGTGCTGGGGGACAGGCTCCTTATTGTCCCTTCTGTCCAGACACTGGCTGGCTGGCTGTGGAGAGAGGCCTGTGGGGAGGGCTCAGGATGGCCCTGATGCTCACTGGGTAGGGCCAGTGTTGTGTGGCTGGTTATGCAGCAAGGGGACATGAGGAATGGGCTTTTAATCTTGATTTGGCCTCCCTGATCAGTCTAGGGTGATATAAAACAGCCTCTCTTTAAGAAAGTCAGGTTTGGTCAGATCTTGGTTTCCGAATTTTTGGAATATTCAGGCAAAATTGCCTTGGCAGCCTCTGAAATCCTAGAGATGTAAGTGGGCCCCAAGGGCTGGGTGGCATTTTTTGGGGCATTATCTTTTCTCTCTCTGATTGGTTGGCATTTGTTGGCCGCATGTCTGAGGTATTTGAAGGAGGGCTGGCTATGTCTACGGTTCAGCGTGTTCTTGGCGAAGATCAGGCAAGAGGCTAATCCCTCAGGGTGGGGGCGGGATGCAGGTGAAATTACCATCAAGACACAGACTCTGCCCCGTGGGACTTGCACCTCTATTTTCAGGGGAATGTTGGGTTAGATACAATTGCAGTGAAACATAGCCTGATTTCAAGGAATATGGGGGAGGTTTGCGGGTGTCAGAAATGAAGCGGAGATTCGGACTTGATGCCGAGGGGCTCTACTGGGGTTTTCCCAGGTCCCAAGAAGGTGGAGCTAGATCTCCTGCCCCAAACTGGGAGCAAGAAGAGGCTGTCCTTTCTGTCAGTAAAAACTAGGAAGCTTCTGTCCATCAGGGGCATGGTATGCCCCACCCCCAAGCCATAGCTATGAAGAGTTTCCTAGCAGATAGAGGGATACCAAGCCTACCATGTAGATGTGAGGCCAGATCCAGCACTGTCCACGCAGGGCAGAAACCCTGAGTGAGAACCTAACGGAACGTTTGGCCCAGGCCTCGTGAGACCCTTGGGCTTCATCAGGTGTTAGTGTGAAACTGCCCTGTGGGGATTAGTCCTCAGCCCAGGGCACATGCGGGGCCCCTGTGGAAAGAAAGCTGGGGTGCTCCCAATGTAGATAAGCTCTGAGACAAGGGTGATAAGGCAGACGAAAACATCTCCCACCACAAGAGACAGCCCACAGATACCACGAAAGGAAGACTCCCGTGTCAGGAACTTTCGATAACAGGGCACTTTGAGAAAGATATTAGACCAAATAGGTTTAAATGTTTGAAGGGATGAAATAAATAAAAGCCATGAGACTTGACTAGGAGATAACGGGGCAGTTTTTTTTTTTTTTTTAAAAACAAATTATTTTTTAAAAAAAAAAAAAAATTTGGTTTGTGGAAAAAAAAAAAAAAAAAAAGCCCCCCCCTCAAATCAACTCCTAATAGGTGAGGCCAACAAAAGCATATCCACATGGCTAAAGAAAGCGTTAGTTTGCTAACACCCTGCCCTGTCCTGAGGAGCTCGTGTAGATGCTGCAGGTGCAGGAAAGTACCAGTGGTGGCCGTGGGTGAGGAGGTCCAATGTGTATTTAAGGGGGTCTCAGAAGGAGAAGACAGAATGAGAGGGAGGCGGACTTGGGAGAAATATAGCTGAAGGAATAAAGAAAGGCACAAACCATCCTACTGAAAAGGAACACGGGGTCCCCAGCGGAATACGTGAAAGCCCAGATTCATGTTTGGACAGATCATGGTGCAATTAGTGAACACCAGACACAAGGAGATATCTTCAAACCTCCAGGAAAACAGCCACAGGAAGACCTCACTAATTTGGATAAATATAAAAGGGAGAAAATGCAGGATCGGGGCTGCTATCTCTATTTTAATATGTCTTGCTAGGAAAATTACAGGGGAAAATGTGCTCCCGCCAGTCTGCACTAGCAATGGAATGCTGGCCTCTAAGAGCAGAAGGGTCCTTGCACGTCTGTTCCTGGGGCTCTGTGAGGTATTGTTCACCTGACATGTTGCCAGGGCTGCGTCTGCCCCATGAATACCTTTCGGGGATAAACCTTCAAATAGGGGCTGTGGGCCTGGGATCCCCTTGACAGGTGCTGCCGAGAACGAAAATGTGATCTTTCCAGGGTGCTTACTTCCTATTAATAAAGGGAAAAAAAGCAAACTAAATTAATCTCGGGAAGCAAAGTGCCATATGAATCAGCTTTCCTCACTCTGAAAATAACTTGCAAAGAATTTATAGGTCCCCTAAGTTCTGCTGATTTTTTATATTGTTTACTTTCCTCTCCAAAATATCAAATAATTCACAGGTGGTAGGTATGGTGGCTATAGGGATAATTTGCAATGAGAAATGGACAGCAAGAGAAATTTCCTTCCAGGGGGTCAGTGCTAGGGTGACTCCCTAAGACTAATGGTGCTAGATTAATAACCCAGGTCTGCTTCAATATTCATAGCCTGTTCCCTCTGAAGGCTGGGATATTTCCCACTTTTATGTCCTGCACAAAACTGTAAAGCAAAGATGGTTTCATTGCAGCTATGTGCGTAATGAGATGCGCAAGAGCTGCTCCTGGCCATTAATCAGCGTTTGGGGGAGGCTTCTGGAAGCCTGACCTATTGCTGCGGCAGCTGATCTGAATGCAATGACTTTCCCCTGTGGGAATCGATGCCGCAGGACCCGAGAGCTGGCTCTGGAGGCCCGGGGGGTCCTGGCCACGCTGTCGTGCTGCAGTGGGGAGGGGACGTTCAGACCTTCCGCGTGTACAGGCAGATAGCTGGGGTCTCTTAAATGGAAGGACCGCAGGGTGTCGGAGGGAAGTGTGGGATGCAGCCACCTGTTTCTGGGGTCATCTCCTCAGCCCCTCTGGCCTCAGTGTGGTGGGGGGAGGGTTGAGGAGGGTGGGCAGAGCTGCATTCATCAGGAATTTGAGGGCATCTCTGTGCCAGGCTCTGGGCTAGGTGCTAGGGAGACATCTAAATAAGACATTGCCTCTGCCTTCAAGGTGCTCCTCGCAAGGTGCACCCAAACAGATGATTTCAGCGAACCAGACTGGTGCAGTGGTAGCGATCTGGTCAAGGCACAGATGACCACTGCTTACCTCCTGGGGAAGCGGAGGTCGAAGAGGGGGCTGGGCTGGGAAAGCTTCCTGCACAAGTAGTATCTGAGCCAAATCTAAGGAATCAGTAAGGTTTGAGCAAGGGCAGGTGAGGAGGGGACCATGTGGGCAAAGGCCCAGAGGGTGATGGGCCATCACAGCAAGGGATTGCAAGCATGTGGTCGGTGGTGGCATATTCGTGCTACTCTCACATTTATATTTAGGCAGGTGTGTGGGGCACAGCCAATGTGTCATTCAGGTGAATGGATTTTGGATTTTGGAGGGCAGGAGGCTGGATGGAGAAGGGACAGCAGTTCAAGGTTTCTGGCGGCCTTGCGGCTCCTCTTGCCAGAATTTGGATATAAGCAAAAACCATAAAATTAGTTTCAAAAGGTTTTAGGGACCTTCACAGGTGGTTTCTAATAACAGGGGAGGGGGACATTTCTCCAGCCTTTAACCCAGGAATTAAGGTTTGCATGGGGATCGAGAGCTATCTCTCCACCTTCTCTGGCACAGACTTCCCCTGGCCACTTCCATAGGTCTTATCCTTGTGCTGGTGGCTTTCTCTGAGAGGTGGCAGAGCTGGGTTTGGAGTGGATCCTTTGTCTTGGTCTTGGTCTTGGAACGTGGTTGGTGAAGGTTGGTGCTTCAGGAAGTTTCCAGCTTCTGGTGCCTAGAGAAGGGGGTGGGGAAAAAACACCCAAAGGGTCAATGCCATAGCATTTTCCCTCCCAGCTCTTGGGGATAAAATAAAAAGCAAACAAAACCCCCCACCTTTCCCGTTTGTATTTGGGGACACACACACATGCACACACACACATGCACACATGCGTGTGCACACACGCACATCACTCACTAGCTGCTGGGATTCATGTAACATCATGAATATCAGCATTAGGAGGCTGCTTTGAGGATTAGTAGCAATACATGGGCTGCATTTAAAAACCAGCAATTAAGGTTGAAGCCTGAGGGCACCACCCCTGGGAGGCCCACTGGCCCTGGGGGAAGAGACCAGTTGAGGCTTCCTTATATATTTCGGTGACCTAGGGATCAATATATGCCAGCTTACGTTTTCTTATCTGTTCTTCAAATCTTGGTGCTCACTTGGGCCCGTATTTTCAGTGTACTCAGTCGGCCTGGTGTTTCTGGTGGCAGATGTGGTGACTCTGTGACTTTTTATTTATTCCCTTCGGTAGTAAGGCCTCCGTGTGCATTTACTGTCAACCAGAAATACTCTTTAGCATTTTTCTTCCTGACGCTCCTCTGGGTCCAAGTTTATGGCAGACACGAAGCTGGAGAGGAGAAGTGTGTAATGTGGAGCTGGCCTGCAGTGACAGGGCTGTCCGGCATTGTATCATCTTCTGGAGCACTGATACTCCTGCTGGAGGGTCTCTGGGTGGTAGGGCTGGGGGTCAGGATGGACCTACAGCCAGAACTCACAGCATGAACCAGTGAGAACTGCCAACCACGCCGAGCCCCTTCGTTCTTCCAACCTAAGAGGCTGTCTTAGACACAGGTGCCCCTCCAGCCAGGCTTCTGGTTGCTGTCTGAATCTCCAGTTTGATTTCTCACACCTCTTCCTTCTTGCTCCTGTCTGGGAATCTGAGTTCTGCTCTGCAGATTGGGCTTCCTCCCAGCGTTTCCCTGGTCATCCTGACCCTTGGCCACCATGCCTGACTCCGGACTGCCTACAGCGCTTGTCCATGGGCATCCCCAAGGGGCTTAGAGACACACTCTGGTGTTGGCATTCGTTGATTTGTGTCCCTACCCACCTCCCTGGCTTTAAGATCTGTGGTCTCCTTGCCCTTTTGCCTGTCCAGGGCATCGTGGGGTACCTGTTATGTGCTCAGTGAGGGTTCGGGATGTTGGAGGTGAATACACATGCAATCTTTTTCTTTCTGATCTGGGCCTCCAAGTGTTCTGACATTAGGATTTTTAATACCTTGAAAAAAACCCCAGCAAATTAAAGACCAAATGCCCAGCTCTCAATTTTCCCCCTTACTTCCTAGGTCCAGCTGAGAATGTACACCCCACCACCTTTCCCCAAAACTTAAAGAAAGGTCTTTGTCTTAAGATCTGGGGACTGGACACTAACCTGAAGCCAGGGAACTTCTCCTGAAGCCTCAAGACCTGGAGCAAACCACTGTCTGGAGTTTGATTTCTCCTTCCATAAAATGGGGAGATTGATCCCTACCCTTATCCACTATAGGAATATATCGTATGCATAAATTAAGCCCCATAGAACTTTTTTATGTAAAAAATTGATGAGGACTCAAACAGATGTCAGTGCAATTGGAGCTGTAAGCACCACAGATTACAGAATTGTTTATTACCATGATGGTTCATTCACCCATTCAGCAAATATTTATTGGCTGTCTGCTATGATGTCTAAGGTACTGCTATAGATCTTGGGATATGGGAAGACAGACTGAAATCTCTGCTGAGCTCATGGGGTTACATTCTAATGGGACAGAAAGAGACAATACATGAATGCTATCAGACGTATTGTCAGGCAAATACCGAGGACAATAGAGCAGAGTAAAATGACGGCATGTCATGGCGACGTTTCAGAGCAATTTGAATTTGGGAGGTGTTATAGGTTTGGAATCAGACAGGTCTGGATCAAAACCTGCCTCCTTCATCATCTAGGGCAACTAATTTAACCTTTCTGAACCCCAGTTCCTTTGTCCATCACGCGTGAATGGTATTTATTTTCCACGGGAGTTGTTGTATAACAAAGATTTCAGTTTGAGAAAACAACTGGCACATAGTAGGGCTTAATACACAGGAGCCTTTGTTGCTTCTCTGATCATCATTACTGTTACTATAAAATCAAGGGCTCCAGTAGTTGTCTGTGTTGAACAGTCTGTTGCTTAGCCTAGAATCTCCCAGTGATTTTGCAAACATCTAGAAACATCTTTTTTGTGTAGCCTGTGACTGACTGAGCAATCAACTTCTTGAGAACAGTGGCTCTTGAACTTTTTGGTTTTAGGAGCTCTTTACGCTCTTAATTATCAAGGACCCCAAAGATCTTTTGCTTCTGGGCCATAGCTATAATATTTACTGCATTAGAAAATAAAACAGAGGGGCGCCTGGGGGGCTCAGTTGGTGAAGCGTCTTCCTTCAGCTCAGGTCATGATCTCGAGGTCCTGGGATTGAGTCCCATGTTGGGCTCCCTGCTCAGCGAGGAGTCTGCTTCTCCCTCTCCCTCTGCTCCTTCCCCCCGCTCATGCATGCTCTTTCTCCCTCTCTCTCAAATAAATAAATGAATAAATAATCTTAAAGAAAAAAACAAAACAGAGAAATTATTAAAATCTGTATTATTCATTAAAAATAACAGTAATAAACACATTTCATGTTCATATAAATGCATATTATTTAATGAAAATTAACTATATTTTCCAACACCAAACAAAATTTAGTGAGAAGAGTAACACTGTTTTACATTTTTACAAATTTCTTCAATGTCTAGCTTCATGGAAGACCATTGAATTCACATATCTGCTTCTGCCTTCAATACATTACAATATTTGAAATATATGAAGAAATTTAGCCTCATATAGATACATAATTTAAAAAAGGAAGAAGTATTTTAATTGCCTTTTCAGAGACTTGTGAATATTCTTCTTGGATACTATACCAAAACTTGACAAGTGGTACTTTTTAGAGGTTAATTGCAATGTGGAATCTGAAACTCTATCAATGAATTGTTTTTGTACTTTGTTACATTGGCTTATACTTTTTTTTTTTTTTTTGAGGGGGGCTATTTTTTAACATAGATCTTTGAAAAGATCTATCCAGGCATGGTTTTGTAAAATCACATTGGTCACTTTGAAAATCTTGGCTCACTGACCTATACAGATCTTCCAAAAGTTGACATATTTCATTGTACAGTCCAAAAAATTTTACCTTTGTTAATATCATCACTATGGATGTCATTAGAAAAGTCTTTAAGTTTTGCAAGCTGTCAAGTTCACAGTGGTGAATGCAAGTTTTCCCAAATTCTGATTTTTTACTTAAAAATTCCAATTTTGTTGTTGCCTGCAAGTATGGTCAACTAAAGTGACAGTCTTACTATGTTCATTTAAAAAACCTGTCAAATGCTTATTTGTTGTTAACTTATAATTTTATTCCATTGTGGTCAGAGAACATACTTGTATGACTTGAATTCTTTAAATTCTTTTAAATTTATTGAGACCTATTGCATTGCCCAGAATATGATCTACTTTGGTAAATATTCTGTGTCTACTTGAAAGAAATGTGTATTCTGTTGTTAGTTGGACGGTTCTGTAACTGTCAACTAGGTCAGGTTGTTTGATAGTGTTGTTTAGGTCTTCCACATGCTGTTTTTATGTCTACTTGTTTTGCCAACTAAGGGAGAAGTGTGGAAATCTCTAACTAAAATGTGGATTTGTCCATTTCTCCTTGTATTTCTAACAGTTTTTGCTTCATATATGTTGAATATCTCTTGTTTGGCACCCAAACATACATACATACATACATACATACATACTTTTACATACATACATACATACATACATACTTTTATGGCTATTGGATGTTTTAATTTTATTTATTTAAAAAGCTTCTATTTGAGTATAGTTGACACACAATGTTAGAAGATATTTGCAAGTGATCTAGCCAATCAGGGGTTAATATCCAAAATACATAAAGAACTTGTATGATTCAACACCAAACCCCCACCCCCCCCAACCAATTCAATTAAAAAATGGGTCGAGGACCTGAATAGATATTTTTCCAAAGAACACATACAGATGGCCAACAGACACATGAAAAGGTACCTAAACATTTATGACTGTGATGTCCTTTTGATTAAATGACTCCTTTATTATTATGAAATGAACTTTTCTACTTCTGGTAATGTTTTTTTTTTTTTTTTGCTCTGAAATCTACTTTGTGTGATATTAATATTGCCACTCCAGATTTCTTTTGATTAGTGCTGGCATGGTATAGCTCCTTCCATTTGTTTATTTTCAGTCTATTTTTTGCCTTTATATTAATTAATTAATTAATTAATTAATTAATTTTGCTGGAAAAGAAATTCTTTTTATTTTTTTATTATTTTTTAATTTTAATTTTTAAATTTTAATTTTTTTAAGATTTAAAAAAATTTTTTTTTATTGTTGTTAATCCCCATACATTACATCATTAGTTTTAGATGTAGTGTTCCATGATTCATTGTTTGTGCATAACACCCAGTGCTCCATGCAGAACATGCCCTCTTTAATAGCCATCACCAGGCTAACCCATCCTCCCACTCCCCTCCCCTCTAGAACCCTCAGTTTGTTTTTCAGAGTCCATTGTCTCTCATGGTTCGTCTCCTCCTCCAATTTCCCCCCCTTCATTCTTCCCCTCCTGCTATCTTCTTCTTTTTTTCTTAACATATATTGCATTATTTGTTTCAGAGGTACAGATCTATGATTCAACAGTCTTGCACAATTCACAGTGCTTACCAGAGCACATACCCTCCCCAGTGTCTATCACCCAGTCACCCCATCCCTCCAACCCCACCCTTGACTCCAGCAACCCTCAGTTTGTTTCCTGAGATTAAGAATTCCTCATATCAGTGAGGTCATATGATACATGTCTTTCTCTGTTTGACTTATTTTGCTCAGCATAATACCCTCCAGTTCCATCCACGTCGTTGCAAATGGCAAGATCTCATTCCTTTTGATGGCTGCATAATATTCCATTGTATACTTTTACCACATCTTTATCCATTCATCTGTCAATGGACATCTTGGCTCTTTCCACAGTTTGGCTATTTGGACATTGCTGCTATAAACACCGGGGTGCACGTACCCTTCTGGATTCCTACTTTTGTATCTTTGGGGTAAATACCCAGTAGTGCAATTGCTGGATCATATGGTAGCTCTATTTTCAACTTTTTGAGGAACCTCCATACTGTTTTCCAGAGTGGCTGCACCAGCTTGCATTCCCACTAACAGTAGGAGGGTTCCCCTTTCTCCGCATCCCCGCCAACATCTGTCATTTCCTGACTTGTTAATTTTAGCCATTCTGACTGGTGTGAGGTGGTATCTCATTGAGGTTTTGATTTGGATTTCCCTGATGCCGAGCGATGTTGAGCACTTTTTCATGTGTCTGTTGGCCATTTGGATGTCTTCTTTGGAAAAATGTCTGTTCATGTCTTCTGCCCATTTCTTGACTGGATTCTTTGTTCTTTGGGTGTTGAGTTTGATGAGTTCTTTATAGATTTTGGATACTAGCCCTTTATCTGATACGTCATTTGCAAATATCTTCTCCCATTCTGTCGGTTGTCTTTTGGTTTGGTTGACTGTTTCCTTTGCTTTGCAAAAGCTTTTTATCTTGATGAAGTCCCAATAGTTCATTTTTGCCCTTGCTTCCCTTGCCTTTGGCGATGTGTCTAGGAAGAAGTTGCTGTGGCTGGGGTCGAAGAGGTTGCTGCCTCTGTTCTCCTTTAGGATTTTGATGGACGCCTGTCTCACATTGAGGTCTTTCAACCATTTGGAGTCTATTTTTGTGTGTGGTATAAGGAAATGGTCCAGTTTCATTCTTCTGCATGTGGCTGTCCAATTTTCCCAACACCATTTGTTGAAGAGACTGCCTTTTTTCCATTGGACATTCTTTCCTGCTTTGTCAAAGATTAGTTGACCATAGAGTTGAGGGTCCATTTCTAGGCTCTCTATTCTGTTCCACTGATCTATGGGTCTGTTTTGGTGCCAGTATCATACTGTCTTGATGATGACAGCTTTGTGATAGAGCTGGAAGCCCGGAATTGTGATGCCGCCAGCTTTGCTTTTCTTTTTCAACATTCCTCTGGCTATTCGGGGTCTCTTCTGGTTCCATGCAAATTTTAGGATTATTTGTTCCATTTCTTTGAAAAAAGTGGATGGTATTTTGATGGGGATTGCACTGAATGTGTAGATTGCTCTAGGTAGCATTGACATCTTCACAATATTTGTTATTCCAATCCATGAGCATGGAACGTTTTTTCATTTCTTTGTGTCTTCCTCAATTTCTTTCATGAGTATTTTATAGTTTTCTGAGTACAGAGCCTTTGCCTCTTTGGTTAGATTTATTCCTAGGTATCTTATGGTTTTGGGTGCAATTGTAAATGGGATCGACTCCTTAATTTCTCTTTCTTCTGTCTTGTTGTTGGTGTATAGGAATGCCACTGACTTCTGTGCATTCATTTTATATCCTGCCACTTTACTGAATTCCTGTATGAGTTCTAGCAGTTTTGGGGTGGAGTCTTTGGGGTTTTCCACATAAAGTATCATATCATTTGCAAAGAGTGAGAGTTTGAATTCTTCTTTGCTGATTTGGATGCCTTTGATTTCTTTTTGTTGTCTGATTGCTGTGGCTAGGACTTCTAATACTATGTTGAATGGTAGTGGTGATAGTGGACATCCCTGCCGCGTTCCTGACCTTAGGGGGAAAGCTCTCAGTTTTTCCCCATTGAGAATGATATTCGCTGTAGGTTTTTCATAGATGGCTTTTATGATATTGAGGTATGTACCCTCTATGCCTATACTCTGAAGAGTTTTGATCAAGAAAGGATGCTGTACTTTGTCAAATGCTTTTTCTGCATCTTTTGAGAGGATCATATGATTCTTGTTCTTTCTTTTATTAATGTATTGTATCATGTTGATTGATTTGCGGATGTTGAACCAACCTTGCAGCCCAGGGATAAATCCCACTTGGTCGTGGTGAATAATCCTTTTAATGTACTGTTGGATCCTATTGGCTAGTATTTTGGTGAGAATGTTTGCATCCACGTTCATCAGGGATATTGGTCTGTAATTCTCCTTTTTGATGGGGTCTTTGTCTGGTTTTGGGATCAAGGTAATGGTGGCCTCATAAAACGAGTTTGGAAGTTTTCCTTCCATTTCTATTTTTTGGAACAGTTTCAGAAGAATAGGTATTAATTCTTCTTGAAATGTTTGGTAGAATTCCCCTGGGAAGCCATCTGGCCCTGGGCTTTTGTTTGTTGGGAAATTTTTGATGACTGCTTCAATTTCCTTAGTGGTTATAGGTCTGTTCAGGTTTTCTATTTCTTCCTGGTTCAGTTTTGGTAGTTGATACATCTCTAGGAATGCATCCATTTCTTCCAGGTTATCTAATTTGCTGGCATAGAGTTGCTCATAATATGTTCTTATAATTGTTTGTATTTCTTTGGTGTTGGTTGTGATCTCTCCTCTTTCATTCATGATTTTGTTGATTTGGGTCATTTCTCTTTTCTTTTTGATAAGTCTGGCCAGGGGTTTATCAATCTTGTTAATTCTTTCAAAGAACCAGCTTCTAGTTTCATTGATCTGTTCTACTGTTCTTTTAGTTTCTATTTCACTGATTTCTGCTCTGATCTTTATTGTTTCTCTTCTCCTGCTGGGTTTAGGCTTTATTTGCTGTTCTTTCTCCAGCTCCTTTAGGTGTAGGGTTAGGTTGTGTACTTGAGACCTTTCTTGTTTCTTGAGAAAGGCTTGTATTGCTATATACTTTCCTCTTAGGACTGCCTTTGCTGCATCCCAAAGATTTTGAACAGTTGTGTTTTCATTTTCATTGGTTTCCATGAATTTTTTAAATTCTTCTTTAACTTCCTGGTTGACCCATTCATTCTTTAGTAGGATGCTCTTTAGCCTCCATGTATTTGAGTTCTTTCTGACTTTCCTCTTGTGATTGAGTTCTAGTTTCAAAGCATTGTGGTCTGAAAATAGGCAGGGAATGATCCCAATCTTTTGGTACCGGTTGAGACCTGATTTATGACCTAGGATGTGATCTATTCTGGAGAATGTTCCATGGGCACTAGAGAAGAATGTGTATTCCATTGCTTTGGGATGGAATGTTCTGAATATGTCTGTGAAGTCCATTTGGTCCAGTGTGTCATTTAAAGTCTTTATTTCCTTGTTGATCTTTTGCTTAGACGATCTGTCCATTTCAGTGAGGGGGGGTGTTAAAGTCCCCGACTATTATTGTATTGTTGTCAATGTGTTTCTCTGCTTTTGTTATTAATTGCCTTATATAGTTGGCTGCTCCCATGTTAGGGGCATAGATATTTACAATTGTTAGATCTTCTTGTTGGATAGACCCTTTAAGTAGGATATAGTGTCCTTTCTCATTTTTTATTACAGTCTTTGGTTTAAAATCTCATTTGTCTGATATAAGGATTGCCACCCCAGCTTTCTTTTGGTGTCCATTAGCATGGTAAATGGTTTTCCACCCCCTCACTTTCAATCTGGGGGTGTCTTTGGGTCTAAAATGAGTCTCTTGCAGACAGCATATCGATGGGTCTTGTTTTTTAATCCAATCTGATAGCCTGTATCTTTTGATTGGGGCATTTAGCCCATTTACATTCAGGGTAACTATTGAAAGATATGAATTTAGTGCCATTGTATTGCACTAAATTGTAAGGTGACTGTTACTGTATATTGTCTGTGTTCCTTTCTGGTCTATGTTGCTTTTAGGCTCTCTCTTTGCTTAGAGGACCCCTTTCAAAATTTCTTGTAGGGCTGGTTTCGTGTTTGCAAATTCCTTTAGTTTTTGTTTGTCCTGGAAGCTTTTTATCTCTCCTTCTATTTTCAATGACAGCCTAGCTGGATATAGTATTCTTGGCTGCATATTTTTCTCGTTTAGTGCTCTGAATATATCCTGCCAGTCCTTTCTGGCCTGCCAGGTCTCTGTTGATAGGTCTATTGCCAGTCTAATGTTTCTACCACTGTAGGTTACATATCTCTTCTCCCGAGCTGCTTTCAGGATTTTCTCTTTGTCTCTGAGACTCATAAGTTTTACTATTAGATGTCAGGGTGTTGACCTATTTTTATTGATTTTGAGAGGGGTTCTTTGTGCTTCCTGGATTTTGATGCCTGTTTCCTTTCCCAAATTAGGGAAGTTCTCTGCTATAATTTGCTCCATTATACCTTCTGCCCCTCTCTCTCTTTCTTTTTCTTCTGGGATCCCAATTATTCTAATGCTGTTTCGTCTTATGATATCGCTTATCTCTCGAATTCTGCCCTTGTGATCCAGTAGTTGTTTATCTCTCTTTTTCTCAGCTTCTTTATTTTCCATCATTTTGTCTTCTATATCACTGATTCTCTCTTCTGCCTCATTTATCCTAGCAGTTAGTGCCCCCATATTTGATTGCACCTCATTAATAGCCTTTTTGATTTCGACTTGGTTAGATTTTAGTTCTTTTACTTCTCCAGAAAGGGTTTCTCTAATAACTTCCATGCTTTTTTTCAAGCCCAGCTAGTATCTTTAAAGTGATGATTCTGAACTCTAGATCCGACATTGTACTAATGTCCATATTGAGTAGGTCTTGGCAGTCAGTACTACCTCTTGTTCTTTTTGTTGAGGTGATTTTTTCCATCTTGTCATTTTGTCCAGAGGAGAATAGATGAATGAGAGAACAAAATTCTAACAGGGTAACAACATCCCCAGAAAATATACTCTAAACAAATCAGAAAAGACCTGAAGCAGGTGGAAAAGAAAGGGAAAGAGAGAAAAAAGAAAAAGAAAAAAAGAAAAAGATAAAGATAAAAACAAACAAAAACAGAACAAAACAACAAAAAAACCAGAATATGATTAAATATGATCAGGCTGGTATATAGATCAGCGCCACACACTAGATTTTGGGTGTATTTTGGTCTGTTAGAAGAAAGTGCCTCCCAAAATTTTAAAGAAAGAAAAACTTATATATGTACAAAAATAAGGGTTGATATGATGAAGGGATGGAATATGACTGTAAAGATGGAAATTATAAAAAATTTTATAAAAGGAATTGATAAGAAGTTTTTTGAAAAAAGAAAGAAGAGGATTTAAAAAAAAAAGAAAAAAAAAAGGGGAGAGAATGTGATCAGGCAGGGGAGTAGAAAAAAAACATACACTAGAGATTTAGGGTATATTTTGATCTGTTAGAAGAAACTATCTCAAAATTTTAAAGAGAGAACAACTTATATATATATATATGCCAAA
Organism: Neomonachus schauinslandi; assembly: GCF_002201575.2. Taxonomy (NCBI): domain Eukaryota; kingdom Metazoa; phylum Chordata; class Mammalia; order Carnivora; family Phocidae; genus Neomonachus; species Neomonachus schauinslandi. The sequence continues at coordinate 4,623,606 of NC_058406.1, forward strand.
AATACGGGTAACTACTATGAAGGGATAGAATATGAGTCTAAAAATGAAAAATAAAAATGTTTTTTAAAGAAGGGATTGATAAGATGTTGGTTGAAAAAGGGAAAAAGAAAAATTCAAAAAAAAAGAAAAAAGACAGTTAAAAAAAAATTAATTTTGAAAGACTAAAGAATCATGGTAAAAAAGTCATGAATTCTATGTGCAGTATTCCCCTAGCGCTGGAGTTCTGCCATTCTCATTGATCGGTAAACTTGGTCTTGGCTGGCTGTTCTCGCTGATCTTCTGGGGTAGGGGCCTGTTGCCGTGGTTCCCAAATGTCTTTGCTGGAGGCGGAATTGCCCCGCCCTTGCCCGGTCCGGGCTAAGTAATCAGCTCGGGTTTGCTTCGGGAGCTTTTGTTCCCTGCAAGCTTTCCGGACAGCTTTGGAGGCGGAGAGTGAAAATGGCGGCCTCCCAATCTCCGCCTCGGAGGAGCCGAGAACTCGGGGCCCGCTCCTCAGTGCGCCCCCAGAGAAAAGCCGTCAGTCACTCCCGTCTCCCCGGTCTCCGGCCGCACTCGGTGCTCACCCGGCCTGTGACCGCGTGTTTCTATCTCTGGCACCCGACCCTGTGTGGAGTCTGCAAACCCAGCAGATCCCTGCGGTGCGCACCCGCACCTCTCCTCCTGGGGGAAGAAGGTGAATCTCCCGGATCTGCTGCTTGTTGGGTCCCTGCTGGAGGAGCAGGGGTCCGACTGTGCCGCGGATCACAGTTTATGGCAACCCCGAGCTGAGAGCCCGCGCCTGGGCTCCGCCTCTGCAGCCGGCTTCCCTGCTCCGTTACCTGGGAGCTCTGCCGCACTCAGGCACCCCCGGTCTTTCTGTGACCCCGAGGGTCCTGAGACCACACTGTCCCGGAGGGTTCCACCCCCGGCTTAGCCACCAGAGTGACGTCCCTCAGCTGAGCAGACTTTTAAAAGTTCCGATTTTGTGTTCCCTGGCTCTATCACTTGCCAGAAGCGGCCGACGGAGGCCCCTCCCCCACCGTCTATCCTCCCGAATATCGCCTTGGATTCACTTCTCCGCACGTCCTACCTTCCAGAAAGTGGTCGCTTTTCTGATGAGAGAGTTGTTGCTCTTCTTTTCTTCGATCTCCTGTTGAGTTCGTAGGTGTTCAGAATGGTTTGATCCCTATCCAGCTGAATTCCTGAGACCAGATGAAATCCAAGTCTCCTACTCCTCCGCCATCTTGCTCCGCCCTGCCTTTATATTTAAAATGAGCATCTTGTAGACAGCATATAGTTGAATCTTGCTTTTAAATCCAATCTTATAATCTCTGTCTTTTATTGGAAGTTTTAGCCTATTTATATTTAATGTGATTATCAGTGTGGTTGGGTTTCCATTTGATTTCTATTTTTTTCCCATCTGCTGTTTGTTTCCCTTTTCTCCTTTTCTATCTTCCTTTGGATTAACTGAGAGGTTTTTTTTAAAATTCCATTTTATCTGTTTTGTTGGCTTATTAGCTATAGCTGTTATATTTCAGTGGTTGTTTTAGAGTTTTTAGTACACATCCTTAACTTACCACAGTGCACTTTCAAGTGATATTGAACCATGGTATGTATAGTGTAAGAAGCTTATGACAGTATAGTTCCATTTCTCCTTCCATCCTTTTCTTATTCTTCTCACACATTTTACTTTAGCTATATTATAAATCCCATAATTAATTACTACTTTTGCTTTAAATAGTTGACTGTCTTTTAAAGAGATTTAAGTAATACAATAGTCTATATTTTTTTTAAAAAAGATTTATTTATTTGAGAGAGTGAGAGTGAGCAGGGGGAGGGGCAGAGGGAGAGAATCCTCAAGCAGACTCTCTGCTGAGCATGGAGCCCAACATGGGGCTTGATCCCAGGACCCTGAGATCATGACCCTAAGCTGAAACCAAGAGTTGGACACCACATATTTACCATTTCTGGTGCTCTTCATTTCCTTCTGTAGATCTAGGTTTCCATCCAGTATCATTTTTCCTTCTGCCTGAATGACTTCCCTTAACATTTCATATTGTGCATGTCTGCTGGTCATGGATTATTTCAGCTTTTGTAGCTCTGAAAAAAGTCTTTGTTTTTGAAAGATCTTTTCATTGGGGGAAGAATTCTAGTTTGACAGTTTTTCCTTTCAGAACTTTATAGAAGGTGCTGTATGTCTTCTGGCTTGATTGTCTTGTTTCTGGTGAGAGATCTGCTGGTCTCCACATCTTTGTGTCTCTGTACACAATGTGTCCTTTTTTCTGTGGCTGCTTTTACAATTTTCTCTTTGTCACTAGTTGTTTTTTTTAAAAATTTTTATTGTTATGTTAATCACCATACATTACATCATTAGTTTTTGATGTAGTGTTCCATGATTCATTGTTTGTGCATAACACCCAGTGCTCCATGCAGAACGTGCCCTCTTTAATACCCATCACCAGGCTAACCCATCCTCCCACCCCCCTCCCCTCTAGAACCCTCAGTTTGTTTTTCAGAGTCCATCATCTCTCATGGTTCGTCTCCTGCTCCGATTTCCCCCCCTTCATTCTTCCCCTCCTGCTACCTTCTTCTTCTTCTTTTTTTTCCTTAACATATATTGCATTATTTGTTTCAGAGGTACAGATCTGTGATTCAACAGTCTTGCATAATTCACAGCGCTCACCATAGCACATACCCTCCCCAGTGTCTGTCACCCAGCCACCCCATCCCTCCCACCCCCCCCACTCCAGCAACCCTCAGTTTGTTTCCTGAGATTGAGAATTCCTCATATCAGTGAGGTCATATGATACATGTCTTTCTCTGATTGTCTTTGTCACTAGTTTTAAGCAAGTTGATTATTGTGTGTCTTCATGTAGTTTTTCTATTTATTTATTTATTTATTTATTTATTTGGTGACTGGGCTCATCAAACTTCTTGGACCTGTGGATTTATAATTTTTATCAAATTTTGATATTTTTGGCCATATTTTTTCAAAATTTCTTCTGTCCTTTCTTCTTTGGGAACATTATGCATATGAGACTGCTTGAAGTTGTCACTGATGCTCTGTTCATTTTTTCCCCCTTCTCTCTCTGTCTTTCATTTTGGGTAGCTTTTATTGCCATGTCTTTAAGTTCACTAATATTTTCTTTGGAGACATCTGATTTTCTGTGAATTCTATTCAGTGGGTTGTTTTTTTTTTAAATCTCATATTGCATCTTAGGTTTTCATTGCAGTTTTCTTCCTTAGAAGTTTTACTTGGGTCTGTTTAAAATTTCTATGTCTCTTCTTTTTTTTTTTTTTTAAGAATTTATTTATTTGAGGGAGAGAGCACGAGAAGGGGAGAGGAAGAAGCAGGCTCCCCACTTAGTAGGGAGCCTGATGTTGGGCTCAATCCCAGGACCCCAGGATCATGACCTGAGCTAAAGGCAGATGCTTAACCCCCCCCGAGTGCCCCTCCATGTCTCTTCTTAATGTGTTCAATCTTACCTGCTAATTTTCTCATTGTGTAATTTTTGGTTTGGTTGCAGTTGATTTTTCTTTTCATTATTAGTAATATTTTCTTGCTTCTTTACATGCTTGGAAAATTTCTGTTTGCTCCCAGACATACGAATTTCACCTTGTTGAGTAGTGTATACATTTTCATTTCCATAAATATTCTTGAGATTTGCCCTGGAGCTTTGTTAGGTGATCCGCAACAGCCTTGAGTCTAGAGCTAATTTTTCCGCATGACTGAGGTAAAATTCTACTAAATACTCTACCCCGTGCCCTAGATATTATGAAGTTTTTCATTCTGGTTGGTGGGAATACACCCTATTCTAGGCCCAAGTGTGGATGATGGTGATTGTTTGCTAATTCTTTTGGATGATTCATTATATGACATCACATTGTTTCCTCACATACATGCACTGATCTGTATTTATCTGAATACAGATATTCCTATACAGGGGACCCTATACAGGAATATACAGCTATACAGGGGACCCTCTGTATAGCTCTGGAGTTCTCTTTGTGCTGCCCTATGAATCCTCCTGCTTTGGTCTCCTTGGATTTCTAGTCCTTCCCCCCGACTCAGGGAAATTGCTGGGCTCTGCCTGGGTCCCCTTCCTGTGCTATGGCCTATAGACTTTCTCTTGTAAGCAGCTAGGGCACCTATAGGTCTCACTTTATTTATTTCCCCATCTCTCTGGGATCACTGTCCTTCATTGCCTGATGTCCAGTGTCTAGAAAACTGGTGTCTCCTATATGTTTTCCAGCTTTTTAGTTGTGTCGAGCCAGAGAATACATCCAGCCCATGCTACTCCACCTTGGCCAGAAGAAGTCTTGCCAAATACCAAGTCTGAATAACCATAATTTTTCAGTCATCCTTTCAAGTAAAAATGGGGTTCCATGGAACAAGTAGCTAGTTTAGCTTGCACCAATCACACACATGCTTTTCTCCAAGACAGCCATCTCACGCATTTCAGTTGGCAGCAGAAGTGCTTTAGGCATACTTCCATTTTGTCACACAGAATACTGAAAAGACATGTAACCAAAGATTGACATTTAATAAAACCAATAATTTTTGGAAGCAACCTAAGCATTCATCAAGAGATGAATAGATAAAGAAGATGTGGGATACACACACACACACACACACAGGAATATTAGCCACAAAGAAGAATGAGCTCTTGTCATGTGCAACAACATGGATGGAGCTAGAGGGTATGATGTTACATGAAAGATAAATACCATATATATACCATATTCCAGTCATATGTGGAATTTAAGAAACAAAACAAATGAGTGAACAAAGGAAAAAGAGGTATATAAAAAACCACACTCTTAAATACAGAGAACATACTGGTGGTTACCAGAGGGGAGGCGGGTGGGGGGATGGGTGAAAGAGATAAGGGGGATGAAGAGGTGCAAACTTCTAGTTACAAAATAAATAAGTCACAAGAGGTGAAAAGTACAGCATAGGGAATATAGTCAATAAGATGGTAATAAGATTATTTGGTGACAGGTGGTGATTATACTTACCATGGCGAGCACGGAGTAATGTATAGAATTGTTGAATTATATTATACACCTGAAATTAGTATAACACTGTATGTTAATTTTACTTCAGTTAAAAAAAGAAAACCCATCATTTTTACTGCTTCATTAAGGAATTTTTAATTTTTTTAATTTTTTATTTTGACAGAGAGAGAGAGTACAAGTAGGGGGAGCGACAGGCAGAGGGAGAGCGAGAAGCAGGCTCCCTGCTCAGCAGGGAGCCCGATGTGGGACTCAATCCCAGGACCCTGGGATCATGACCTGAGCCAAAGGCTCAGCCACTGTCTGAGCCACACAGGCACCCTCATAAAGGAATTCTTAAGTAAAGCTAGAGTATGTTTCAGGAAGTGCATGGTGATGAGGAATACGATGGCTAGTAGAGTTTGTTGCCACCCTCTTAATTGGTACTAAGGCCCCAACAGTTTTACCTACCATTACTTTTGTTCTAGCAGTGCAAATATCAGCACAGAGAAAAAGCAAATAACTTCTTAGTATTTTAGAAAAATAGTTTTGACCTCACAGTCCCCTAAAAGGGTCTTGGGGCTGTCCCAAGAGTCCAAAGAGCACACTTGGAGAATTGCTATCACTACAGACTCTCTTGTACCTGTGTACAGAGATATATGTACAAGAATGTTCTTTGTAGCATTGTATACACTAATACAAATTTGAAAACAGTTAAGTGGTCATCAGTAGTAGAATGGATAAATGAATTGTAGTGTGTTTATATAATGAATAATATGTAACAATTAAAATGAGTCAACTAAAGCTATATGTATCTATATGTATAAAGATCAAAACAGTTGGGTAGAAAAAAGACACACTGCACAAAGAGATGTACTCCTGTATGATACTATTTATATAAGCTTAAAATGTAAAAAAAAGTATGTGTTCATGGATACCTACATATGTAGTAAATAAAAACTAAATGGAATATAGTGGCTACCTCTTGGAGGGAGGAGAATGAGATGGGATAGGTGACAGGAACTCTAGTTATATCTGTAATTTTAGTTTTCATTTCCAAAAAATAAATCTGAGAAAATCCAGCAGAATAGGAAAACTTGAAAATGTGGTTGGTTGGCAGGTAGTTTTTTATGATATTCTGTAGTTTTGGGAAAGCTTGAAATTCTTCATATTCATCATCGTCAACCTCACTGTTGAGAAATATACAAAAAGAGAAGATGCATCAACAGATGGTAGGTTCCCAGTTCCACGGTAACAAGGCTCACTGAGCACTGGCTGGCGAGCTCACCATGGGATTATCCTGGTGCCCGCCAGCGGTCATTTCCCGAGGGACTACAGGACTTGACCAAGCTTCGCATTCAACTTCATGATCACCTACGAAATGGGATTATCGTCCTAATGAGACCACTCACAATTTGAAATGTATAACTCGCTCAAGGTTACGCAGTTAGTCAGTTGTGAAGTCACAGTTGGAATCCAGGTCTTTTGGGTTCCAGGTCTGTGCTTTGCCCCCTCTACTAATATCTGAGATGATTGGCTTTTCATGTGAAGTTATTCTGTTTCTATGTCTCCTTTAGCTCTTCTTCCAAACCACTTTTTTTTTTTTTTTTTTTTTTGTAGTTTGTTATGTTTCTACTAAGTGAGCCAGCTGGATCAATTACATTGTGTTTGTTGCTATAGCAACAATAATGCAGCAGTATTATTAGGTATTATTACTGTTTGGTTGTGTTGTGAGATTCAGCCCAGGCTGATGCCCTGCTATTTGCGGAGGGCTCTTTCCAGAGGCTGCGGCTTTCTTGTCTTTGAAACTAATTGCATCGAGGCTGTGCTTCGTTCAGTGAGGGCTTGGAAGTTTGGGGCTGGGACTGTCGCCTGCTATAGGAAGACTTCTTGATCAATTTTTCGATGGGATCATTTATCGTGTTTTAGGTGATAAAACAAAAGAACCTTTTGAGGTTGTTAATAATAATATCCCACTGACACATCAAGCATTGTCTAAAGATTGATTTGAGTTAATTGAGTAGATGATGGAAAGAGATGATCTACATACTTGTGTAGTTTTTCCCACTTGCAGCTGTCTGATGAAGAAAAACGGAGGCAGAATCCTTGAGATTACATTAATGCATCTGGGAAGATGGGTTGAAGATTTATAGAGTTTAAAAATAGGTTTGTAGGTATGTTTACCTGCCAGCGTTCCTGCAGAAGCCGGAGAGGGTACGTGCTACAGAGAGGTGGTTACATTAGCTGGAGAGAATCCCGCGTGGAGGTGGGACGTTCCACCTTCCCCTGTGCCTCTGCTCTAATTAACAAGGCATTCGCTCCCTGCCGAAGCCATTCTTTCGGTTTGTGCTGCCTTTTCTGCGTGTTGGGGTCTTCGCATCTGTCTTCATGGCATCTGGAAGTATGGACAGTGTTTTCTTTAAGTTTTAGATAAATTTGAGAACAACACAGCCTGGAGAAGCCGTGACTCTCAAACACTGTGGGTGGGAATATATATTGTTTCTATCTTTTTGACCATAATTTGTAAGCTTGATGGTTAAAAGTACCAGCTCTGGAGCCGGACTGCTGCTTTCTGGTTGTGAGTCCTTGGGCAAGTCATTTAATCTCTCTGTGCCTCAGTTTCCTCACCTATGAAATGAGGCTACATAGTACTTACTTAATTAGGTCGTTGTGAGTACAAGAGATAATACATGGAAAGTGCTTACCACAATGTCTGCACAGAGTAAACTTGCAGTAGGTGTTAGCCCGAGTAAAACTGTATTCTCTTTGAGCCAACAACTCCACATTTAGGGATTTATCCTATAAAAAAGCTGTCATACGTATTCAAAGACATATTTACATGGATATTCACTGTGGCATTGGCACTGCAAAATAACCTAAGTGTCCATCAGTGAGGGATTGGTTAACCATGAAATGGAATCTGGTGCAGCTGTTTGAAAGGATAAAGAGCAGGGCACCTGGGTAGCTCAGTCGGTTGGGGGTCTGACTCTTGGTTTTGGCTCCGGTCATGATCTCGGGATCATGATCTCCGGATTGTGAGATCGAGCCCTGTGTCAGACTCTGCGCTCAGCGAGGAGTCTGCTGGGGATTTTCTCTCCCTCTCCCTCCCCCTCTGCCCTTCCCCCAGCTTGCATGGGTGTGCATGCTCTCTCTCTCTCTCTCAAATAAATAAAATATTTTTAAGAAGTATAAAGATTTGAATGTATTAACATGTTAAGAAATTGGTGCCATATTATTAATTTTTTTGCCATTTCAGTTCACAAATTTTATTTTTTTCAAAGATTTTATTTATTTATTTGATAGAGAGAGAGAAAGCACACAAGCAGGAGGGGGCGGGGCAGAGGCAGAGGGAGAAGCAGGCTCTCCGCTGAGCAGGGAGCCCGACATGGGCTTGATCCCAGGACTCCAAGATCACGACCTGAGCGGAAGGCAGATGCTTAACCACCTGAGCCACCCAGGCGCCCCTCAGTTTGCAAATTTTAAAGATATAATAAAGCTGAAAGAATTTTGCAATGAAACCCATATGCTTACCAACTAGCTTCCACAATTACCATTTTATTTTACTTGCTTTATCACATATCCATTCCTCTAGCCAGCCAGCCAGCAGCTTAATATTTCGATTCATTTCAGAGAAGGTTGCAGACATCAGTACACTTCCCCCCAAATACTTCAGCATCCATATATTGATTAGAGTCCATTACTTGTTTATAGTTCTTCCAAAAAATTAGTTTTATAATACAGATATTGTATGAACCCATTTATGTAATAAACAAAGATGTTTATATGTGTGGGTCTACATGGACCATAGCAAACCAGTTGTGGTAATCTGTTAGGAGTGGCATTACTGAGCAGTGTACTTTGACTTACAGATTTTGAATTTTAACATTTAATTAGTTCTGGAGCATGGCATTGTGGCTCCTCCTCCTTCTGCCTCCCTTCCTTGTCCTCCCCCTCCATCATCATCATCATCATCATCATCATCATCATCATCATCATCGCCAAACATAGTTGTAGGAAGCTTCTGTTGTAAAGGTACAACATACTCAGGCAACCCCTGCATTTCATGCAGCAAAAGGGACAAAAATGGGACACTTTTCTAATTGGAGACACTTGTTTTGTCCTTAATTAAGTCTGGGGTCCTTTCTGATACCTTTGTATGAGGGCTCTGAATTAAAAGTGATAGCACTTCTGTAAATATCTGCACTGTTATGTAAGAGCCTGATTTTAACGAAATACTGAAAAACAAATGGAGATTTGTGGAAGACATGTGGGTATGTGGGGTGATTTATCTCAAGGGGCGTTTTATTCTGTGAAATGCATGAAGCTAATTGGCATGTGTCACCTTGGCTAATGGGACTCGCTTTGAAGACTGAAACCAAAGTTCTAAACGGTAGAAAGATGAGGCTCTTAGCTTTGTTGCGATTAGGTATCCAAGTGCTTAAACCCACTTGATAATTTTCTCTTCATTTCTGTGGGCTGTGGAGTGTGGGAGAAAAAATGGGTAACCATAGGGGAGTAGGGGGTGTGAATACAGACCTATAGATAATTTACTTCCCTGGAAAGATATATAGTCAGTCATTTCAATTGCTTTTTTCCTGGGGGCGTGTATCCTACAGATCCTGCTTGGAGTTGGGTGGCATCCATTAGAAGTGGCAAAAACATTTGTTTTCATGGAGGAATTCAGGAATTTTTAGAGCTTTGCAGTGCATATTTTTCAGTATGTTAAGTGCTATCAGAGGGTTTGGATACTTCAATCTTCTTTAAATAAATGGATTTTACAATTGCAAAGTGGTGACTTATTCTTTTTTGGGTTGCAACTCACAATAGCTCCACCTTTTAAGTGAAATTTTAGATGCGGTGGGTTCCAAAATGCTAACTGTGAATTTTTGGGCTTTTAGCATTTTGGAATAGAGTTTAAAGTTTCAGAAGCAGCCAGCACATTTCAATTTAATCTACTGCTGCTGTGTTGTCTCTTGTTGATAGCATAATGCCAGGGCCACAGAGATGTTTTCATGATGTAAATAATTTGTGTATTATAAGTTGTCTAAACACGGCATGTGTGTGATAGGCTGCAATAAAATTGCCTGGATATGGTTTTACATGACGGACTGTAAGAGTTGCCTCAGAGTCATTAGAGCGCAGTATGTAAATAATCTGCATTTAAAATTGTCTTAAATGGGCTTAGACAATGGATGTGAATACCTCCTCCAGATTCATTAATTCCATCATGAATTCACAGTCCACAGCTCCCGAAGGCATCAGCCCAGTCCGTCTCACACCAGCCATCAGCAGGTCGGTTTGCCCATCTCCCAGATGTGTTTGTGAATAGGTGTTGGGGTCCATCGTGGAGGCTCAGGGACACAGCCAGGTAGAGTGCAGATTACACTCTGGACCCACGACTTCCTGCCACTCCCTTCCATCTCTGCCCGTGTTTTTTTTTTTTACAAAGACAGGGACAAGTGGGAGCAGGGACATGGAAGGCCCTAACATGGTGCCCCAGTGTTTGGAGGAGAAGGAAGGTGAGAGGAAGCTGAAACGTTGTTGCTTAAAAGTTGCCCCCGAGCCAGCACGGGTGATGGCATCTTCGGATACTCTGCCCATTTTGCACACGTGGCCCCGGCTGGATTGGGAGCTAGCACTCTGACCACAGGTTGGCCTGTTTTCCTCTCTGCTTCCTTTTTGGATGAGTGGAGACCAGCTGGTTAGACTCATGAAAGCCTGGTTGTGTGGGGGTCGCAAGTTCGTGTGCATCTATTGTTTGGGAGGACTGGTTAAGCTCTCTCTTTGAAACACACACACAACATAACATAAATCAGGGCCAGAATCTTTTAACATTTACAGTTTTAAATGAAATTCCTGTTGAGAGTCTCTTAAGCTAGATTTATATCTGATTTTGCATTGAACTGTGTCGTTATGTGGGGCTGAGAAACTCTTACGAAATTAAGCATAATGCGAAAACATGCTGAAAAGACAGTTCTGTAGAAATGTGAAACATTATTATGTTATAGAATATTGGAGTGAAGAAATATGCATAAAGGCATGATTACCGTGGACATTTTCCTTTTAATGATCCTTGTACAATCCTTGGCAGAAAGGTTTGCTGACATCTCCTTGCAGATAAAGGAAAATTGAGACAATATTGATATTCTACATCCATTTTGAGTTCCAAAGAATACCAGGATAGCAAACCAGTCTGTTTTCATGTTCCAAACGGAGGCCCAGGCTGTCCAAGCTGATGCTTGCAGGGACTTTGGGAGAATCTGTCATTTGTGTTTGGGGAATTGGCCCAAGCCTACACACCGTGGAGGACCAAAAAAGGTTGAAATAACATGTGGAAAGATTAACTTCTGGATGCTCTGAACCAGAAGCTTCTAGAGGCTTCTAGGTTGGATGACTCTGAGGTTGTCGGGTCCTTTCCTCTGAAGAGTTTTTAGGATGGCAAATCATCTTTCAGGAATGATTTGGGGGTGGTTGGTGGAGACTCAGCTTGGGCTAAGCTTTCCTGCTTGCAGCCGGGGGCAGGGCTGTATTCCATATACCCATCATACTCTACCCCACAGGGGACCTTGCTCAGCTCTCTTTCCCATGTAAGACTCCCCCTGCCTCATCTCACCCCTCACCTGGGCTACCCTGGCCCCTTGTCAGAAGCCCCGTTCCCCTTCTTGTTCCCGGAGGACCTTCTTCTGGGGATGGTGATTCTGGTGGGGAAAGGGAGTGCTGTTTCCCTTCCTCCCAGACTCAGTCTCCAGGTCTCTGTCTGCTGGCAAGAGGTCCATGGCAGCTGGAGCACGGCTGGCTGGCGGCACTGAGATCACAAGCCTTCTAGAAACCCTCCCTCCCCACTGAGCTCCTAGCAGATCCCCTGGCAGGGTTGAAACTTTTCCAAAAAACCTTCCTGAGCCTGTGCCTTCTAAGCCTGGCATTGAGATGCCCCCTGCTGTGGGGGAGGGGAGCAGAGGCTGAGCGGTGCCCCAGGCTGGAGCTCAGAGGCCTTTGGCATTTGCTCTGGGTTACACCCAGGGTCTGGTGACGGTCAGCCCATACCTTAAATGGGGCTGGTGGCAGTTCTCATCTCTCGCTCCCCTTTCTTCTGCTCTTCTTGGAAGCTCTTAAAGGACCTCAAGGCGTTTGTTACTTAGAGTTGCTTGAAATTAAGCAATTTAATTCTAATTTGGGCCTGCAATGCCCAGTTCTTGGCCACCAGAGGTCACTGTAATAAGGTGGAAAGCAGGTGTTTCAAGAGAGTCTTAAATTGGTAGTTGGCTCAAATAAATACAATGAAACCAAACAAAATCCCCCCAGTTTCGTAACTGGCCTGGGTGTGTTGCAGTGTGCTCTGGGGTGCGGACCTGCAGTCCTGCTTTCTTCTTAGTCTACTCTACTGCAGAACCAGGGCAGGTGGCTGCTTGGGGAAGGCTCAACTCCCAGGGCCCCTGGTGCAGGCCTCTGGCAGGCGCCCTGTTGTGTGCATCAGGGGCCCGCACTCGGCGGGAGGGCTCTCCTCCTGTCCCGCCCACCACACACCCTGACCTTCATCTTCGGAGGCCATTTCTTGCAGCCATCTTGGGGTTAGGCTGTCTTAGGAGCGCGTGTGTTTGCACCTCCCCCTCTGTAACACGGAGTCACTTACAGTACTGTCCACCTAGGGCTGTTTGGTGTTAAAAAGAGATGATGCAGAAAGCTCAGTGCTTGGCTCATAGCTAGCACTTGATAAATGTCAGCCATAATAACATTCTTACTGGGGAGGACCATCCGTGGAAGCATCTACACCCCAAAGAGCGGCTTGAACAGCGGATCGTGGTGTTCCCCTCCCTGCCCTCTTTGGCCATCCTCTCTGTATGTTGATGCTATCAGTGGAAAGTAAGAAACGCCTGCCTTTGTTGGCAGCAATATCTGAATGTGTGTTCCAGAGAAGGTGTTTTTGTCTTTGGTGGGTGGCTGGCAGAAGAACCTTAGAGCTTTAGGTGGGAGGGTGGGTGGCCCACGTTTGGCAGACACTTGGGTCCTCTGGCTGGAGGTTTTGTGAGGTTTCTCAGGCACTCATTTCTTTTCCAGCTCCAAATGTCTGAGTTGCCTGAACACAGTGAAATTAGAGATGCATGTGGCTCTCTGCAAGTAGCCAGGCGGCATGGGGAGAGGGTGGTTTTGGATGCAGGTGCTCACATTCCTCACTGGGAACATTTGGAGGATATATGGGTCTTGGGGAAGGTGAATGCATTACCTGGGTCCTCCGGAGGGCTGTTCGGGCTGCGAGTGGAGGAGGTCAGGAGCAGTGATCTATGGGACATGCTGCTGCCATCCGCCTTCAGCAGTCATTTTGCCTGGATGTCTCTGCGGAGGTGCCATGCACACGCACGCGCATGCGCACGCACACACGTGCGGAAAATCACTAGGGCTGCAGAGCAGGTGAGCTGGCAGCATCAATGGTGGGGCTGCAGATCTGGGCCTGTGAACCCCAGCCCACAGGCTGGCCACAGGTCCTTCCCTGACTGGCCAGGGACTCCAGGAGACCCGGAGAGACAGAGTAGTGCTGTTGGGGACCCTGTTGTTTTGCCGTGTGGCTGACAGCACTGATGTTGTGGGCTTCAGCTGGTCCAAAGGGATCTGAAGCTGGAAAAGGCACAGGCCTGATTAGCAAATGGTGATGGGCCTCCAGTTCACAGCTGTTGCTGCAGGCTCTGAACAGGAGAGTGCTCCTCGACCTTGAAGACATGCCCTTTAGAGCCTGAATGAGCTAGAGGCAGGAAGTTCTTGGCCCTCCCTTGGCTCCCTGGGTGACCTTCTGAAGCGTCGGCTCTTCCCTAGCTTTGGAGAGGGCACTTGTCCCTGTGTGTTGTCCCCCTTGCGTCCCGCCTGGTGCGTCTTCCCTCCCAGCTGCTTCTTGTCTCCTCTCTCCCCCATCCCTCCTCTTTCCTGCACCCTCCTTTCCTCTTCCCGTCTGCCAGCCATACCTCCTGTCCCTATGTCATCCTGCCATTGGGACTTAAAAACAAAAGCCAAAAACCATACCTGTGAGGGTTTTCCACACAGGTTCTGGAGTTCTCTGGAAGCAGCCCTCTTTATAAACCCAGGGACTAAATCTCTTCAATTGTTGCTAACTTCTGCATGAAGAGACCTTGGAAAGTATGGCTTATACCCCCAAACTCTGCACAGATGAATCTATCCTGTTTTTAACTCTGTGCCAGATGCCAAGCGAATGTTTTATATGCTTATCTCTTTAATCCTCCTAAAACCCCAAGAAGCCAATACTAATGCTATCCCCATTTTTTAGATGCAAAACAGAAGTTCAGAGCATTTAAAAGATAACTTGTCTGAGGTCACCCAGCTGGAATGTGGCAGAATACGGAAGCCTGCGCTCTCTACTCACTCTGACATGTTACCTCCAGGGACTGTGACCAGCCCTTCCTGGGAGGGCCCGGGCTGTCTGATGGCTGTCAGCTGTAGTTGGAAGCGTCTTTCCCACTCATTCTGCCCTCACCTGAAACAGAAAGCAGCTGGTCTCCATCTTGCATGAAATCCCCTTCCTGTACGTCTGACTACTCATTAAGTTGCCCCCCAGGCCAGCCTGGAACTCTTTAAACTTTTAAATACATCTACATTTGAAATATTATTTTTATTCCATTAGCACCATTACGTGCTTACATAGATGCCCTTGAGGGAAAAGGGTTTCTGGAGGGGGGACTGGAATGTGACCCCTGTTACTGAGTCCTGGTTCTTTCAATTCGAGATATGAAATTGGCTTTTAGAGCATAGGCTGTGGAGCCTGAGTAAAGCAACGTGAGTGGGTTTCAGGAGTCTCTTCTTTGAAGATGTCCTCCAAGATCTGCTCTTGGATTGCGTGACTGATAAGGGCTTGGGGTTACCGAGGCCCTTCCTGATACTAGTAATCCCTTTCCCTTAGAAAATGTACATTCAGGACCCCCAAATGTGCCTGACTGAGACTTTTCCGTATGAAAGACAATGTCATCAGGGCGTTTGGCAGCGATACGGCACTTAAACCTGAATAAAATAGAAGACAAGATTAAATTAATGGCTTAGATGCTTCTGTTCCTTCCTAAACTGCCTTTCCAGGCTCCCCGAGCCCAGCTTCTCTGAAAGGCCTGGGTTCTTCCAATGGGGTGCCTTGTTGGGGAGGAGACCCCTTTGCGAGGACCTCTGGCCTCTGACCTCTCTTGGCAGAAGTACACAGAAAGTCCAATTTCAGATCTGCTTCTGCATATAAATAGCAGTATTACTTTTAAATTAAAAATTTCATTTTTCCTGCCTGGTGTATAAGCAAATAATTGAGACCTAATTTACTTTATTTAATAAGCCAGCAGCCAGTGTGGGAAAGACCACACTGCTAAGAACTTGGGAGCATTGTTTACAGCATCCCAGATTTTTCTGGCTGGCTTGTAAGGGTCTGAGCATGCCCTGGAGCAGCAGGAGGCCAGGACAGCAGATCCTCCACCCCTAGTGCCCTGAGAACTCCCATGTGGCCTCCCAAGTGCATGAGGTATCTGCTTATAAGGTTACTGACCGCCATGCAGGAGCTTTCCGTGAGTGGTTCCCATTATGGGGAACTGGAGCTCCTAGGGCTCATGGGGAAGGGCCACAGCGTCCTGGAGCTGCACAGACTTTGCTCACATGTTGCTGGCATGGAACTGATGTATTCATTCTGCAGACATTTTTGAATGCCTGACACTCTTCTGGCCAGATGGAGAAGGCATTGTGTTTCTCTGGAAGAACTCATGGTCAAGTGGAGAGACAGTGGGAGACAGGAGAGAGGAACTAATTCCATTTGAGTAAGAGTGTGGGATGGGGCAGGACTGTGTGTTTTGGACTCACATAGGACCAGTCTTTGAATACTGCTCTTTTTACTTAATAGACATGTGACCTCAGTAAATATATTTAATTTCTTTGAGGCTTGGTTTCTTCATCTATAAAAAATGCACATCGCAATGCTTTTTTTCCAGGCTTGGCATATGGATGAACTATAAAAGCAGATGCATGACTGTCATAGGACCTTGCCCATCACAGCTACTGGCCTGGGACAGATGTGGGCGGAGGGGGCTGCCTGTCAGTATCTGCATTTTTGCCTGGGGGCCCATGGTAGGACTGCTCCAACCTCTCCTCTTTGAAGTCATGGGTGGACTGGCTTTGGCTGGTGACTTGTGTCTCTTCTGGGCAGAAGCTTTAAGAGCTAGAATGTGGTTTGCTATGTGCCCTTCCCCCAACTTGGCAACCTGGATGTTCACGTAAGGTGGCGCCTCCATCAGCCTGGATCCCTGAGAGATCACAAGGCACAGAGTCCCCTCCCCAACAGCATGCATTGGATGTGTGATATGAACAAGAAACAATATCATTGAAATTCTAAGTTTGATTGTTATGGCAGCAGAACTTGGCACATCCTGACTAAATGTTCGAGAGGATCCATTTTCTCCTTTCAGTGAGAAGGAAAAGGTTCAATTCAAGCCCCCTCTTTAGTCAGGACCCAGCATTTTCCAGATGCACAAGGGGAAAAGGGAACTGCAGGACGGCACCCCTGTCTCTTGAGAGCACATTTCTGTCTCCTCTGTGAGCTCCTCCTCCACTCTCCTCCATTTCCCCCATCTCATTCTCTCCTCTCCACCCCCATCCTTCCTCCATTCTCTTCTCTTGCCAGGTGTCCCAAGGCTCCATGACCCTGGCAATTGTGGCATGACTGGCCTGTCTCAGGACTTTGCAGCGTCATCTCTCCTGTGCCCTGAGCTTCTCCCTGTTGCCCCCTCCCTCAGAGGTTACCAGGGTTAGAGAGTGAAGCACGCTCCCTACTGTCTGTGTGGGGACGGCAGTGAGGTGTCAGCCGGCTGGGCAGGAGGCATGTTTGAGGGGCGTCCACCCACATTGGATGCCACCCCAGGAACTGAGCTCTTGTGACCTGGGCAGATGCTATATGAACCCTGGAATCTGGGTTGCCAGGTGACTTTTGCTGGTTTTCAGTGACAAAGAAGAGATTTTAGGGCTTCACTCACCCCTGCCTTCCAGTTAATTCCCTGGTTGGCCAGTGGGTGAATTCCAGGCTAAGTTGCCCCAAGAGCAGGGCAGGCCGCCAGTCACAGCTGTACAGTCTGTGTGGGGCCTGGGACACAGAGAAGTTTCTGTGCGGGGGAGGGTAGAGTCTTCCCGGCCTCGTGGGGATGAAGACGTCGGCTGTATGGCCCTCAGACCTGTGCTTTATTAAGATAATAATACAATCACTGTGGGAACAGAGCCTATTAATTATTATGACAAGGAGAAATTTTGGAGTGTGGGAAAAGGGAAGAGAGAGAGTCACTCCGAGGTAAAATAACACTGCACATGGAAGGTCCAGGTAATTACGAGCGAGGCAAACGCTAACCAGATAGTCACAGTGGGAGTCGTTTGAAAAACAAAATACAATTAAAAGTTTAATATTTGATGGAATCAGTAAACTAAGTTGCTGGAATGAGGCTTCTCGGGGGAAAGGAGTGTCTGCTGTGTGCTTTGGTGTGGCCAGGCAGCTGGCGCATGGGGAGCCCTGTTCCCACAGCCCTCGCCCGGGAGGGACTCTCTCCAAGCCTCGGGTGGGTTTGTGCCCCCTTTGAGCTCTGCAAGGAATGCAGCAGCCCCCCATCTGTGCCCACCTCTGAGCGGCCTCTCAGCTGCTCTGGAGTCAGGAGCGGGCAGGCTCACTTGTCGCTGGGACAATGGCTTGTATCACACACGGATATACATCCTGCAGGTGTGTGCAGATGCGGTGCTTGAACGGGGCTCAGTGTCTTCCTAGGAGGGGTGGGCCAGTTGAAGCTGAGCTTTGTGATAAGGCCTTCCCCAAACGCATTTGAAATTGTTCATAGGACTTTCGAGACTTTAAGATGATCCATCAACTGGTGTTGCAAATCTCCTCCAGCTTTAGGAATTAGCTTAAAATTAAAGTTACAGAGAGGCCAAATCTCCCTAGACTCAAGCTGACTCAGGAACGTGCAATGCGCGGCTTCATTTCAACCCGTAGCTCCCTGCTATCATCCACGAGGAGATGGTCATCGAATGTCAGTTGGTTAACTTGACACTCACATCAGCCGTTCTCTTGACTGCAGGCGCAGCACATTTCAAGTGTGGGGGTCACATGCTCCCTGAGTGTTGGTTTTGAGTCTTGGGCTAAGCTGAAAATCGAGATGGGGTCAATGTGAGCAGTCTAGGGGAAGGCTGTCTGGTCAGAGCGGCTAGCGTGCTGTGAACTTGGAGCTGAGCAGGCTCATTAGGAAGACCCAAAGAGGAAGCAGAGCGGATGGCCACTGGTGCTCTGCGGGTCCCCCTGCCCCCAGCGTCTCCACATGGATCTCCAATCCGGGGGATATAATGACTCGCAGCACACTGGTGGTTGCACTCCACCTTTATGTTGTGCCCCTCGTGTTCGAAGAAGCGATTCACAGCCAATAAGATGTGATGCTTTTCAAAGTGTTTACTTATCTCATGAATGTTGATTAGGCACTTAGTGTGGACCAGGCACTATCCTGGATGCTGGGATACAGCAGTTACAACAATTACAGACCTTTGCCTTCGTGGAGTTTATATTCGAGCAGGAGGAGTTGTTCAGGCAGTCAACAGGATGAGTAGGGGAATTTGGGATGTCTCAGAGGGTGACCTCTGCCCTGAGAGGAAGTAAAGGGACTGGGTGAGGGGGCGGGTGCAGAGCATGGGAGAAGGGCAGTAGGAAATAGGGCAGTCAGGAAGGCTACCTTCCTGTTTGGGTAAAGCCTCAGGAGGGGAGGGAGTGAGCCACGTGGCCATCTGGGGACTGAGGGAGTAGCAGATGCAGGGTCCCTGAGGGGATTGTTCCGAAGGACAGCGGGGATGGTGAGGCTGGAGCTGGGTGAATGGAGAGGGGAATGTGGAGGGACCTGAGATCAGAGAGGGGATGGGGCTCAGGCCACTGGGAGGGGCTGGGGGCCGCTGTTCCCGACCATTGCCTTGCCTCCATGGCCGTGGAGGAATGGGGTATGACCGGAGCCTCCCTGTCTCGTCTGACTGGGGAGGTAGGGCAGGAGGAGTCTATAAATAATGAGCTACCTCGACCCTGAGATGCTCCAGAGGCAGCACTGGGGGCAGGATGGGGTCAGGATGAAGACACCTGAATCTAAGCCCCCCTGGATGGCTGGGCCCACATTCCCGCTGCTCTTTGCTCCTCTGGATCCTGGTGGGGTGGTGGGTTTAGACCTAGACCCTCTCTCAAACAGGCCTTGGCTGCATGGAGCACCATCAGGGGGAGGGGGAGAACAGACTTCACACTTCGGCAAATACCACCCGTGGTGTCTGTCAGGGCAACCCAGACTATGGAAAATGTTGCAAGCCTGTCCCTCTGACTCTTTGCACCCAGGCAGACAAGTTCAATGTTGTGCCGTATTTTTGTATACGAGGAAGTTGGTAGCTGAGTGGATTTTGGGGGGAGCAGTGGGCAGGGTGGGTGGAGGAGAGAGTGCAATGGAGGTTGGAGGGGGTGCGCCCAAAGAAGCCCTTGCTCCATGAGCTTCTGGTCCTGTGGGGTGAGACGAGACAAGAGCCAAGGGCTCCCCTAAGGACACAGAGAAACAGAAATGGTGGCATGTTTCTGGGAGCTGGGGGCAAGAGCACCCGGAGAAGCAGCTGCAGGTGGTACAGTTTTGGAAGCAAATCCTGGTAGTCTGTCTTCAGCTTGGGGGCATAGTGGCCATGCTGCCCATTTGGGGAGGGGTGATTTGGATTGCATGTCCTCGAGGGCTGGCCCCCAAGTCAGCCCTTTCTGTTTTGGTCTTGGCTGGCGAGGAGCTGAGGGGAGGCGCCAGGAGACACCAAGAACAATGTCAGCATCCAGTGAGTCAATAGGAGGGTTTGGTGGGAGGTCGATACCGCACCTCGGGTCTGAAAGTTCTTCTATCTGGTTGCTTATGGGCAGAACTCAGAAGGGCGACTCCGAGTTCATTCCGAATGCCATGGGCTGATGGGGAGAAAGGCCACGTGTTCTCGGTGATGGCGCTGATGCAGGCTCGTGGGTGGCCCGTGACCCTCCAGCCCCCGAGAGAAGGGAGATTATGCACTGTCACTGCAGCTCCCATCCCAGGTGACACTTCCAAACCGGTCCTAAATCCTGCATCTGTGTGGGGCTGATAGGTGCAGCTGGGGTTTGGCCCTCCCACCTCTGGGGGCTCCAAGCTGTGGGCTCACTTCAGGCGCCCAGCCTGGGGGTTCAAAGCGGTTGGTGATGAGCTTGGGGACTCAACTGCTGTTTGCTGGAATGTCCTTTCTGAGGAAAAATCCCTGTTTGCCAGGACAGACTCAGAACATTCCTGAACCAGAGGCTACTCCCTTTGGGTCCCTATTCATTCTAATAGGTGGCTCCTCCGAGCTCCCAGATTGCCCTCTATTCCCAGACTCTGATCCCCATACAGCCCCATGCATCCCCTTTCCTGACCCCGTCTCCCCACTCCCCCAACTCCTGGAGCTTTCTGCTGTGCTTTTTGGAACTTGCAAGCTCTCTATGTCCCTACCCTGTCTCCAGTGCCAGCTCCCCCTTCTCCCTCTGTGGGCTCCCCTTTCTCCTTCTGCGGGGCCTCTGGTTCTCACCCCCATCCTGAAGTAGATGCACCTTTGGTCCTTGGTGCCTCTTCCAGATCACTTCCCTCCCCCAGTTTATTCTCAGATGGTCCTGCTCCCCAGCACTCCATGGGGCCACTAGGGTCACTCAGCCCCACACTGGGCGGTGCCAAGCCTCCCCTGTTCTAACATATTTTCATATCCTCTGCCCATGATGACATGATGGCATCCACTTTCCCATGTCCCTAATGTCCTCCCTCCCCAAGGCTCCTCCTTCACCTTTCTCCCTGACTCACGCCCATTGCTGGGATCCGGTCTCCCCGACCTCCACCGTCACGATCTCAGGTTCCAGATGCCCTTCCAGACCTGCCTGTCCTCCTTGCTCTCTCCTGTGCTTCCAACACCCTCCTCCCCTGCGTTGCCATGCCAGCTCTCCCGGAACCAGGGATCCTGGTCACCTCCATCGTGGCCTCATGCTCCTCCTAACTCAGCTCAGATGCCACTCGATTATCGTGTGTCCCCTTCTGATTCCTGGGCCTATCATATCATCAGACGTGCTTGGTGGAGTCCCAGGCCTCCTTACACCGAATCCCCTCCTGTCCTGTGTCTGCCCCACTGTCTGCCCCTAAGGGAACCT
Organism: Neomonachus schauinslandi; assembly: GCF_002201575.2. Classification (NCBI taxonomy): domain Eukaryota; kingdom Metazoa; phylum Chordata; class Mammalia; order Carnivora; family Phocidae; genus Neomonachus; species Neomonachus schauinslandi. Next base: position 4,644,766 of record NC_058406.1, read on the forward strand.
CAGGGCCTTCAGTTCACCACCACCGCCACCTCCCACGTGCTCTCCTGTCCTCTCCTTCAGCCTCCCTCCCTCCTGCCTGCCCTCTCACTGAGGAGAAGAGGGGAGAGGAGAGGAGAGGGGAGGGGAGGGGAAGAGAAGAGAAGAAAGAAGAGAGGAGAAGGGAGGGGAGGAGAGGGGAGGGGAGGGGAAGAGAGAAGAGGGGAGGAGAGGGGAGGGGGAGAGGAGAGGGGAGGGGAGGGAAGGGGAGGGGAGGGGGAGAGGAGAGGAGGCATTCAGAATGGCCAGCCTCTTGGCCGCTGCCGCTCCCATGCTCCATGCTCGGCTGGCTGGGGGGGCCAGACAGAACTGAGGGGGGTGGCCTAGGGGCTGGGGGTGGGGCAGGCACAGGGCAGGAGGGGATTCGGTGTTAGGAGGCCTGGACTCCACCAAGCAGGTCTGATGACGTGACAGGCCCAGGGACCGACGGGGACGCACGAGTGACTTGCTGGGGCAGCTGGAAGCACAGGCCGGTCCTGCTCCTCTCCGAGGACACTTACCCTCATGCACTTGACCCTGTTGCGCTGCCCTTTTCCCTCCTCTCCCCTGCACTGGCTGAGTCTTCTCCCACCTTTTCTTCTCTCGCCTCCTCTTTGCCTGGTTCTTTCCCATCAGCATCCACATATGTTCCCGTTGTTAAGCAACACCCTCCGGACTCATTCCCACCTCCAGCTCTGACTCCGTCTGGGTGTTGTGCCCTTTACATCAAACCCTCTGGAAGGATGAGTTCTCTACTCCCTACGTCTGACTTTACTGCCACGGCAGGTTCAGACCCAAGAGTACATGGCAGCAGCCTCCTACCTGCTCTTCTGTAGTGGGTCCCCCTGCTTCACCCCTGCTTTCCTCTAGTACATTCTTGACACAGCTGTGTGAGGGGTCTTTGTAGAATGTGCCTCCTTGCTTATAGCCCTCTCGTGCCCCCCTCTCACTTGAGGTAGACCAGGGTCTTTACTGTGACCAACAAGGCCCCAAAGGACCTTCCCAGCCATGTCGCTCTGAGCTCAGCTCTCCCCTCTCCCTTTGCTCAGTCCACTTCAAAGACGCAGGACTCTTCACCATTTCTCACCCCGGGCCTTTGCCCAGGCTGTTCTTGTTTGGAATGCTCTCTCCCCCAAGTATCTGTGTGGCTCCCTTGTGCTCCTGTAGATGGGGATTGCTCTGTGTTTGGCTGTGTCCCCAGCACCTCCAACGGTCTGACAAGTGGTTGGAGCTCAGTGCACGTTTGTGGAGCGAATGAATGAACACTGCTGGCAGGAGCCCTGAGTGTTCCTGATGAGACGGCTCTTAGCAACGCAGCATCTACCACGGTCCCCCCTGTGGGCCCTGCAAGCCTCTGTCCTCACTGGCCTTGGAGATGTCTTCCCCACTGCCCATGTGCTCCTGCCGCCTTTGTTGCAGTGAGTCCCCGGGGGGTCCTTGTGCTCACAGTCTCATCACAAGCTGTCCACCCTCACCACCTCTGAGTGAGTCACTGCTGGTGCACGGCCTACCTCCTTTCCTGCTGTTCTCACCTCCAAGCTTACGCAGGGAGCCGGGGCCTCTCCTGCTGATTCCTGGACAGTTCCCAGATGAGCCGCATCCACCCCCCGGGAGGAAGGATGGGAAGGGAGGCTGCTGTCCTGCATCTCTTGGTTCCTACCACAAAGAGCACGCCTCCCCGGGCTTCTCTGAGTTTGAGGTCTGTTGGCAAGACTGATGGGTGATCTAGGGGCCAGGGAACATCATGTAGTTATTCATCTTCCACTTCTTGCACATGGCACCTCAAAGCCCTGGGATGGTTCTGCTCTGCCTCTCAGTGGCTCCAGTGGGACTCAGTGTCCCTGAGCACCCGCTTCCTTGGGCATGAACTAAGGCACACATGAGAGAACACTCGAGAAGGGGCTCTGAACTCTAATACACAATACACATGTTAGGGACTGTTGGTATTTGTTAATATCCACCCACGCAGCGAACATTGATTGTGCCCTTGTTTCGGGTGCTGTGGGACATGGCCACTACCCCACACGGACACCTGCTGTGCCGTGGCCCCCGTCCTGGGTGGCTCTGTCTTCATCTGTGGGCTGGGGTGGCTTCACAGTGGGTGGCCCCGTGGCCCCCATCATCAGACCCCAGGCCACTTGCTTAGTCTGTTCCACCCAGGGCTTCACCTGCCTGGGCCCGCTCAGGCTCACAGACGCTGTGTTCTGTCTCTGCCGTGAGTCCCAGCTGGAAGGGTGTTGGGCCTAAACAACCCCAGTGGAGAACAACCTCTGGACTGAGGGGCCCTTCCGGGGTGGGGGGCCTCCAAATTAGGTCCTGTCCCTGCTCCTCACTTGGCCCAAGGAGCACCATTTCTCTTCTCCCCCGAAGTTCCTGTACCTCCTGCTACGCTCTGCATGATCCCACACCTAAAAGGCTTCAGTAACACACTAGGATGCAAAGCCAGTTCCTGGGGCCCCGGGGGCCGCCCAGGGCCTGTCGGCTCAGGGGCCTTCAGGTCACTCCTCACCTGGAGCCAGCCAGGACGTGGCATTTCACAGACATGCATGGTTTGGTGACCTCTTTTGATGTTACTATGGTGCTTTTGAGTTATCTACATTTCGTGTTTCAATCATTTATTTTTAACCTCTCAAGTAACTGAGCCTGCAATTAGAACATGAGGCCACCAGGTGGGCGGTGGGGGGGGGGTGGGGAGCGTGATCTGACCTGTCTGCTTAAACTGCATGGGATTATCTGAAAGGCAGTTTGCAGTCATTACTTTCCCAGCTCTTTTTACTTTTTAAAATAATAATAATAATAATAAAACTCTGTTAAAACAGAGAGCCACACAAACACAATACTGCGGAACACCAGACATAAGCACTTGTGGGTATGTGGACTCAGCCCATGTTTACTGAACACCTTTTAAATCCAGGCCCTGTCCTTGGTGCTGGGGACACAGCGATGGATACGATGGGGTGTCCCCGCCGAGGGAGGGTCACAGTCTGGGGACGGGGGAGGCAGATCTCTGAGAAACACCTGCTAGGTGCTGAAAAGGCAGTGTGAGCAGGGGAATGGCCCGGGAGAGGGGCCTGCCATGCTAGGAGAGGCCTGGGAGGCCCGAGCCCTGTGCTATTTCAGGGGAGTGGACACAGGCAGGTGTATGTCCTTCCCTTCCAAAGCTGTGGGGACCAGGAGGGCTAATCCTGCCCCCCCTTGGAGAGGTTCCATGGGGGAACTCAGTGTTAGGCACCCCAGGGCCGGCCTCCCAGGCTCACATGGTGCTCAGTACTGTTCACAGCTTCCGGGACTCGCTTTCTCCTGCTCACCCTCATGGCTTGGGGCTGGCACCACTCTGGGTGGATGGAGAGCCCAGCATGGGATGGAAGTGGAGAGACAGAGCCTCAAGCTCTGTGCTCTTTCCTACCAGGCCCGAGACAGGGTCCGGGCTCTGGGCTCCCGGCGCTCTTTCGCCTCTTTGCAATTTGAGGCCCTTTTGGAAGTTTGCCTGTTGGGAGATGAAGGTAATCTCTACTCTGCCCTTGAGTTTCTCAACTGGGAAATGGAGATGTGGGCACGGGGCTCCCTGCCCCAGTTCCCTAGCACCCCGCAATGCGTGTAAACTGACTCAGGCACTGGCTGCTTTAGCAGGAGTGGTCCTGGGGATCGATCTTTGAAAGAGCTTATATCTCTGCCAGAACAAAGTATTTAAAAAGGCCAACTTTACAGGTATTTAAACATAGATTTAAAGGGGGTTTTACGATACCTCTATGCAGCAGGCTCGACAAATGTCAGGTTGGCAGATTGGCTCTTGCTGCATTCAGGCCATACTCTGCTCAGGCTATGTCTCCCCTCCTTGCAGGGAAGGGCCGAGATTCCAGGGGTCTCCTTAGGTGCTTGGGAGGGTATCTAGCTGCCACTGGACTAATCTGACCCATGAGGGAGAAGTCCCATCTAGCTGTGGTTTTGTTTACACCTGCATGAGGCCTTTCTGGAAACTGTTTTGGCAGTTGGTTCTGAAAACATCCTGATTAAAATACAGATGAGGGTTTAGTGGGGTGGGCCCCCCAGCCTGGGTGTAGTCACGGTTTGTCACGGTCCTGCATTGAGGGCTCTATCCTGGCCATTAAGCCTTCCCCTCTGAGCTGGAGCAGAGCCAACGACTTCTCAGAGCCAGGACTAGGAGGAAGATTGCCTGTGGGAGGATCTTCCTTCACTGGACCCCGGATCCCGGAAGCCCAGCCAGGGCAGGCCATTTGGTGGTGGCAGGATTTAGAGGAGCAAGGGCTGCTTTCTGTTCCAGAGGCAGGGAGGGGACACTTCCAGCAAGATCAGGTTTTCTCAGAGGTGACCCCCTGTTGTGGAGGTCGGTATTACCCAAGGTGCGAGTCCACGAGCGTGGCTCATATTCCCCAGAGGAGTGTCCCTGGCAGGGGAGTGTCCCCACCCTCCTTCCCCTCTTGCCAGATGGAAATAGCCCCGCGGACACCCAGCTCTGCCCGCCTGGGGCTCTTCCTCTGGATTCCCTAGTGTGGTGATACCTCCATAGTGGCCAGGATGACGTGCCCCCTGACCCCGACCTGCCGCTTCCTGCCCTCTGGCCTCTGGGACTGGGAGAGAGTTTCTGGCCTTGCCAATTTATTTTACACTCAGCATGTATTCCTTGGCCGGGGATGGCTTGGGTTTTCTCATTTTTGTTCCGGGCCTGATCTTTTGTGGGGAGAAGTGGAGGAACACATCCAGGCACCCCATTCATGGGCCGCTGGCCTGCCTGGGGAGCCCCCACCTGGAGCCCTTGCTTCTGGGTTGGCAGAGGCTAAAGTCCATCGCTATGGAGGGAGACAGCACTGCTGCCTGCAAGGCTCACATAGTCCCTCCGCTCAGAGAGATGCCCGGCGGGTGTTTGTGGGATAAATGAACAAGTGGAGGATGAGTGAGCCACGCTGGGCCAATAGAGAGGGGACGGTGCCACTGTGAGTGTCAGAGTCCTGCCGGTGGCGGAACCCCCGAAACTGGGCTCTCCTTTTCAGAGATGACATCTGGGTGGATGGAGTCACCCAAGTTCTAGGGTCTGAACATAGAGGCCAGGGCTTATGAAAATCCCCTCTTTTCCTTAAATTAGCATGATTTAAATGTCATCTGGCCCCATGGAAAGCTAAAAAATACTGATAAATCAGTTCTGATAAATCAGTTTCCCATGGCTAAAGTGAGTGTATAACGGGGTGCACGTGCACACACCTCCCCCCTTTCTTTCCTGTCGTGTGTTCCGGGTCATGTCTGTAGGCTCGGAAAGCTGTGTTCTTCTAGACTCAGGGTGTGAGTTCATGGGCCAGGGAGGTACACCCTTGGGTCCTCCCTGGCCTTCTTGGGTGTCCAGCATCACTGCTCCATTCCTGGCTTTTCTCGGCGTCTGCTCCCGGGCCTCCTGAGGATGTCCCACCACCACCCTCTCCATCTCAGGGTGCCCCCTCCAACCTCCCCACTGCAGAGTTCTCTCTCTAGACAGACTCGGGGGGAGCTCCAGTGAGCTCCTTCCTTCTTTACTGACCCCAAGGACTCAAGTCTCGTTCGGTTCAAGATGTCATCAAGTGGATGGTGGGGTGGAAGGCGTGATGTTGACAAACCTGGTGAAGTTAGAAGAATTTAAGAAATCTTCTGGTCTGGTTACCAGGATGGTCCCCTTGTGGTCACTCTTCCTCAAATGTCACCCCATTTCTTCTTTTTTTATTCTCAAGGGAGCTTCCTCCCAGTCCTGATGCCTAAAGCGATCTGAGTGGAGTCATGTGTATTGAGGAGGATTGAGAATAGAATATAATGAGTGGGCTTTATTGAGCTTTCTGTTGTTCTGGACACTTATGTTTAGTGCTTTAAAAAATATGATTGGATCTAAATAGCAGAGGCTATTATTACCCCTCGTTTCGGTAGGAGTGCCCTGAGGCCGAGGTAACAGAGCAAATAAATGGAAGAAGCAGGACTCAAATCTAAGTACCTAGCCCTCAGCTGGTGTACCTGCCCCCAGACTGGGCCCTGGGGCCCCCAGCATTGTTGGTGTACCTCCTCCGTAACAACCTATGGTGCCCACGCATCTTAGGTGGATGCTTGTGAGCGGGGAACCTTAAGATGGGTGGATTCCCTTCTTAAAGGGCTGTGTTAGTCTTCTTGGCTTCCGGAACAAAGTACTGCACACTATGTGGCTTAAATCACAGACATTTATTTTCTGGTAGATCGGGAGCCTGCAAACCTAAGATCAGGTGTCGGTGGGGCTGGTTTCTCCTGAGGCCTCTCTCCTTGGCTTGCAGATGGCTGCCTCTCGCTGTGTCCTCACACTGTCTTTCCTCCATGCGTGTGTCCCTGGTGTGTCTCCCTTCTCATAAGGACACCAGTCCTGCTGGATCAGAGCCCACTGATATGACCTCATTTTACCTTCTCCACCTCCTTAAAGGCCCCGTCTCCAGATGCAGTCACAGGCTGAACTTCTGGGGGTTAGGACTTCAACATGTGAATTTGGGGGGACACCATTCATCCCATAACAGGGGCCTTCTGCTTCACACGGGCGGCATCTCCTTGGGGTGACCACTGTTTAGCCTACGGTGCACCTGTCTTCAGACCACCAGGGGAAGCCAGCCAGCTGCGGGTCATGGGCACACCGGAAGTGGTTATGGCCCCAAGCCCTCACAACCCTGGATTTTATGTTCCATCCAAAACAGCATACATTTTCTCCAGACTGTGGAAATTTTGTGGACTCTTGTATAATACCAGACAAGCCTTCTGCATTGAAATTGTTTGAGAATTGGGTTCCATTTTCCCAGGAGCACGTAAAGTGTTGCCAGAGAAGCAGAATTGTTGGAGATTTATGTTGGTTTTTCTGACATAAGGAAGATTTCCTTTTGTTTCTTGGAACTGACTGGAGTGTGCTTGCCAGAAGAGCGGCCTCAGGAGGAGCAGATCATTTCCCCTTGTTCTTCCTTCTTCTTTTTTTATTCCCTCTCAATTTATTTTCAGGTCAGAGCTTCATGAGGTCGCTGAAGCTGTGAAATCTGACAGACTCGCCATCTGAGCAAACAGACTGTCCAGGAACAGGTTTTATTTGGCTCACCAAGGCGATGTGACAGTCTGGGAAAATCCCCAGTCTTTCCATTTTGTCTTTGCCTGAAAGAGTTTGGTTCAGTTCAACAAATATTAACTGAGTAACTCCTTTGTGCCAGGGATGATGTCAGGCGCCAAGGCTCTGGAACTGGGTAAAATCCAGTCCTATCCTGAGCCGGGCAGACACGTAAGCTCTCGCGTATTCTCAAGGTGCGTCCCACACGGCCTGGAATATGCGTTCATCTGGGCTGCCGGCTGCCTGGGCTCCCAGGCTGTTAACTTATCGAAAAATTTCGTAACTATTGATAAAGAAGGGGCCACCCCAAGCTCCCTGAGTCCCTCCTACTGCTCTGGCTTGCGTCCATTCTGAGTAGTGGTGTCTGTGCCAGGCCATTTCATATTTGGGATGTCACCCCTGTGAAGGGCACATCGATAGGAGGGGGTTGGGTTGAGTGTGAGGTGCTGGGAGAGGCATTTGGAGGAGGTGAGGGCTAGGTCAGATTTTGAGTAGAAGTTGAGCAGACAGACTGGGGAGGGCAGGAGGAAGGCCAGTCTAAGTAGGGGACATAGGCTGTCAAAGGCTCTGAGACAGTACATGGCATGGTGGGCTTTGTGAAGTGCTGACAGAACGGGGGCGGGGCACAGGCAGAAGCACGAGGCTGGATGGGGCTGCTGGAGGGGGCGCAGCACCGGGCGATGGTAGCTGGGCAGAGGGTGGGGCTGGTGGAGGGACCTGGGAGGAAAGCCCGATCCAGGTAACCAGGGGTTTCGTGTCATGCAGCAGTGCCAGGGTCTGAGGTTGAGCGAGGAAAGGGTTTATTGTGATGATTTATACGGTCCTGTTACATTTTTAAAATTTACATATTTAAATATCCTACCTTGTTCCAGACAGGATTTAGGTTCCAGACACATAGCTGATGCCCAATAAATAGCCATATAATAGATTATATATTTAAGGCCAATTATAAAGAAACATATAATACAGTCAGTTAAACATTTTTGGTGCAAAAAGTGAGGAAAGGAGGAGAAGATGAGGCAGGATTAAATCGTGGAGTGCGCGACACAGAACCGTCTGTCAGATGCGCTCATAGGGACCGAGCACCCAGTGACAAGGGGAGACACTGTTGCTGACAGACAAGTGAGGGTGTGTGGGAAGGCCCAAGGGAGGCCTTGCCAGGAAGCTCCTTGCCCAGTAGCAGCACCGCCGTGGGGCTCACCCCCAGGCCGTGGCGGGGGGACGCCCGCGGGCCCGGGCGTGAGGAGCGCGCTCTGAGGGTTGCTGGTTGCGTGTTTCCCATAAGTCAGTCCCACAGTCTGGGCAGCCGAAAGTGACAGCCATTCATTCTCTCACAGTTCCAGGGGCTGGAGGTGGTCGATTCTTGGCGTTCCTGGGCCTGCAGCTGCCTCCCTCCGGTCTCTGCCTCCATGGCCTCCTCCCCGTGCATCCGTCTGCACATGGCCAGACATGTTAGGACAGCTGTCCCATCTGTAGGCCCACCCCACTCCAGGGACGACCTCGCCTTAACTTGATCCCATCTTCAAAGACCCTATTTCCAAATAAGCTCATGTTCCCAGGTACTGGGTTAGGACTCGAGCATATCTTTTTGGGGACACAATTCAGACCTCATGAGCAGGTCCGTTCTGGGCCCGAAGTGCTGGCAGAAGGAAAGTAATAAGGACATCTGTACCGCAAGGCCTCTCAGACACATTGATATGCTGAGGCACAGCCTCCTCGGGGGAGATTATCTGGAGCTTTTCACTAATTTGTTTGACCACAAGGAACTACCCTCCCCCACCCCCCATCCCCATCCACATCCCTTTTCCTTTATTTTGGGAGAACATCTGTGGAGAGAATGTTCTGTGGCACATAGCTTAGGAAAGGCTGGTTTCGCTGCATTGCAGACAGGAGGCAGGGACAGACGGAACCTCCCCCCTCTCGCAATGAAAGACTTCTGAAGAAATATCGCTGCATGACCCCCTCCTCCCTTTTTGTGGTTTTTTTTTTTTTTTTAAGATTTTATTTATTTATTTGGCAGAGAGAGACATAGCGAGAGCAGGAACACAAGCAGGGGGAGTGGGAGAGGGAGAAGCAGGCTTCCTGTCGAGCAGGGAGCCCGATGTGGGGCTCGATCCCAGGACCCTGGGATCATGACCTGAGCCAAAGGCAGACACCTAACGACTGAGCCACCCAGGAGCCCCCTTTTTGTGGTTTTAAAGCTATTTTGGATCTGAACTACATCCTGGCTCTAATTTGCATTTGTATTTAGATTTAAAGGAGTAGACGTTTTCTTCTCATAAAAACCCCCAGCAAGATGTAGATACAAACAGGGGCCAGTGCAACAGGCAGACCTCTCGGGCTCCTGTTTCTGTCTGTCCGGCATCCTGCTGGCGTGGGGAGCAAGCATAATGGTGAGTGAGCCAGAGACATTTGCCCCTTGGTTTATATTCTAGTGAGGAAGAAAAGGAAGTAAATCAGTGTATTAGCTCGGTTGCCGTAACAAAATACCATGGAACAGGCAGCTTAAACAAGACACTGATTTCCCACAGTCCTGGAGGGAGGCTGGGAAGCCTAAGACCAAGGTGCCGGCCAGTTTGGGTTTTGGTGAGAGGCTGCTTCCTGGCTTTCGGATGGCCGCCTTCCCGCTGTGTCCTGACGTGGCAGAGCCCTCTCTCTCTCTCTCTTTTTTTTTATTATTATGTTATGTTAATCACCATACATTACATCATTAGTTTTTGATGTAGTGCTCCATGATTCATTGTTTGCGTATAACACCCAGTGCTCCATGCAGAATGTGCTCTCCTTAATACCCATCACCACTGGGGAGGGTATGTGCTATGGTGAGCGCTGTGAATTGTGTGAGACTGTTGAATCACAGACCTGTACCTCTGAAACAAATAATACATTATATGTTAAAAAAAAAAAAGAAAAAGAAAGAATCTCTCTCTCTCTTGCTTCCACTTATCAAGCCACTAATCCCATCATGAGGGAGGCGCCTCACATGGGGAGTGAGGACTTCAAGAGGAATTTGGTGGGGATGCAATTCAGGCCATAGCCATCAGTGAATAGGTGGTCGAGACCATGGCCTTGGCAAGAAGGGCTGTGGAAGAGAGTAGTCGGCTGGCAGGGGGTCGGGGAATGCTATGAGGGCTAGTCCCTGGGGAGCTGGGTTGGGAAGGGAGGGAGGGAGGCGGCCCGGGAAGGGCCAGCAAAGGTGCGTGTCCCTAGACAAGAACTGCAGTTGCAAAGGGCCCGGGATGGGAAGGGGCTCGTTGTGGTCCGGGGTTGTGGTCCAGGGCAGAGGGAGGCCCACCTGGCCACTGGAACCCTGCAATTGCAGAGGGGGCATGGTGGGAGGGGCCTGGGGGGAGTAGAGGGGAGCCCTGAGATGTGGCGGGATGTGCTTAGCGGCCAGTCTGCCTGGTGAGCAGGTGTTGAGCAGGTGTCCAGGTGAGATGGGAGGGGCCTGGCAGTGGTGATGAGGAGCAGCTCAGCTCTGAGGTGCCCCTTAGCCTTAGAACCAAAGAATTTGTGGGTTTTCAACTTGAGTAACCAGGTGATGAGCAGCGCAGTATATCAAGAGGGTGAAGCCAGAGGAGAAGCAGGTTTAAGGAGGCAAAACAAGACTATTTTCGACATGTTAAATGTGAGATGTTTATTATACGTCCAGGGATGCAGCTGGATAACAGGAATCAGGTGCTCAGACAAGGAAGTTCCTCCACCAACAACTAGTTGCTGCTGTAAGCCACGACCCAGGCGAGGGTGCCCCGGGAGAGTGCGGGTGTGGGAGTGAGGAGGGCAGGCAGGGCCCTGCAGGTTTTGGAGCCCCCGGTCAGGGAGAGGAGAGGGGATGGTGACAGCGGTGGCCAGAGGGAGGGCTGGGCGGGCAGGGGGTGCGGGGTCACTTCTGTGCCAGGCCGCTGGGAAGCTGACATGGGAAAGAGGCCTGACCACCGAAAGTGGTCTGCAGGTGGACTGGCCCTGGAGAAGTGGTGTAGCAAACACAGAGGAGACAGAAGCAGTGGGAGCAGAATGAACCAACCAAGGAGGGTTGGAGGGAGGAGGGGGAGAAGAATTCTGATTGATGGGTGATGCAGAAGAAAGAAAACTTGAGAAGGTGAGAGAAGATGAGGTGCAGAGCAACACTGGAGGGACCCGACCTGCTTGGGGCGGGGTGCTTCTCCACAGCCACAGGAGGAGGAAGGCAGCCGCTGGTTGGAGGGATCCAGAAGAGAGAACTGGGCTGGCGGTCGGTGGAAGCCGAATTCTGAGTGTAGAGAAGACCAACCAGGGAAATACTTTCTCTCCCAACCCAGAGAAGGATTTTCCTCCTTTCACAGAGCAGGTGGCCTTGGGCATGGTTATCCATGTCCACCCCTTGCTACCCTGGGAAGCGTAGCAGTATTTATAATAAGAAGTAGAGAAGAACACGGCGTTTGTTTGACCATGTCCAGGGTATTTGCCCTGGCTGCAGCAGCTTGGCATCACAGGTCTTGGACGAAGAAATGAGGCCGTGTGCCTGTCACAGGACAGACTGGCCACTGACCTTGACTCCAAGCTGGTTAGCGTCCTAACTGCTGGCTTCCTGTCCGGCCTCCGTTTCTGGGCCCCACCCTTGCCTGGGGTCCTCTCTCTCTCTCTGGCCTTTTACTGACCCCCAAATGTATCCTTCTTCCCAGTTGGTCCCTCTTCTCCCCGGGGGTGACAGCCTCCCCAGCGTTGTCCTGGGCTCCACCCGCGGTGTCTTGTTTCCCGTGGGCTTCTGGGAGCCCCCGGGCGTGCTGAGCAGGAGAGGCACACCTGTGTGTGCGTGCACACGCTCATTCTTGAGAAGCGGGCATGTCACTGAAAATAGTTGGGACAGATTTTTCTGGTCTCTGAACAGCACTTTGACTTAGTTCCTATTGATTAGACTTCACTGCTTCCAAGCTAGACATGCTTTGGTCCGCAGCACCAGTAACTGGAATCACTCACCTGCTTCCCACGATCTGGTTAGTTTTGGTAGAATTGGCATCAGACCACAGCGTGCAGGAAGTTGAAGCTGAAGTCCTAGTGAGAGAAAGAGCAAACTAGCTGGAGGTGCATTTGTCTACTTGAATAAAAGGTTGCATCCCTTTCGGAAGTCTTGATGCTAACAATATCTGTGCCACATGATACCGCCTTCCCAAATGGCTACGTTAGCCTAGTGATGTCTCAGGGGGAGCATCCAGGGCTCGTTTCACCTGAATCATAGGTGAAATTAAGAGAAAGAAAGTTTTGCCTCCTTGCTGGACTAAACTGTCATCTGGGAAGTGCCACAGGTTCATAGTTTAGGGGAACACATCAGTGTCCTTTACCTATGTGATCCTATTTGCTGTCCTGATTCCCTGAGACCCGACTGGGGCTTTGAATGTTCTCTATTCTATTTCCAGACAGTCCCTTGATTAATTCCAGCATTCATGCATTCATTTATCCAATATTTGAGTGTCCACTGTCTGCTGGGCACTGTACTACTTGCAGAGGATGAAAAAGAACAAAACAGACAAGCACCCCGCTTACATGTGTGTATATTTTGGTAGCTAACATAAAAGGCCAATTTCTCCAGATGGGGCAGCTCTTTGATCGTTTGCTCAACAGCAGCCCCATCTTCTTTCTTGCTAACAGGTGTCAGTGGCCAGATTCTTCGGGAGAAGCCAGGTCCCTCTCCTGTTGTGGGGAGTAAAACTGGGTCGGTCTCACCCATCCTGCCAAGTGGTTGGTGTTGGGGCAGACTGTAACTCAGTCAGCACCAGTGAGATGTGTAGGACCACAGGGAGAAATCCCCTAGCTCTTCCAAGGGGGTTCTGGGCTTTACGAATGTGATGACCGGAGGGAGCTGCCGTGACCACCCTGTTGTCCCGTGGGTGAGCCACACAGGTGCAGCCCGAGGTCAGGGTGTCTGAGCTGAAAGAGCAAACACGGGTTCCTGGTGATGTCGCTGATGTCCTCCAGCCCTCCAGACCTCTTGGGACATGAGATAATACATTTTCCTTCTTGGTTAAGGTTTAGGTTCGATTTTCTGTAATCTTGTAGCCAGAAGTATCCTTGTTGATATAGACACTTCGCCCCTCTATCCACGTGCTGTCAACACCAGCCTCCTTTTAACCCTTTCCGAGGTTCCTTGTCTTGGACTCAGTTTTGTGCAAAAGTGCTTTCTTCTCTCACTTGCCAGATGCTTAAGGAAATCTTTGCTTCTGCCTTCCGTCCCCTCTCTCCAGCACAGCGCCTGGCTCGCCTAGTGTCCTGCATGTAGTAGGATATCAGTAAGAGCTTATTGAGTTGAATTTGAGTTTTTAGGACAGGACTTTAAATTTAGTGACTACCCGTGGGCTTCTGAGAAATTATTGAAAGCCAATCAATGGCCCGAGGGGGGAGGACGGGCTGATCAAGGCAGGTACTACTGGGCCAGGCCGGCAGCAGTGGGGATGAAAGTGTCTTGAGGGAGGTGCCAAGGAAAATCCATCACGCGGCCTGAGCTCTGTTTTTTATTGAAAAATCCATTTATAAATAATCTGGACAAATAAAGTAAAAGGCACTTTATTGGGATTCAGAAAGCTTCATGGCTACGATCATCAGCCCCTGTGTAGCTCCCCAGCTCCTGATTAGCTGCCAGCACCTCTCCATCACAGAGGACCCTCCTGGCCGTTCCAGGGACTGCCCTGAGATGGAGTCTCTTTCTTATTCTTAGCATGCTGAGCATGAACATTTTCTTCCTCTTCGTTTTACATACTAGCATTTATGGGATGTTTCAGCCGAGTGGAATTATTGCCCTGTCTTCATGGAGAGGGAGGATGGACCCTCTGCATTGTCCCTCATCATTCTCTTGCTAGAGAGCCCCTGGGGCAGCAGGAGGGGCGGCAGGCCTGGTCCCTGCACAGCCCTAAGGCAGGAAAGGAAGGTTTCAGACAGCCACCGTCCTTGAGGGCCCTGCGAGGCCCTCAGTGTCCTGTGGGTGTCATCTTCCCATTTCACGGAACCTCTTTCTTTCCTGACTGTTGTTCCCTTACCCGAAAGGCAACTGGCGAAGGCTGTCACCGTTAGCCACGAAGGGGCTGTGGTCAGTTATGGAGCACCACCCTGGAGCCACAGGCTGTGCAGGGCGCCCTCCTGCGTCATCTCCCCTAGGCCTCTGACCTCAGTGAGACCCTCTGAGGACAGAAAGGAGACGCTGAGCTGTGAAGCGGCTTGCCCAGAGTCACCTAGCTTGGAAATGGTGGAACCGGGATTAGAATCTGCAATTTCTTTTTTGGAGGGTCACTTCCTTCCACCGGGATCACAGTGATCACATTTTCCAAACCAAAAATTGGATGCAGACTGCCTGGCATGGAGTGAGGAGGCAATAAATAGCTGTTGAAGGTGCAAACAAATGAACCGGATCACAGGCCGGCCAGCAGGGTAGATCTTGTGTCAGCGGCTGAGGGGAGCAGCCGAAGAGAGCCTGGCCGCCATGTTGTGGGGTGGCTGCGGACTCTGGGGGGCATGCGGGGAGAGGGGCAGGCAGCGCGGCGGCCCGGGACTTGCACACAGCTGCCTGACCGGGTGTCTTTGCCAGGCCAGCCAGGTCTGGAGCCGAGCGAGACTCCAGATGTACTCTGGGCCCAGCTTGGGAAAATATTAGAGAGTACAAAATAAAATTAAACAGTATTAACCACAGGCCCAAATTGCACCTATATTTTAAAAAGCATGGTGCGGCTGAGACTTATAAAGCCTAGCACCAGCATGAGGCCGTCTTGCTTAATGAGAACCTCTGCCATTTCCTGCTCGCTTCCTCGGCCTCTCCCAGGCTTGCTTGCTCATCCTCTTCTGATGCTCTTGCTCTGTGGGGTCGAAGGTGGCTCCTTGGTAGGATGCGCCCTTTGCTCTCTGGAGGAAGAGGGCTCTGCTGCAGGTGGGGCCCGGAAGTGCCTGGAATGGCCAGCTCCCGGATGTGACAGCAAAATCAGTGCAGCTCACATGGGGGCATCTCAAGAAGGCTCCACGGGCTCTCCTGACATCATGGCCAGGAAGGTTCCAGAAAGGAGATGTGTATGTTTCACTAGACTTTCTAGACTTACAAGAAAGAGATATTAAATAGCCACTTCTGGCCTTCTTTCAGCTTCCTCATTAATTCATGTTGGGTCTTGAAGTAAATAATTTTCATTCAGTAATGTGTTTTCCCTCACTTGAAAAGTGGGTGTGATTCTGGTGCTGGTGGTCACTGCTGGCTCCCTGTGGCTCTAGAGTCAGCCTCAGGGGTCACATGTTCCTTTCCACATGCTGATGCTCCTCGGGCTTTGACAATAGATGCCTTTTGAGAAGCTGGCTTTAACTCTGAGAAGCAGGTCACGCCTTGTGAGCCCTAGTGGTGGCAACAAAGCAGGTGGTCAGCTCAGACCCAGGCCTGGACCAAGACCCCTGTCTCCACATTGGCTCCAGCACATCACTGGGCAATGCCCTTCTCTGTTGGTGGCAGGGAGGGGACAGGCAGAAGTGTCCTCCCCAGGCGCCTCCACCCTCCATCCTTCTATCTCATCAAACTGTCAGTACCGGCCACTGTTTCCAAGCACAGAGATCATCTGTGTGTGTGTGTGTGTGTGTGTGTGTGCACGCGTGCGCATGCAAATGCGCATGTGTTAATTCTAGAAAAGTCGCTCAGGCATGGTCAAGACTTGGTAAGTCTTGATGCAAGGGGCTGCGGAGCAGAGGTGCTTTCTTTGGCTCTGAGCACCCAGGCAAGACGCACTTCAGAAGGGGAGGCCTGCCTGTGTGTGTGTGTGTGTGTGTGTGTTTCTGGGCAAGAGAAAGTTCAGCGAGGGCCAGTCTGGGCTGCAGGCTGCCACGTCTGGCAGAAGTGGCTTCTGCTCCCACATGGAGGTCCCTGTGCTGGCTGAGCGTGCGAGGGGAGGGCACGTCAGTCAGAGCCCACAGGCCCACGGCTTGTACGGGAGCATGGGGTGGAATGGTGCCTCCCCCTCTCTCTTCCCCTCTTTGAGCAAGGTCACAAATTGACAAATGAACAGGAGATGGTGAAGGTGGATTGGGTAGGATTTGGACGTGTTTCTCCTGACCTTCATGGGGCCATGTCCCTCCTATTTGTAATCTTGGGCTAGAACAACTGACAAATGGCCTGATAGGAAACAAAAGCAAACAACAGACTCACTTGAAAGATACAGTGAATAGAATTTAATTGAATTTTTTTTTTTTTTGGTACAGACATTGATTTGACCCTGTAAGATGCAGAGAGTAAATCTTTAGGAGAATTAGTATACGTTAAAATGTGGTTTATTATCATGAACTTTTATTGTGCTTGTAGTTGTGTTTTTAATTATTATTTTAATGACTAGTATTTCAAATCGTGATAAATCTATTTTATTTTAAAAAATAAACGGACTATAGTTTTACAAGGTGATATGTAGTATAGAGCTGTTGATGAGTATTGCTCTATTAATGAGAATGAACAGATTACAAAGACCGAAAATGGACTGATTTGCACACTTTTAAAAAAGTCAATTAATATCTGACCATTAAACACAAATGCTGTAGATTAGTCTCACTATCTTATCTATTCTCTGGGCTCCTACTGGATCATGCAGAGATTGACTTTTTAAACCAAAGAAGTGAAAGAAGCTAAAAGTGGAAATGCTTAGGACCAATTAAAGCAAAGGATTTGGGGCATAATGTGGTGCCAATACCCTGTGCCATCCTGCCTGGGGTCATCAGGAAATGAGCAGAGAGGATGGAGGTGACTGTCAATGCAGTCTTTGAGAGATGAAGCAGAGGCTAGTGGCTATGTTGGTAGATCAGGGTTTTGGGCTATTTCTCTGATAGTAAAGATGAATTTGTGCTGGCCCATCTGCCTTGTGTCTTCTGAGCTTTCTTGAGGTCAAGGGTAAATCCTTGTTACATGCTTGCTGGGGCTTTGTGTGCATCTGGTCTGCATAGAGATCAGCTCCCTGACCACTCTGTCAACACTGAACTCATCCAAGCTGCATTACATGATGCATGGTATTAGTGTCATGATCATATGTCCTAAATTTTCTAGTGCAAACCTCTTATTTCAAATACTTGGTCCTATTAGACACGTGGGGGCTCACACCAACTTCCTCCCTGGCTGCATACTTGGATATTTCTGACTTTGCAAGGTTGTCAGGCAACATGTCTTGGCAACCAGAGGCAGGAGAATGTAGATGGGATGTGTGTGGGCTCTGGAGACACAAGGTCTAGGTCTGAAACCTGCTACCAGAATTTATTAGCCAGATGGCCTTGAACAGGCTTATTTGTTTGTTTTCTTGTTCATTCAATAAATATTTATTGAATCTGGGTCAAGCAGTGTTCTAGGGGCTCTGATCAAAATGGAGAAAATCTCTGCATTTTAGTGAGGGTGGTAGTAAGAACAGAGAGGGACAATTAAAAAAACCAGTATAAACAGTATAGCAATATGTATAGTATATTGCAGAATATCAGGTGGGAATATATACCATGGGAAAAAAATCATGCAGGTGAGGACAAAGAGTGCGTAAGGGGATGTTGCTATTTTATACAGTGATTAGGGAAGGCCTTACTGATAAGGGGACATTTGGATTGAGACCCAGAGGAAATGAGGAAATGAACCAAGTGGAATTCTGAGAGAAGGGTCTCTTCTAGGTTCATGGAAATGCAGATGCAAAGGCCCTGGGGCAGGAGCATACTGGTCTGTCTATTGAGTAGCAAGGGGGCAGTGTGGCTGCAGCAGAGTGATAGGGAATAGATCAGAGAGGGAGTGGGGCCAGATCATGCAGGGCTGGTAGACTGCTGTGAGGACCTTGACTTTGACTTTGAATGAAGTGGGAGCCATCTTAAAGGAAGCCCCTCACTGGTGTAAACCAGGAGACCAGCTAGGAAGCCATTGCGGTCCTCCAGGTGGGAGGTGCTGGCAGCTGGAACCAAGGGGCAACAAGAAAGATGGGAGAAGTGTTGGGTTTTGGACATATTTTGAAGGTAGAATGAAGAGGATTTGCTCATGAATCTGTGAGCAGAAGAGACAAGGATGGATCTCAGGTGTTTTGTTTGAGTCACTGGAAGGGTGGAGCGGTCATCTGCCGAGATGGGGAACTATAGGAAGAGGAGGTTTTTTTTTTTTTTTTTAAAGATTTTTATTTATTTATTTGACAGAGAGAGAGAGACAGCGAGAGAGGGAACACAAGCAGGGGGAGTGGGAGAGGGAGAAGCAGGCTTCCCGCCGAGCAGGGAGCCCGATGTGGGGCTCGATCCCAGGACCCTGAGATCATGACCTGAGCCGAAGGCAGTCGCTTAACCAACTGAGCCACCCAGGCGCCCTGACTGAGCCACCCAGGTGCCCCAGAGGAGGTTTTGTGTGTGGGTGTGTGAGGGGTGTTCAAGGGTTCACATGTGAGGCATGTGGAGTTTAAGATGCCTAGCAGGTATGCGGGTGGTTATTTAATAGGTAGCTGGATATATGAGTCTGGAGTTCAGGGTACAAGTCCAGGCTGAAAGTAGAAATTTTGGGGTGGTCAGTGTAGAGATGATATTTGGAGCTGTGAGTCTCCATGAGGTGACGGGGTGGGGGGATGGAGAAGAGGTCCAAGGACTGAACTTTGGGGCATTCCAGCATTTAGACGGCAGGAGAGGAGGAATGAGTGAACAATATTGAGAATATCAGTCAGAGAAGCAGAAGCAAGACCAAGAGAGAAAGAGATGGGGGTCTGAGAGGCTGAGTGAAGATAGTGTTTCCACAAGGAGGGAGCTGAGAGGACAAGCAAGATGAAGGCTCAGAATTACTACTGGCTTCAGCAATGTGGAAGCCATTGGTGATAGTGACGAGCACTGTCTTGATGGAATGGTGGGGGTAAAAACGTGATAGGAATGGGCCTAAGAAAGGGTGAGAGGAGAGAAGTCGGAGGCAGCCAGTTTGGACACTCTTTGAAAGGAGTTTGCCCTGAAGGGGAGCATAGGATGGAATGGTAATGTTACTTTAAAAAAATTTTTTTAATTTAAATTCAATTAATTAACATATAGTGTATTAGTTTCAGAGGTAGAGTTCAGTGATTCATCAGTTGCATATAACACCTGGTGCTCATTACATCACGTGCCCTCCTTAATGCCCATCACCCAGTTACCCCATCTCTCTACCCCTCTCCCCTCCAGCAACCCTCAGTTTGTTTCCTAGAATTAAGAGTCTCTTATGGTTTGTCTCTGTTTTCATCTTCTTTTATTTTTCCTTCCCTCCCTCTGTGATCATCTGTTTTGTTTCTTAAATTCCATATGATATAAGTGAAATTATATGATAATTGTCTTTGACTGACTTATTTCGCTTAGCATAATACCCTCTGGTTCCATCCACGTTGTTGCAAATGGCAAGATTTCATTCTTTTTGATGGCTGAGTAATATTCTGTTGTGTATATATACACCACATCTTCTTTATCCATTCGTCTGTTGATGGACATCTGGGTTCTTTCCATAGTTTGGCTATTGTGCTTTTTAAACTCTCAGCTTCCTTGTCTGTGAAAAAGGACAAGGATAATACTGTGTCATAGAGCTGTTGGGAAAGAGTAAGTGAGATGCTCTTGGAATCCCAGTGCTTGGCACATAGTAGTGTTCCTGCATGTTCGCCAGTGCTGTTGCCTGGCTTCCATGCCTGAGGTGTGGGCAGGAGGACCTGAGCTAGTGTGTCTGCATCCAGGGTTGTTTCAGGTAATCTCTGATGCTCTGCCCTCCTGGGATTGGAAGTAAATCAAAAGTTTGGGTAAATTCCCAACATTTTCAACAGCTGTGAAGTGGCACAGAAAGATCAGAAAGTCAGAAGCACCATAGTCCTGCTAAGTGGTTGGCTTATCTGCATGACTATGCAAATGAGGCGTGTTGCCGTGCTCACTCCTATATTCTGTTTTATTGCCTGCTTTGCAGAATGGCACATTTCAAGATGAAAGCCATTTGGACTTTGAGCTAGAGTCTCTGAAGTATTTTCTTTTCTGATTATAAAAACACGTACTAATTGTAGAAAAAACTGGAAAGTTGAAGGAAATGTACAAAAGAGAAATTTATCTAAGGCCTCACACCCAAATCCAACTGTGGTTAACATTTCAGGAGATTTTTTCCCAATATTTTCATGAACTCTTTTAAAACATAATTGAGATTGTTATACTGCTTATATGTGTAAAATGTATTTGAAATTGTATACTGTTACACAGCTTTGTTTCTCAGTTTTTCTCCTCAGTATTGTATTTTAAGCATTAAATTCTCATGCATGTTTTTAATGGCTGTGTAATATGAAATCTTTGAGTTTGCCACCTAAACTTACATCAAAGTAAAGTGATGATAATAGTTAACCCTTATACAGCGTTGTTTGACGTACTTGGCATAAATTAAGCCATTTAATCCTCATCACCACTTTCTGACAAAGGTACAGTCATTATTCCTAGTTTATAGTAAAGCCTTTAAGGCTGAGTTAAAGCCCTTCATTGAATGCGAGGACCAAAGGATGAAAGAACTGAGAATAAAACAACTAATGTTGCCTGGGTTTGCCATGCAGCTACCTTCTTTTTGAAACGCTTGTAGTGTTGGGAGTAGAGGTGGGCGACATGCCTCCTACTTCAACTTTGCAGGGGCAAAATCCCAGCAATTTGGGTAACTCATGTAAAAATCAAAAGTCTCTCCCCATCCCTTCCCTTACAATCTCTTAGTAGTTGTGGTCTTCTATTTATTTGTTTCTCTGATTTTCATCCTGCATTCTCTTCTACCACTGCTTCTTAGTTGCAACTTCCATCAGAATTCCTGGGGACAGGAGTCTCCATGTTCAAGGATGGAAAGAATCAACTGTACCCTAGAGCAGTGATATCCCAACATTTGCTCTTGACATCCAGAAATACATTTCATGTCATGATCCAGAACACACACATATATATTAATCTTTGATAAAATATCTGAACAGAAGTTTCAAGAAACAATGCTACCCATGGTGTACTCTGATATTTTCCATTCCATTCGACTCTACTTCCCCCCACCCCACCCCACCCCACCGCACCCCACCCCACCCCACTCCATTCCATTCAAGAAATATCAGTTCCCACCCTAGATTGATATAAGGACTCACTAGTGGGTTAATGGGTTATGACGTGCAGCAAGAAATTGCTGCCCTGGTTGGTTCAGGACCAAGGACAGCAGCCCCTTACTCTCCCTTGCAATGGCATGTCGGTTTCTCATTCTGACGCCACCAGCTTGTGTTGACTTGGCCTGGACTTCCTGGACTTCCCATGGCCCACTTTGGATCTTAGTGGTCTCAGAGTCTCATACCACTTTCTAGTTTAGGTGCCTAGTCTTCCAAGATCAAAAGCTTTTTCAAGAGAAGGCCTAGGTCTTCTCCATGGTTTCTATCCCCCATAATGACTGACCCAGATTTCCAAGGAATTAATGGAGCTGAACAAGTGAAGATAAGGATATTGCATCAAGGCTGCTCCCCTGGGGGCGGGTGTGCAGCTGGCTGTAGACTCACTGGGAATGCTTCATAAACTGTTATCACATTGGACAGGGAAGGCCTCCCTTCACTGGAATCCTTTTCTTTTTTATATGACTAGAAAAAAAAGGCCAGTGCTGTCCTCCTCCTATTGATATTACCATATTGTGACCCTTTGAGAAGCAAGCTCCCTTTTAATAAAAGTTTTGACATTATATGCATCACCACATCACAGCCTTCTCAGGAAGATATATTTGACTGACTATGTTTTCTGCCCTGCAGCCTATGCTGCTCTTCAAATGACACGATATGATGCTTGTGCACGCCTTATCACTCATCTTACTCCTTGATATTATCAAGAAACAGGAGAAGAGGAAGATCTCTTTTTTCCTTTTAAAGTAATCTGAGATTCTGAGGATAGGGCCCACCTTGTCAAACGGAAGACCGATGCAGACTATCAATGGTCAGGTTTTGGATGCGTCTCCCATTTGTAGTTTTAATTAAGGCCTCATACGGACCTATGTTTGTGTCTTTGGGAATAGGGTATCTGCACGATTGATCAGTGTTATCTGCAGGTTGGAGCCTGGTCCTGTTCTGCTCTCCCAAAGGATTCCTGCTGAAGCAGCATAGCAGTGGTCCTTTTGAGTTGTGTGTCAGCTAGGAAGGCTGTGTTTATGCATATGTTAAAGTCTTCCGAGACCAAACTCAACTGCTCTTCAAAGCAGAGTAGAACAATTACGTCTAGAAAATTCATGAATTCTTCTCCTGTTTACTCTTCAATTCCAAAAGCTCAAAGCTGGGGTGCTTGCTTGCCGTGTGGGATTCATGATCACAGGTGTTAGCAAATGGAGGTGGTAAGAAGCTTAACTTCTTTTATGAAGGTGGGTTATGAAATCCAAACACTATTGAAATCCAAACACCTTTCATCTATTAATGGCCACCAGTGGCCTATAATCAAGTCACACTCTGTTAGCTACACAATTAACTTGTTTGTTTGAAGTGTGAATTAAGGATTTGAGGCATTTGCTAATTAATCTTACTTGCTCCCTACTTTAGTGAAATCCCTGTATTTTCCAAATTCAGGCAGTTCTGGAATTTAAGGACAGATATTTGTTGACTCAGTTTTCTTCCTACATGAAATGAGCTTGTTTTGCTTTTGCACAGATGGAAAGAAGTAGGCTTTCAAGTCTTTCTTCCCCACTGGACTCTTCCTTAATTTCATTTTCAGTTCTGTAAGTTATGGCAAGTACTTCCTCCTTGCTGTAGTTCTAATGGCTCTCTAAGCTTGAGTGTTGTACCCCTCCTATGGGAGCAGAGGCAAGCACTGGAGTCTCCCCCTTTGCCTGCCTTCTTTGATTCTCTCTTTGTTTGTGGCTCTCTTCTGGAATGAGTTGCCTTTGTAGATAATGGGATTCCATTATGGGGTGTTAGGGCTGCTCTGGAACTGTCGGCTGTGAGGGAAGATAGGAGGTTTTGATCAATGGTTTCTGCTTGTATCTTGGATGTGTTAATTTTAAGAGGGTTTGCTTCTGTTTTTATTAGTTTTATTGGATTTGGGGTTGGGGAGGGGTTAGGATGAGTGTTAGTGTTTGTTCTGCAAGGAAATTTAGTTGTTCAGAGTTAAGTGGCTTTGCTTTGCTTGGAGGTAGGAAGGGCCAAGAGCAAGTCGAAATGCCTACCTCTAATCTGTCCCTATTGGCACCAGAACCCCATCATTGCTAACTTCAAATCCTTTTCTGACCTCCTTGAATGATTTAAGACCCATTTCCAAAGGGCTCTATTGGTTAATATTAGAGCAGAGGTAGATTTTAGCATTGTGGGTGGGGTTATCTATTGGTAGGAAGAGAACACACACACACACACACACACACACACACCCTGATATAAATTCCTGATTTTCATAGCTAGGGATTTGGAATTTATCTTAAAGGGAGGTGGGTACACAAAGACCAGCAGATGCAGGATATTTTTACATGGCTTGTCCCTTGTCCCTAGTTCTTAATGGGAGTTGGCAGTGTGTGGCTGTCAGTGACACTTTCTGTGCAGATAGAATCCTGCCAAGGTTGAAAAAGAAGCCAAATTCTTGCAACACTGCTTCTGTTTTATATTCAGGTTTATATCACTATTCTGGAAGGACTTATAACAACAATCTGTGCTCTTTTAGGCTCTTCTGATTCTTCAACTGAATCTATCAGATCAGCACGTCTACATCTTCATCCAAGGGTAGAAGTGAAGGGTGGGTGTTGTTAAAGCAGAATTGGTATTCAGTTGTCCCTGGACATTATCTCTTCCTCCCACTTTTTGATATTGGGGAAAGCCTGGGTCCCCATAGACTTCAGGATAACTTCTCTCTGAGGCAACAATGGTACCCTCAAAGTTTTAGCCCTGGCTATGTCCTTTATTCGTCAGATTGCTGACCTCTCAAAGAATAAAACAAAAATCTAAAAATCTAAAAATTAATGTCACGATTTTACTGCTGTCTATGATAGAATAACTGGGACCAGATTTGTCCTTTTGCCATAAACAATATAAAACTGGACAAAACATGTGGAGTAATATTTTCAGATGTTATGCAATAGTCAGGGTAGGACTTTGGTTTCCAAGAGGATATTATGAGTCCTACAACCACTTGGTATTTCTGCTCAGAGGCATTTCAAGTTTGGTTTCAGGGAGGTTACCCCAAGCTGAGTACAGTCATCCTGCTGAGTTGAAGAGACAGATAGCAGAATTTGGGGAAATCGGTATGGCCAGATATCAGAAGGCAGAATGTCAGAGAGTAGAAAGCCTTGTGGAGAAAGTGTTCCAGAAATCTGCATGGGTCCTCTGGAAATATCTGTTGGATATTGAACTGTTGAAATTTGCCAAGGTTGGGCTACAAGCATCTAGGACTGTAAGGTGAAAAATTTCCAGAACTCACATAGGACAGGGAGGCATTCAAATTCTGACCAGCCAGATTGGACAAATGGGACATGTAGTACAGAAGGAAAAAAAATAATAGTAGGGCTAAAATATTCCTAGAATAAGAGTACTGTAGACCCACCTTTACAAAGATTAAGCCTTAAGAAGATCAGGTTGATCCACAAGTAACTCAAATGCCTGCCAGGGCAAAGCCTAACATTCTTTATTTAAAGATAGAATAGCTGACAGTTTTCCAAATTTGATGAAAATTATAAACCTAGTGATCCAAGAAACTCAACATACCCCAAGCAAGATAAATACAAAGAAAACCACAGCAAGGCACACCATAATCAAATTGCTTCAAATCAATGATAAAGAGGAAATCTTAAAGTCAACCAGAGGCAGGGTTGGCAGGAGGTGGGGGGGGAAGACACATTATAAGAGAACAAAGATAAGAATTTATGCAGATTTCACATTAGAAACCATGCAAGCCAGAAGACAGTGGAGTAAAATCGCTTATGTGCTGAAGAGAAAAAACCTGTCAGCCTAGAATTCCATATTCAGTGAAATTATCCTTAAAAAAAATGTAAGTGAAGTAAAGATGTTTTCCAATAGACACACACACACACACACACACACACGGACACAGGCACATCAGAGAATTCGTGGCTTGGAGACCTGCACTATAAGAAATGTTAAAAGTTTGTGTGAAGGATGACACCAGATGAAAACTTGGAGCTATACAAAACAATGAGGAGTGCTAAAGATGGCAAATGTGTAGGTAAATTTAAGATATTTTCCTTCATTTTTTATTTCTTTAAAAGATAATCAATTGTTTAAATCACTACATTGCGGGTCTAGAACATACCTAGAAGTAAAGTATATGACAACAGACAATACCAGGAATGAAAGAAGGGGCAAAGTGGAAGTATGCTGTTTAAATCTTTGCAATACACATGAGTGGTCTAGTATTATTTGAAGGTATGTTCTGTTAAGTTAAAGATGCATAATGTAAATCTTAGAGCAACCACAAATGAAACAGAGGCAAACCTAGTAAGCCAATAGTGGAGGTAAATGGAATACTAAAAATAAAAAAGAATCAGTTAATCCAACAGAAGGCCAAGAAAAAAAAAAAAGAGGAAAGAGGAACAAAGAACAAATGGAACAATCAGAAAACAAATAGTATGTAAATTTAAACTAAACCACATTGATAATTACACTAAATACAGTCTAAACATTCCCAAAAGAAAGCAGAGAACTTGGAGTAGACACAGATTTCTTAAATTAATCAAGAAAAAAACCGATAAATGGAACTTAACCTAAAATTAAAAACTTCTGCTATTTGGGGCTCCTGGGTGGCTGAGTTGGTTGAGCGTCAGACTCTTGATTTTGGCTCAGGTCATGATCTCAGGGTTGTGAGATCAAGCCCCATGTTGGGCTCCGTGCTGGGTGTGGAGCCTGCTTAAGATTCTCTCTCTCGGGGCGCCTGGGTGGCTCAGTTGGTTAGGCGACTGCCTTCGGCTCAGGTCATGATCCTGGAGTCCCGGGATCGAGTCTCGCATCGGGCTCCCTGCTCGGCAGGGAGTCTGCTTCTCCCTCTGACCCTGCCCCTCTCATGCTCTCTCTCTATCTCATTCTCTCTCTCAAAAAAAAAAAAAAAGATTCTCTCTCTCTATCTCCCTCTCCCTCTGCCCACCTCCTTGCACTCTCTCTCTCAAAACAAAAAACAGACAACAACAAAACTTCTGCTCTTTGAAATATGTCTTTAAGAAAATTAAAAAGTAGGCCAGAGATGGGAAGAAAACACTCATAAAGTATAAACGTTATGAAAGACTCATATCCAAAATACAAAATGAACTATTACAATTCATCAATAAAAAGACAGACAACCCTATTAAAAATTGGGCAAAAATTAAAACAGACTTTGTAAAAGAAAATATATAAATGGTCAATAAGCACATGGAAAAATGTTACATATCATTATTTATTAGGGAAAAGCAAACTGAAACTGCAATGAGATAATTATATACCCACTACAATGGCTGAAATAGAGAAGCTTGATAGTGCCAAGTGTTGACAAAGATGTGGAGCAACTTTAATTCATATACATTCCTGATGGAAATAAAATAATGAAACCACTTTGGAAAGCAGTTTGACAGTTTCATATAAAGTTAAGTACATACTTACCATATGACCAAGTGATTCCATGCCCTAGGTTTTTACCAAAGAGAAATGAAGACACACTCTCACACAAAGACTTGTGAATGAATGTTAATTCCTTATGAATTTTTATTCGTTAACAGCTCACAACTGGACAACACAAATGTCTGTCAACATTTGAATGAATAGGCAAATTGTGACAAATCTTTACAATGGAATAACACTTTGCAATAAAGGGGAATGGGATTACTACACAAAGACATAGATCAATCTCAGAAACATTATCTCAAATGAAAGAAGCCAGACACAAAAAGAATACATACTGTATGGTTTCATTTATATAAAATTCTAGAGCGGACAAAACTAATCTGCAAGGACAGAAAGGAGGTCAATGGCTGCTTGAGGCTGGAGGTATGATGGAGATTGACTGAAAAGGGGTATGAAGGAACTTTTCATGGTGCTGGAAACATTTTGTATCTTAAATGTGGTGATAGATACATAATATATTTGTTAACATTCATTGAACTGTATATTTAAAAGAATTGAAACAGTCTGATCATGAAATAGGCAGAGGACCTGAACAGACTTTTTCAAAGAAAACATAATACCCATGGCCAACAGTCAAATGAAAAGATGCTCAACATCACTCGGCATCAGGGAAATACAAATCAAATCTGCAACGAGATGTTACCTTACACCGGTCAGAATGGCTAGTATCAAAAAGAAAAGAAATAACAAATGTTGGCAAAGATGTGGAGAGAAGAGAACCCTCCTGCACTGTTGGTGAGAATGAAAATTGGTGCAGCCAGTGTGGAGAGTGGTATGGAGTTTCCTTAAAAAGTTAAAAATAGAAGTACCCTATGATCCAGCAATTCCACTTCTAGGTATTTACCTGAGGAAAATGAAAAGACTGCTTAAAAAAAATTTATGCACCCCTGTGTTTATCACAGCACTATTTATAATAGTCCAGATATGGAAACAACCTAAGTGTCCATCAATAGATGAATGAAGAAGTGGTATATATACACAATGGAATATTACTCAGCCTAAAAAAGAATGAAATCTTACCATTTACAACAACATGGATAGGCCTAGAGGTTACTATACTAAGTGAAATAAGTCAGACAGAGACAAATACTATATGATTACACTTATATATGGAATCTAAAAAACAAAACCAATGAACAAACAAACAAAAATCAGAAACATACTCAACAGAGAACATACTGACAGTTGCCAGAGGGGAGAGGTGTGGATGGGATGGACAAAATAGGTGAAAGGGATGAAGAGGTACAGACTTCCAGTTATGAAATAAATAAGTCACAGGGATGAAATGTACAGTATAGAGAATATAGTCAATAATACTGTAATAACTTTACAGATGACAGGTGGTAACTATACTTACCATGGTGAACATTGCATAATGTATATAAATGTTGAATTTCTATATTGTACACCTGAAACTAATATAACATTGTATTCAATGAAAAAAATAAAGTACATTGGGGCACTTGGGTGACTTAGTAGGTTAAGCATCCGACTCATGATTTTGGCTCAGTTCGTGATCTCAGGGTCGTGAGATTGAGCCCTGTGCTGGGGCTCTGTGCTCAGCACAGGGTGGGCTTGAAATTCCCTCTTTCCCTCCCCCACCACTTGTGTGCACATGTGTGCTCTCTCTCAAATAAATAAATAAAATTTAAAAAAAATAAAGTACATTGACATAGAAAAACATCAGAAGGAATTTCCACCAAAATGAATGAATGAATAAATAAATGAGTTATATTTTATTGTATGTAAATTATACCTCAACATAACTGATTAAAAACTTCAGCCCAGCGATCTACTGTGTGCCTAGAATCTGCATATATTACCCCATGTACTATAGTGTGTTATCCCGTAGCTCAGGTGAGGAAATGTCAAGTCATTTGACCCAAATCACGAAGGCAGAGGGAGATGGAGTGACATTTTTCTACTCTACAAGAAATGCTTTTTTATCTCCCCCCAGAGGCAGATTAGATCTCACAAATTAAGGGTACACATCATTCCAATGCCTTTCAAACTACCTAGTGTGTGACTGGCATCTGGGAAAGTTAATACAGAGTCCTCACTGTGGTAACTCGGACACTTCCCCCAAAACATGCTGCTTCTGCTTTAGGTGTCTTTTCATTACCCTCTGCTTTTTAGCATCTTTTCTAGGATGACACAGCAGTGAGGATATCAGTATCCTCAGGACTGTGGCTGATTCTTATCAGTCAGGGTCCATTCAGGACACAGAAACCATGCTGATTATTTGAACAGAGAAAATTTAGTATAAAGAATTGTCAAATAGTAAAGGGTGGTTGACTACCAATAGGGATAAAGAGAATTCTGAGGGTTCTAGAAGTACCAGCCACCACTGGAAGAGCAGCTACTACATGTAGGTTGAAGAAGAGTAGACCATAAATAATCTAAGGACTAGAAGAGTTCCTTCCACCCCGTGGGCTGAAATTCAGACCTCTTCAGAGCACCTGGCCAACTCAGGAACATGCTGGCTGCCAAAGGGTATGGGCTGCAGTTGGTCTGCCGAGGTGACTTGTTGTTGCTTGAGGGCATTGGGAAGACCAGAGCTGCAGCCTACCAGGGAGAGAGTGTGCTGTGGGGTGGTGCTGGAGCTCATGTGCATGGCCACTGGGTCCCGCTCTGAATAATAGTGATGAAGATAATAATAGTGATAGAGGACGGAAACCAGAAAGGAGACGTCTTCTTGCCACTATCATCTTGCAGGGTGACTTCATTGCTCTCTGTTGATGAAGCTTAGGATTTTGCTAGGATGGCCCAGGAGAAATGTCTACAGGGCCTATCATCAGTGTCACAAAGTAGGACAAATAAGGGTGAAATTGGAGCTAAAAAATAATCATTGACTACTGGCACAATATTGAAATGGAAGGTGGGGCAATCTTAGGTCCAGATTAATCGGCAACTATTGTATCAAGGGCAGTGATTACTCTGGCTAACATATCTCTCTTCTTCTTCTTGTTTTTTTTTTTTTTTTTAAGATTTATTTATTTATTGAGAGAGAGAGAGAGAAGGAGAGCATGAGCAGGAGGGGAGAGGGAGAGCAAGAGAGAATCTCAAGCAGACTCTGCACTGAGTGTGGAGCCTGATGTGGGGCTCAAACCCACAACCTTAAGATCATGATCTGAGCTGTAACTAAGAGTCAGATGCTCAACTGACTGAGCCACCCAGGTGCCCCTAACATATCTTCTTCTAAAATCTTTTGCTCAAAATGTATTTTCTTTCTGGATAACCTATATGGTTTATGTCTTATAATCCACTTTGTTTTCAATGCCAGAAACATCAGAGTGGGAGCCCCAAAGTCATGTGCCTACAGTGTCCAAGTAGGTGAGTGAAGCAAGCCAGCCAGGTGGGGAAGGTGGCCATCTGAGAGCTCATGCCCATCCAAAGGGGCAGCTGCTTCTTAGCTCCATCCAGCGGATGCTCTGCAGGAACTTGGGTCCAAAGTTGCCAGATCTTAGTTTTCAAGAAAAGCTGGAAATGCCCATCTCCCAATCCTGAAATGTTGGCAAATACACCAAAGGGGAGCAAACGTGGTGTGCACCAAACCAGCACATCTCTGGGTACATTCAGCACCCTGAGCTTCCTTTGCTTTGGAGATGCCCTCACTGCCTTGTTTGCTCCAGCCAATTGGCTTTCAAGCCTATTTACTTCACTTTTGAAAAAATTCAACTCGGTTCCACTTTCCCACTCACACACTGTAGTTCAGGATCCCACCCTGTCCTTTCTGGGCTGTGGTCCCTCTCCCCCGTCACACCATCAGAGTGCTATTTCTTTTTTATTTATTTATTATTATTTTTTTAAAGATTTTATTTATTTATTTGAGAGAGAGAATGAGAGACAGAGAGCACGAGAGGGGAGAGGGTCAGAGAGGGAAGCAGACCCCCCGCTGAGCAGGGAGCCCGATGTGGGACTCGATCCCGGGACTCCAGGATCATGACCTGAGCCGAAGGCAGTCGCTTAACCAACTGAGCCACCCAGGCGCCCCAGAGTGCTATTTCTAAAGCACAGCTTTTCTTGTATCTCCCCTCCACATGAGAGCTCTCAATGACTCCCCTGGCTCTTGCGGATAAAACTCCATTCACTGGTCACTTTAATTCCTCTCCAGTCTGGTGCCTCCCTACCCTCCCAGCTTTGGGTTCTGTCATTCCCCGTTCCCTGCAGACTCTGCCTACTTCCCACTGCTCAAAGTTCCCCAAACACATTTGCTGCTCTCACCTTCCTGCTTTTGCACTTGGAGTTTCCTTTCCCTCATGCCTTTACCATTTGTCAGCCTGGCAACCTCCTACTCATTCTTCAAGACCCAGTTTAAATGTTAGCTCCTTGGTGAGACTTTCACTTCTCTGCTTAGCACGGACACATGATCTGGGCTGCTAGTGTGGCATCATCATCTGTTGTGTAGTTGACACAAGAGCCCTGGATCCTGCAGCCCCGTCTGTCTTCCCAGCTGTATTTCCCAGGACCGTTACTCACATGTCTGCATCATTAGGGCCTTGCAAAGTGCCTGGTGTATAGTAGGTGCTCAATAATTCATCAGATGATTGAACCAATGAGTGGATAATGAAATGAATGAAAGACTGGGTGGATTGCTTCTTCACCGAATCTCTCTCTCAACGTTTTTATGATGGTTCATTGTTTCTGCTCGGATTGGCACTTTGATGGTCATGACAGTGCTTTACCACATCTGAAAAAGATAGCCAACTGGGCCAGGCTTTATTGCAGAAGTTTGGGCTGTTAGGAATTTATCCTGAATTGCTACTTACCATTTTGTAGGAAGTCCTCCAGATACCCTTGGATCCCTGAGATCTTAATCACCACCATTCTCATAAATTGTCAGCATAGAGCTATGCTACCACTCATATAAATAAAAAAATAGAAACCATTATTCTCGATTCTGGTTGTTGACAACAAGAGCTGGTCATTTTGAAAGCATGATTTGGGGTGCTGTTTTTAATCTGTGGGTGGGGACCCAGAACATCCTGTAGAGGGTGTTGGCTTGGCCAACTGGGTGCTTGGGAAGTACATCAGTGGATGGGGACAGGAATATACAGAGAAGGGACATTGCACTATTGGCCCCAGGGGGGATATTTATCATGGAGGAGGAGACACTAGCTTTATGCATGGGGTGCCCTGCAGGTGAGAGATGCCCCTGGGAGAGGGTTATGGAATGGTTATTTATTTAAATTAAGGCCAATTATTTTTTGTAAAGTGCAGTGAGCGGTGGGTTCTGGGAAAATGTGCTTCCACTATAAACATGTTGGTTAAAAGTCATTAATATGACATTCACACATCCCTAATAAAGTACATAACACAGAGATCTGGCACCATTGAAATACCCAGAGGACATTAAGTATGAGTCTTAAAACCAAGAGTATTGGAAACAAGATATTTTTACTTCTCGTTTGGGAGTAATATAATTGCATTTTGTGGCTCCAGCAGATGCTGGGGCCAGCTGCTAGGAGAGTCCTGGCTTCCCCTCCCCCCGTCCCCCCCCGCTTTGGTCCTTTACAGATAAAACCCTTGTGCAGAACTCTCATAAAAAACAAACTTTAAAAATTATCCCTTGGTTGCAGATTCATTTTTTTGGTGTGCAAAATATCTGAGATTGTATAGACCCCAGATATTTTTATTACTTGGACTCAGGAGTATAAAAACAAAACATACCTCTATATAGTTTTTTGTTTTTGTCTATTTAATTTGTCCCAATAAGCAATAAAGACCCCTCGAGACTGACCCTACTCTCTCCCTGACATTGGACCCATGCCTTGAAGCCAGATCGGAGATGGACTATTCTAGGGAAACCTGGGAGGGACTCCTGCCCTTTTTCTGAGGGCTGCTCCAGGTGAAATTGTTGAAGGTGAAGCCAGTTTCTTGGGGCTGGATGATTCGATGGGGTGTCTGCAGTGGGAGGCTCCTTCTGGGGAGGGAATGGAAGTGACAGCGAGCTCAGGCTGAGGGATGGGGGTGAATTCAGCCCCTCCGAGAATCCCGCATCCTCTCCCAAACAGATGCAGCTTCCCCACACACCAGAGGCAGGACGCGGCTCCTCACCTCGGAGGTGGACCAGTGTGGCAGGAGCCCCGCTTCAGGGGAAGTATTTGCTGTGTTTGCTGTGGCCACATCTGCATTCCCCCCTGCCCCCGGGCTCCCCGTCAGTCCTCTGGATGAAGAGGGCTTGGCTTTAGAAGGCATCTTGTTTTTTGCAGATTCCTCTGATGTCTGTGTCTAGGGCTGTCCGTCCGGTGTGGCAGGTGGACGTGGCTGTTGAGCACTTGCAATATGGTTGTTCCAAACTGAGCTG
Source organism: Neomonachus schauinslandi (assembly GCF_002201575.2). Classification (NCBI taxonomy): domain Eukaryota; kingdom Metazoa; phylum Chordata; class Mammalia; order Carnivora; family Phocidae; genus Neomonachus; species Neomonachus schauinslandi. The sequence continues at coordinate 4,677,704 of NC_058406.1, forward strand.
GGCTGTGGTCTAAAATACACACTGAGGTTTGAGAACTTAGTACGAAAAAGAATGCAAAATAGCTCGCGGCTGCTTTCTGTAAATTAACAAAATGATAATCATTTGAATCTACTGGGTTAAAATATAAAATATATGGACAAAATGTATGATTAAAATCAATCTTTCCTGTTTGTTTTGACTTTTTTGAAAGCATAGCTTCTAGAAATTTGAAAATCACACCTGTGGCTCGCTCGCATCTGTGGCTGACGTTCTGTTCCTACCCGACAGGGCTGCTCTGGGGGCTGGTTGGCTGCCGCCTTTCGGATGTGCGGTGCTGAGCAGACCGTGACACCTCTGCACACAGGGCACGGAGCCTTGATGGCAACCATGCCCTTGTCTGTTCACCTCCATGACCCCCAACCTGCAGCAGGACTTGGCTCAGACATGGGCTCTTTCTGTTGGTGTCCTTTAAAGATTTTATTTATTTGACAGAGAGACACAGCGAGAGAGGGAACACAAGCAGGGGGAGTGGGAGAGGGAGAAGCAGGCTTCCTGCGGAGGAGGGAGCCCGATGTGGGGCTCGATCTCAGGAACCTGGGATCATGACCTGAGACGAAGCAGATGCTTAACGACTGAGCCACCCAGGCGCCCCTGTTGGTGTCCTTTAGAAGAGAACGGGGCATTCTTTCATTCCTCCTTGCTAGGTCCCCTGTCATCTCCAGATGCAGAATTGTTGGGGGCTCTACAGTGTCGAGACTCAGAGACTCAGACCCTCCCCAGATGCTGCAAAACTAGGCGGGGAGAACCAGCAGGCACAGAAATGCTAGCAGCAGAGGGTACTGTGTGCTGGGAGGCCAGGAGTGGTGCAACCATTACTGAGAAGGTTGCGGAAGCTGGAGTTCCCTGGAGTGAGGCAGCAGGGAAGACTCCCTGGAGGAGGTGGGCTATGAACAGGGCCAGGCAGGTGACACAGGCAGAATCAGCGCATAGGGGCTGAGGTGGGAAGGGGCAAAAAGAGCCACTCTCAGGGCAGCCACTGTGGATGACCACAGCTTGCTTGCCACCAAAAGGGGCTTTGTAGTCCTCCATCAGACCCCATCAGCTGGGGGGGCGGGTAGACAGGCCCAGCCTTACCTGGCAATTAGGTAGTGATGCCTTTGGATGGTGGAGATTCATGACGACACAGGGTGTCACAAGGCAGTGGTGCCAAGCGTGGAGCTGTGCTGCCCCTTGGTGCCGCCCCCCTCTGCCCTCCTGGATGGGGCTGGGTCAGTGCTTTGGGGAGGGGCCCACCCAACTCCCTGGTCTGCAGGGACCGAACCTGGTGCCAAGCAGATACAGGGGCCTGTGGGACTCTACTACGTTTCGTTCCCAGAGCCCTGCCACACACAGACATGATACCTTGGCGGCAGTTTTTCTATTTGAACGTCCAAAGGACAAAGTGAACATTTAAAATCTGCAAGCTGGACAGTCTTTGCTTTGGAGCCTGCAGCGAATTCCTTCATCTTGACAGTCGGGTCATTCTTCTCAGCATTGCTGCAGTATTTAGGGTCCAAGAAGAAAGAGATACCAAGAGAGCCAGGGAGCTGGAGGAGGCCTGTGGGCATGGGGTGTAGCTCTTTGGGTTCAAGTCCAACTTTATAGGCAGGGGGGCTGGCATTTTCTGCACCCCAGTGTCACACCTAGCTGGATGTCTACCCTCTCTTCTTGTTCTTTTTTATTACTAGTGGCACTTAGTACATTCACAATTCGGGGTAACTTTTACCATGATTTAGTTCCAGTTTTATCCCCCCAAAAGGAAACCACATACCCATCAGCAGTCACTCCCCATCGCCCCCCCCCCCCCCCCCCAGCCCCTGGAAACCACCAATCTACCTTCCATCTCTATGGATTTGCCTGTTCTGGACATTTCCTATCAATGGAATCCTACAACATGTGGCCTTGTTTTCTGGCTTCTTTCACTCGGCATGTTTTCAAGGTTCATCCATGTATCAGAACTTTATTCCTTTTTATGGCTGAACCCCCTTCTGCTGTGTGGATATAGTACATTTCCTATATCCGTCTATATTGTGATGGACATTGGGGTGCTTCCACCTTTTGGCGATTGTGAATAATGCTGCTGCGAACATTCGCATACATGATTTTGTTTGAGTTGCCGTTTTCACTTCTTTGGGGCAAGCTCTCTTCTTGTTTGAGCATCCCATGAATTTCCTGGGCCAGACTTGAGTTTGAGAGCCAACAAGATCATGCATGCACTGTGAGTCAGGAGCCCTGCTTCCCAGCGTGGGTCAGCCAAAAATGCTGACCTTGGGTAAGTCCCTTCTCTTCTCTGTGCCTTAGTTTCCTGCTCTGTAAAAATGAGATAGACCAGATCTCTTTCCATTTGCCTTCCTCAGAGCCCTGGGTTGGTGGAGCTTTGGGGAAAGAGGGAAAGGCCAGACAGTTGGGCTGAAGATCTTTTTTTTCTTTCTTTTTTTTAAACCTCTTTCCCTTCTTCAGCTTGACTAACTCTCTTTTTGTTTGTTGTTTTTCTCCACATTGTAAGATATTTTAAGTAAATGGTTTCTGAATATAAGGGATTTTCTCTGTTCCTGAAGTGTAGATGGTCCCATGAATCATACAAGGGCTTCTGGGTGAAAATGAACTTGATCCTGCTAGAAGGAGAGAATCCCAGTGATGGATGCTCAGCCTGGCTTCCCTTGGTCCCCTGAAAGGTGGTGGGGCAGTGAAGTGCCTCCGGGTCAGTGGGGAGACCTGTGCTGGAGGAAACATGACTCTCCACATGCTGGTTTCCTTTTCTCCTTCTGATCACATCATAAATTCAGAACAGTAGTGGAGAGTGTAGACTCTGGAACCATTCCACACTGATTTGGGTTCTAGTTGCACAGAGACTAGCCATGTGACCTTGGGCAAGCTACCTAACTGTGCTGTGTCTCAGTTTTCCCATCCATAAAATGGGCATGGTTCCTGCTTCATAGTTTGCTGTCAAGATTAAGTGAGATTATCCCTCATAAAGTCCTAGATCAGTACTTGGCCTTAGACATCATTCTGCTAATGTTAGCCATTGTGATGATAGTAATGATGACTCAGATGATGAGATCTCTGTTCCCCTAAAAGCCATCCCCTTTCCTGGCCCAGCTGACTCTCCTTACGCTGAATTTTGATGGTCCTTACTTTGCTCTGCACTATTTAGCATCTATTATTCTGTTTGGTTCTTTGGCATGTGCATATCCATTTTCCCAATATATTCCTTAGCTTTGGGAAGTGGGCGGTCTGGCCCATGGTCTGCCCATCTGATGATGAGGTGGACCAAGACCTGCATCAGGGAAATGGGCTGTGTGGACTGGGTAGCATGGCCCTGGGAGTGGACAAGTGACTCAGACATGCCTAGTCCATCTGGAAGCCAGGCAAGCAACTTGAGCACCACAGAGGCAAGTGCCTGGGTCTGGACATTCAGTTTCCTTTGCTCAGTAAGCCTGCTCTTAAGTGGGGATGAGTGCTTCACCAAGGGGCATTGTGTGGGAGGTATTGTTACCTTGGGGGGAAGGAAGCAGTGGCCAGTGCTCAAAGGTTAGGCTCATAAATCAGTGTGACTTCCTGTGGCTTTGCTTGCTCATACAACAGCTCAGTAGACCTGGGATGACCCACTGGGTGTGTCTACAGACTTGACTGGGCAGGTGACCCTGTAATGGTGCTTACGCTGCTCTATCATGTTGTCTCTATCACCTACTTGACCACACCTACTTTAAGAGCGGGCTTCAAAGTGGTCTCGTTTACTAACTGGCACACAGTAGGTGCTCAATAAATATTTGTAGAGTAAATATTGAAGGCAATAAGTGGTCCAGGGGGTTTGTTTCTTTGAAGGACAGTAACAGTAGGGGGCCCTGCTGGGTTGGGGTGAGTAGTGGCTGAGGGATGTTCATGAAGGTCTTCTTTGGGTGTCTGGGTCTTCGGAACACTGTGATAAGTCTGGGGGTGGCTGGGATGTACTGTGCCCCCATCCTTCTGGGCCAGCAGGGGTCACTTAGCTCTCGGCATGATCCTGAGTAAGGATGTGGATCCGAGGGGTTCCGGTAGGCACAGACTATTTTTCTGGATGGCAGGTTTTCTGAAATTCAGGTAGACGGGTTGACACACATAAGTGGCTCAATTTATCCACTCCCCGACTCCAGCCACAGCCTGCTCTCCATGTTTTGTGAAGCCAAATGGGCATCAATAGATACATGGAAGGATCAACTCCAACTAACTCTGAATAGTCCCTGTGATGTTACCATTCGCTCTGGGCATGGGGGACAGGGATGGAGAGGGATGGAAGGTGGGGATGGACGGAGGTAAGTCCAGCAGCACTGGCACCTTCTGAGCTGCACCATTTTGGTAACTGCTACCTCATTAGGAGCCTCCAGATGGCAGCTCCCATCGTGTGGACCTCATAATGAGCATAGCGCTAGCTGTGGCCAGGTGGGGGGGCATTGCTATGTGCCAGTCGGAGTATTAAGACTTGTTGCTCCTTTTAAGAGCCCCATGAGGTGGTCCTATCTCAGTTTCATAGAAAATGGAGGTTTCTACAGGGTGAGCAATGTGCTCAAGATCAGACAGCTAATGAGTGGCAGAGCCAGCACCCCAAGCCAGGTCTGTTTGCTTCTGAAGCTTGTGCTCTTAACTGTGATGCTACATCACCTTGCTACAGTGGTGTGGAGTTCAGTAAAGTACTGGTAAGGGTTTCCTTTAGGAACTGCTGCATTTCATGGCTTTTAAGCTAAGACTTCACCTAATAATAAACCTATACAAACACACAACAGCCTCAGAACACATGCACATGGACACACGGACTTACTCCTACCTGTGCATTTATTTCTCTCACGCCCACTCTTCCTCCGCCCCTCCCTTCTACCCGCCCCTCCATCCATCTGCCTAACAGACGCCTGTCAGGACACTGTTAGGTCCTGGGGATACATCAGTGATGACATATTCCTCGCCCTTGAGGAGCTTATGATCCAGTGGGGGATGCTATCCAAGTAAACAAGCAATTAGAACGCCGCAAAGTGATAAATCATAGGGAATGGATGGTGTGGTGCCATAGGAGCACACAGGATGGGCAGCCGACCCCGCCATGAATAGTTAGGAGGGCCAGCCGAAGCAGGGGGTGTCTGGCTACGGTGAGGGCTCAGGGAAGGCGTTTTCTAAGGAGAAGAAATAGAGTATGGAACAGAAAAGGCTCAGGGATGAGAGAGAACAGGGTGCTGGTCGATCCTCTTCTTTAGCTGCACTCAGTGACAGGAACCTGTGTAATTTGGGCCCCAGGTTTCTGCTTGCCAGGTTCTTGGTGGAAGATGCGGGCTTCCAGAATGAGGCAGTGCGGGCTCTGGGTTACCGGTCACTGGCCGCCTGGTGGTGGTGGCTGATGTCCATGATGATAAGAGACCCTGATCTCCACCTGAGCCTGTGGCCTTCAGACTGCATGGTGTGGGTGGTGTTTTCTACTTTAACCTGCTCTGCTAACCTGGTTTTGGTGAGAGTCTCCTCTTTTTCTTTAAGGGCGGGTTTAGCGTCTCTGGTCACAGGTGTCAGCTCCGTTATGTCCAGGCCCAGAGGAGGCTCAGTGCAGAGGAAGGCTTTGAGCCTCTGGACGGATAGGTTGCTGTTCACCACGAGCCCTCTGGGAACCTCAGCTGCAGAGAAAGTTGAGACGGGGGCCCCCTCTCTGCATGTTTTGATAGTCAAGGGCAGCAGCTCTGTCTTGTATCATCACCAAGATCAAGGGAAATGTGTACTAGTCCATCCTTAATTTAACTCCCAATCCCTGCCAATTTCATGTTAGCAGATCCGTTTGGAGCTGGGAGTAATGGGCCATATCATGCCCCAGAGCTGGAGCAATGACTTATGTTGATGTCACCCACTGGCTTTTTATGGAAATTATTAATAAATCAGTAATTCTATCTGCAGTGATGTTGTTGTGTTTATAAATATTTAATTTACCTTCAGGTGCCCACATTTTCTCCATCTTTGCCTTAAACTCTGCTGACATTGCTCTTCTTTCTGAAGCACCGCTCAATAGATTAAGTTATCAGTAGAAGGAAAGGTTAACCTCTCTCTCTCTCTTGCTCTGGAATATGGCTTTATCTTTTCTTTTTAATCTTTGTGCGACTTGGCTCAGGGGGGTGGGAATCAGGCTGAGGGAATGTGACATCTCTTGTGACAATGATGTAAGATGAGTCCAGCTTCAGGAGAAGACGGACGGAACTTCCCAATGATGACCTTGCATGAGTGCAGACCTGTTGTTGGCATGTATTCGTCCCTCCTTCAAATTAATGACATTTAGTATCTGAAATGGTGTCTGATGTTTTCCTCCCACAGAGAAATAGCTTTGTCCTTGCCACTGACTCATCTTTTGAAATCCAGTGCTTTGATTATTATTGTATGGCAGGCTGAATGGAAAGGGCTTAACAAAATCAAATAGAAGCACCCTCCAAGTCAAGCATTTTCCAGCAGAGATGGGGGTCCAGACTTGCCAGGGAGGCAGCAGCGGGGAAGCAACAAGGACTTTCTTACCTCTCAGGAGCCGACGTGAGCTAATTGTTGTTACTATTTTTTTATTCTTCTGTTTCAGGAAATTGCAGCTTATTTAATAACATTTGAGAAACACGAAGAATGGCTAACCACATCCCCTAAGACAAGGTAATGTCCCAGATCTTGCAGCTTTTCAACTATGTACGGTAAATGGATTGATTTTCATTGATTACCTGGTTTGGCCAATCAATTCATGGGCAAGTTGAACATACCATGTTGTGTTTGATAGCATGTGACACTGGGGTCTCATTAGTTGACCTAAAACCGTGGCCATGACCACAATCAGCTTAAAAACAGTGTAGCTGCCGTCACATGAATTGGGACTTTTAACGGGATGGCTTAAGGCTGGGTCCCCCAGCTGGCTGCTTTGAAAGCCTTGGCAGGTGGGAACATCAGGGGAGGTTTATTTTGGGAAAGTGCCCACCAGCCACCAGTGTTCTCTAGAAACTCACTCTTTAAACAGGAAACTACCTTAACTGTCCACGTTCACCTCAACGTGCTTTACGAACTGAAAGTTGAGTCATTCTTGGTGGTGCTGAGAAGATCTCCCAAATCAGAAGCAGGGGCTAGGATTGCAGTTTATTATTATGCAGTGAATGAGCTTGAACCTACCACCTGCCTCAGACCCGGCCCTTCCCTCACCACTCGGGGCCGGGGAATCGGTGAAGACGTGGCCGCCTGGTGTTCTACCACACAGATACTGCTGTGTGAACCACGGTGAAGTTGGGGCTTAGGGTGTATTGAAAAGGCAGCCTCCTCTTTCCTCCCCTGCCCTCCGGTTTTATTTTTGGTATGTTGCAATTTAGAGCTTCGGAGATCCGTGGCCAGCAGTTGCCACCACCTTTCCATTAGCGGTGCCAGGGCACACACTCGTCGGTGTGATGCGCGTCGGCCGGAGTGTGGCTCTCCCGGTGACCGGGCAGTGGGTGTGACTTCAGAGGCAGGAGGTTGGTCTGTCTCCCTTGGGGTGGAAGCACCAAATTCTCCAGGGGAAGGGGCGGGGGTGTGTCCTCTGCCCCCTTGGCCAGTTCCTTGACCTCTACTCTTTCTGAGCCATGGAGGAAAGAGGGTCTTACCCTCTAGAATGTTTACGCATTCTGGATGGTACTTTGGACTATTACTTTATTAGGCTTCAGTTTTTACTGGTTAGCATCATTTCGACGAGGATAAAAATGTCCATTTTGGAGGAGGTCGGAGGATATTGAGGAGAAAGTTTAGTTCTGAGATTCACATCTTCACAGGTCAGGCTAGAAGTTGGCACTGATTTTTTTTTTTTTACCTTTCGGCTTGAATCCCTCTGCAGAATGTTCTCAGCTCCTCAGCCTTCTGGGGCCGTGATTTCCTTTGCTATAAAATCAAGTGGTTTGCATTAGTCAGCTTCTGCTGCGATCATGCTTTCTAAGAAATAATCTCCAAACTCAGTGACTTGGAACAGCAGACGTTTTTCCCCCCTGCTCACGGGTCAGTGGGTTCACTGTGGCTTTGGTTGGGTTTAGGACTGCTCCATGTGTCCTTTTGTTCTAGGACCCAGGCTGAGGAAGCACCCACGGTGTGGGACGTATAGTCATGGAGCATGGCAGGAGCTTCAAAGCCTAAAGCAATCCGTGTAGGCATAATGAGGATCCCTGCTAGATGTGGCATCCTATGTCGCACCTGCTCACAAATCCATTAGCCAAAGCCGTTCCTGTGGCCAAGCCCAGTAAGAACAGGGCCAGGAACGACATTCTTCCGTGGAGCGTGGGCAGGGGTGGAGTGATGAGTGAATGGTGGCTCAGTCTACTATTTGGTGAGCACAGCCGTGTCTCCAGCTGTGGAAAGCCTGGCACACTCAGCTCTCCTTTCTTCTGGGCGCATCTTATTCCAGGGCAGACATTCCCAAACTTGAGCAGGCACCAGGATCCACTGGAGGGCTTGCTAAAATACACACGCCGGGGCCCCAGCCCCAGAGTCTCCGATTCAGTGGTCCTGGGGTGGGGCCTGGTCACCTATTATTTCTAACAGGTTCCTAGGTGACGGCATGCAGCCAGTCTGGGGCCTCACTTTGAGAACCGCTGCCCTGGTTTCTGTGGGGGGTGGGGGGAGGAAGTCTGTCTGATTTCTGTGTCTGCACTATTTCCCGACTCCGAACAGTGCCCTCACCTCGAGCAGCCTGCAACTTCTCTGTGCGTCCTTCACTCCTCAGCGAAACACTCCTTGAATCTAAGTGGAAGGAAAGAGCTTCTCTTTAGCTGGAGAGCGAGATTCTCTGGAATGCGTCCTGGGCCAGACATCTGATTTCAGATACGCAGACACGTGCTATGTTTCAGAACATCCTCTGACTGCAGATCAGAACATTTCAAGCGGGGATTTTGCCTTATGTTTCAGCCTTCAGAGTTTGGGTTTCAGTTGAGAAGTGAATGTCACTCACGGTCATGCCTGACTCACTTGACTTTTTTGGAGTATAAATAGAGCCAGGAGACTTCCCATCCCGAGGCACAAAGGGGCACGCGCACAGCTGAGAGGAAATGCGGGAATCAGATATCAGCAAATCCAGGTTAGAGGCCTGGCCCTGCCCCTCAATCACTTTGGGACTTCTAGAAAGTCATTTTTGCCCCTCATTAAAAGCCCCTCTGTTTTTCTTCATGTATGAAATGGCATCGATGCTCCTGTCCTCACTGGGCCATAACGAGGGTCGAGTGAGACCGTATTTGTGATCTGGCTTTCTTTGCATGCTGTGAGGCTCGGTGTGGATGTGCACGGACGTCCCCGCTCCTCTTGTCTGCAAGGGCCAGTCCCCGGGGTCCGCTGGAGGATGCAACTTCAGGAGACATCTGCCAAAATCTCTCCAGGCTTTGGAAAGATGAATTTCTTTCCTCAAGGCAGAGGGTGAAGACAGAACGTTTCCTATTAGTATTAGTATTACAATATTCACTCTGTGTTTACACTCCAAAGCTTCTTGTCCCAGGAGGAGGAAAAGTTGCTGTGGTTGTTCAAGGACCTTCCTAAATTAGTTGTTGAGTTGAGTTTGGGGTCCCCCCCATCTCTAGTATTGAAATTAATTGGTGCACTTAACTGCTGAGTTCATACAAACTGGCCTCCTGGTACCAAGGAATTAATGACGCCAATGCTCCGCTGAAGGAGAAGGCAAGGAAGCTTCTGTGTACCACTGCAACAGACACTGCTAATTTCATTTTAGAAAATTAATAAAAATGAATTGCACCACTGACATTTATAGAGTTTCCTAATAAAATGATACATTGTTTGTGTGGAGGAATCCCTATTAAATTAATTGTTGTCATCAGTTCCCATATAGATGTTGGCCTAGGAGCTGCCCAGGGACCCGCTCCTTGTCTCAGTGGCTTGCTGATGGCTGGGGGTTATAAATATAGCCCTTGCTCAGATACTGCCCTAATTACAGGCAAGGTCCCGGGAGCCCCACTCACCTGTTTCATAATGAGGTGTGCTACAAGGAGGCTCCCAGGGTTGGGGGCCTCCGGGGCGGTGGCGGCGGCACCGTGACAGGGTTGAGTGTTGAATGTTTAAACAGCCCATATTGTATTATCAGCAACTGAGACCTTCTGGAAATGGCAGCTTGAAAAATCACCCTTCAGGACGTCTTTATTTGGCACTTGCTGTGTGCTCAGCACTATAATAATACCATTTGGAGGCCCTAGGGAACGTCGCACTCCCCACCCCACCAGGTGAATACGGAGTCTTGGAATTAAGAGCCTCCTCCCTCGGTCTAGAATGTTCTTCCAGCTCCTCCTTCTGGCCTTGATTCTGTGTCACTTCCTCTGCGAGGTCTTCCCTGAACACACTATTTAAAACCACACCCCTCCCATTCAGCCAGACCTCCTTTCTTTTTTTTCTCATTTTGTTTCTCTGGAGCACTTGCTGCCATCTGACGCACGATGTAGTTCATCTATTTATTTGTGTAATTCATTTATTCTTGATCCGACCTCCTCTCCCCCAAAGTGGCAATACCACGAGGTGCTGGTGTGCTCGTGGGCGTATCCCTAGTGCCTGGAACAGTGCCGGACACGCTGCGCTCGGTACACGTTTGTGGCATGAATGAGAGTGAGGCAGATGTGTCTGAGTGTGTGAAGGAAGAGATCCGGGCTTGCTCTGTTCCATTTCTGTCTTGTGTATCCCCAGGATCGGCTAACTGACCTGGCGCTGTGCTCTTAAATCCTTTCAGCTGTTCTGCCGGGCAGCGAGATGCAGAGAGGGTACGCAACCTGTCCAAGATTGCATAGCACATGTTGGAACTGGAACTTGAGCCCAGGGTTATTTTACTGCAAAGCTTGTCATCTTAGCTTTTATGCTGTCCCGCTGTGTGGGTGTGGGGTTCGAAGGTGGCCCAACACATAATTTCACTATTCCCGCCCCCCACCTCCCATCTCCAAGATTTCTGAGCCACCCAGGAGAGCCAGGCACTAGGCAAAGCCTCCCTGTGTTGGTGAGCACTGCTCAGGTGATTCAGTCAGGTGCGTTCCCGGATTGCCCTCCTGCACCCGACTTAGCCTCCCAGTGGCAGGCAGTGTGGGAGAACTGCACGCTGCTCCAACAGTGCAGAATGCAGAGTGGAGCGGGGCACAGGGGGCGGGCTGCAAAGTTCAGCAATCCCAATAATGCGTTGCTCCTCCCCTGGGAAACATGCAACCTTCCCTGGAAGCCGGGGACACGCAAAGCTCAAGATGGAATTAGGAGCACTTCCCAGGAATCCTGTGTACACCAGTTAGAAGGAGGCTGGAAGATGCTATTAATAATCTAATTAATTAATTAGATTTATATAGATAGCACCTAACACCGAAGCACTAAAGGTCTAGTAATAGAATTTTCCTATAACGAGCACTAAATGCTTCTTGGTCAATAAGCAGTAAAACAGCCAAGTCTAGGGAGGGAGTCTGGAAGGAAAGGAGAAGAAAAGTGAGACCTAAGTTTCAAGAAGAGCCACGTGACTCCCAGAGACACCCCACTGTCCCTCTCTCGTCTCTCTGGACACCCCCCCCTCCCCCGTCCATTGCTTCTTGTGCTCCCGGTGGTGGCCAGGCAGGAGGGTGGCCACCAAGTCCTCCGTCCTCTGCTCTTTCTTACCATGTCCTCCCCCACCCCTGCCCCAGGGCTCTTGTTCCCTGGATGGAGTTAGCCAGTGCTTATGCCCGTGTTCTGGACTGCAGTCCGCATCCGCGGTCCCCCAGATCGCCCGTAGCACCAGTGTCATGCTTGGATTAGGGGAACCTCTTCCGCTGCACTTCCCTCTCTGGGCTGGACCCCCTCCCTGCACCAGCTGTCCTACAGTGCTCCTTTGTGGCATCATTGTTCCCCTCCAACGCCTTGGAGATTTCCTATGTGATAAGTCCCACTCTGGTGTCACGTTCAAGGTCGCTCTCCTGCCTCAACCCGTCTTCTTCAGTACTTCCCTTTGACTCCCACCTCAAAGCACCTATTACAGTTAGGGGGCTGCTTCCTGCTGTCCAAACACATCTTTTGTGTCCCCTACTTTTGCCTTCAGACCTCGAATGCTCCATGTCCAGCCCAGTCTGCCTGTCCTTCGAATCTCACCTCTTTCTGGGAGCCCCCGCAAACGCATCAACCTGTGGTGAGCCCTCTTTGCTGTCAGCTTCTGAAGCCCACATTCACTGTATCGTCAGCTGTTTGACAGTTTAGCTGCCATCAGTATGGAAGTCTTGCCTCCCCAGGGAGATGGTGAGCCCCCTGCCCTTGGGTCGTGCTGCCTCTTTTGTCTCTGAATGGCTAGTGTACAGAGGAGCTTCGATGGGGCGCCGCGCAGTGTGCAGACTTGGGGCAGAGCAATGGGTTTGCAGCAGCTCAGGCGGGTAGGGCGGGGCCAGGGTGTGGGCACCGGGCTCCACCTGGAAAGCCAGCCCCATCCGGCCCCAGGCCGGTCCCTGTGCAGTCGGCGCTGCTTTGTGCCAGGCCCTCTGTAAGTGGCCCATGGGGGTGACCTGCTGGCCCCCTGCAGGGCATTGGATCCCTGGGACAGCCCCTATTGCTGGGGAGACTGCTTGAGAGACTAGAATAGAATTGCAAAAGTCACGTGGAGATCCCGTTTGGGTGATTCAAGACTTCGCAGAAGTAAACAGCAGCGAAGTTCCGACACACAGTTCCCCAGCCTGGCTCGAGGACCCTTGCTCCCTGGAGTGTGCCCGTCACAGGGGGACAGATCCCGTGTGACTCTGCTCTGCGAGGCCCCGGGGGAGTCAGACTCACAGAGACAGAGAGAAGAAGGGTGGGAGCCAGGGGCTGGGGGACGGGATGCGGAGTGAGGGTTTCATGGGGAGAGTTTCGGTTTGGGAAGAAGAGAAAGTTCTGGGAATGGATGGTGGTGATGGGTGCACCACACTGTGGATGCACTTAATACCACTGAACTGCACACTTGAAAGTGGTAAAAATGGTAAATTTTATGTTACTTGTATTTCACAACGATTAAAAAAAAGATTCCCATAGTGGCTTCTTTCTGTGTCCAGTTGGGCAGAGCGGGGGGGTCAGGGATTGGCTGTACGTGTGTGCACGCGCGTGTGTGCCTGTGCGTGGGCGTGTAGGGGGTTCTGTTGGGGGATGGAGTTTGAGAGGTTAGCCCTTATACTGACGTCATTTCAAGGACTCTTTTCTTTGAGGCTGCAAAGAAAAAATAAACTGGGTCAGCAGTCATTTCCATGTGCAACCTTTGCGTTATGCTGAATTGGGGACCTGCTATCAAATTAACATAACGATGTGTCATGTTACATCCATTTCACTATTTGCCTAATATATTGAGCAAATCCTTGATGAAGTGCAAACTACCATCATTAACCAAAGAGCAAGTGCAGTGCGAGAGGGTTCGCCGGTGTGGTGTCTGCTGCCTGAGGACTCATGAGCAGCCCCATCCGCCCCGGGACCTTCCCGGAACACATCTGCCTCAGGGTCCTGTGGTTTTGAGACCTTTCCCGATGAGGCAGGGAATTAGCTGTGACCTGGATCCTGATAAAGTGTCTGGTGTCTCGACAGTGGTGGGGAAATCCCTAGCCTCCATATCGAAGTGGGTCTGTCCCAGATTCCAGTTCATTATCCGGAATCACAGACCTCAGAGGAGACGAAGCAGGGGGAGCCAGCAGAGGCCACCTCTCTGGGACGCCCTGTGTGTGGGAAGGGGGCTGCCCAGGTCCCTGCGACCCTGGTTTCCCTGGGAGGTTTCCACTGCTGTCCCCTCTGTGGGTGGGCGTTGGGGGAGTGTGTGCTCCTCTGTGCTTAGCAGCTTGTTGAAAGGGCACCAGCAGCCGAGCCAGCTTTCATCACATCCCTCCTGGTTCCAGGGGCCAGGGCAGCAAGTCCTGGGCCGCCTTCCTGGAGGAGCCGAGAGAGGGACGGACCTTTGTGTCTCTCGCCTCCCTGGGCTAGGCAGCTGCTGGCTCCCGGTTCCTGCCTCCGCTTCCTTTCGCTAGTTTTATTTTTATCAAAAATATCCATACATATAGTTTAGTAAGTCAAACGGCCCTAAAGGCCTTGTAAGAAGGAGCAGCAGACCTCTGCCCCGCAGCTCCAGCCTGCGTCCCAGGAGCGACCACTAGTCATTCTTGTAGTGCTGAGATTTACCTCCAGACTTCTGCATGTGTTATTCTGCTATTTCTTGCTTTGTCAACTTTAGACAGTTGTCTTTTGACTTCCTCATATGCTAAATGAGGATTCAGTTCTCTCCCTCTGCTACCGCTGTGTTTTCCTTACCTGGGGGAAGGGCTTTGGTTGCGGGATTCTGAGATTCAGCATCTCTGGATGCTGACGTCTGGAGGCGTCAGCCGGGTTCTCCAAGGTGCTGCCAGTGGTCTGGGAACCAGGCAGGGAAGGGGCTTGGAATTTCACCATTAATTAGTGAATTCCCCCAGTTTACATCTGTGCTTCGTGACTCTCCTCTGCTGTCTTCAAGTCGGGAGTCTTTCAGGGTTTCTCTCTCCGGAGAATAAATGTGTCTCCAATTGGGGCAGAGAGACTAGGTGGCTGCCTGGCTACTTGGGGTAGATGTGGGGCCCTGGGAGGGTCTGACTGCTCCCTGCACAGACCTGCAACCTCTCCCTGTCTCCCACCTCATTTCCAACCTCTGCCTTCTCTGGCACCTAATTCTTGCAATTTGCCAGTCTTCCCGGGCTCTGCGGGCTGGTGGGCTTGCTGTTCCTGGTGTCCCCTGTGGGGCACGTGGCTTTGGCCTTCTTCTACTGTGCTAGAATGTGTTGACATCTCTGTCCCACTCCCATCTCTGCTCCTGTCGCCCTGTCCTTGTGGGTCTGCACCTGTTTTCTTCCTCTGTGGCTGGCCCTGTGCAGGGGCTGGCCCCGTTTCTGTGGCTCATGCTCATGCTCAGTCTTACTTGCTGTTCACTCTCTTGCTATTTTTCTCTGTCTCTCTTTTTCAGGGAGAAAAGGCTCATAATGTAGCTTTGAGGTTCCTAAAAGCACAACCCACTCAGGGCCCAGGAAATCCCATTGCCGAGACGCACACACCCTTCGTGTACAAGGATGCAGCCCCAAAGGCGTGCTGACACCACACCCCCAACACGTGTCTCCTCACCTTCTATGTACCACCCTTGGTTTAGAGCCTTTCCTGGTGATAGCACAAAGGGTGTGGCGTGGCCTCTCCCTGGGCAGAATTTTGGGGGCTAGGGGGCTGCTGGGGGGCCATGTGGTATGCCATGCATGTCATCTGACCATGCGCCTCAATGCCTTCTATCTCTACATGGCTACAAACGTGTCTTCCTTGGGTTGTGTGTGGTGGGGTGCTCTCATCAGGGCCCCTGTGATGCAAGGTGAGGTGCTGGGGTGCCTGTGGGGACTGCTTGCCCAGGGGGCTGCTGCCGGTGTCTCTCCGCAGGATGACCCAGCAGTGAGGACTGTTGATGAGAATGAGGCAGTGCTCACACATGCCGAAGGCATTTACAGTCCTTATCAGTGCTCACTCCCCGCCATCTTGTTTTGTTTCTGCTGCTGCCAGTTCATTCTTTGTGTCTTCAGTCCCCTCCTGGATTTGGAAAATTAGGATTGTCTGGTATTTCTGTAATGGGCCTGGGCTGGTGTCTGTAGTATTTCCTGCAGATCAATTCTGATCTAATAAATCGTTGCTGGCTACAGGGAAAGGGAGCCGCCTGCACGCCTAGCGGCTTTGTGGGGTGGGAAGGTATGTTCTCGGGAGAGACCATTCTTTGCAATTCATGGTCTTCTGTGTAATGAGTAATTCCCAGATTAGCTGGGTATTCTGGGCAGGAGGTTCTCCCACTGTTCTCAGTCTGGTTAGGAGCTATTACTGTCTTTGCTGTTCTTAGATTCCCCACAGGCCTTTATTATGGGGCTTTAAAAAATTGAAAATAACCAAAAACAAAGGAAGAAAACCTTTCGTGGTTCTCCAGCTTTACTGCGTATCCCACTTTCCACGTGAACTTTTGCTTTGTGTGGTGTGTGTTTAGAGGCATCCACACAAGTACACACGTGCACATCTGTAGACACACGCAGGTGCATCTGCATGCATGTATAACACACACACGGCATGCATGTGCGCAGACGGGCATAGCCATATGCACTGCAGACATGCGTGTTCACACGTGCACACCTGCAGAAACACACACACACTTATGCACGTATATGTCTTTGACACACGCAAGCACAACACCCACCCACACACGTGTGCACATGCACACACCCACTGTCCTTCAGTCCCTGTTCTCTTTTGTAAGAGCAATATTTCTGGGAACATTTTCCTTCTTTTCATTCAACGATTTAATAAGATGGGATGAAATACAATTTCTCCTAAAAGAAGAAATAAATTCTTCTGTAGTGGCTGCCCTGACCTCCCCGGGGTAGGAAACTTACTGTTGATTGGGCTCCTTCGTTGGAGGGGCCTCTGGGGGCAGAGGGGACCCAGGCCCAGGGTGGGGGCAGCGTGTGAGAGTCGGGGAGCGGGTCCTGGCTGAGCCAAGGGCGCGGCCCTCACCGAGGTGGCTTCTGGGCAGCTGCTTTGCGATTCTCATCACCGCCCCAATGACGTCGGTGGGAATGTGGGAGCGGGTGTTTGTGGGGGTTCTTGAGGCACAGGATCGTTTCGCCTGTGGTGGAACGGGATTCGTGTGTCAAGGGGCAGGGGGCGGTGTCAGGAAGTCAGACCCCTGCCAGGTTTCAGGGGAAAGCTGTGGAGAAAGGCAGTGAAATCAGGGAAAGAAGCGCAGTGACATAGGAGAGAAAAGGATGGAGGCATGCGTGTGTCTGGCCAGGAGCACAGCCCGCACTGTGGAATGTGCCATTTCCACGCGTCTTCCCGCACACGCTCACCTGTGGCTCTTCTGCCCCCACTCTTTTGGGCTCCCAGTAATTAATTAATCCTGCCCACCAACTTTGGGAGAGGCTGTCCCCCCTCTGCTGTGGGGCTGGAAGGGGCTCTGTTGGGGAAGACACATGGGGTTATGGGCGAGCCCTTTTACTCCCGAGCCACACAACACCACGTTGTCCCCTCATGTCGTTCTTGGTCAGCTTCCGCTCACCTGTTTCTTCAGTGAATAGCTCTGATGGCCCACCATGCGCCAGGTGCAGTGCTGGGCTTTGGGGATGTGGCAGTGAGGCAGGTAACGTAAAATAAAGGCGGTTTGGAGGAGTGCTGTGAGTGACAAGTGGGGGGAGAGGCTGCCCCTCCAGGGGGCTGGAGGGAGTGATGGGTGGGCTGCCTTCCTGAAAGGCCGAACTTTGGGCAGGGACCCGACAGGTGAGTGGGTGAGTGTGCGCTTGTGCACGTGAGCGTGTGAGTGTCCATGTGCATGTGTGCAAGTGTGAGTGAGTGTTCGTGTTGGGCGGTGGCATGAGGGGAGTGTGAGACTGGATGGAAAGTCCTTGCCCTGGAGGGGGTGAGGGTGGGGAGAGCGGTGAGCTGAGCAGTGGTGCTGGAGGGGCAGGTGTGGCTGAGGTGAGGGAGGGCCGAGTACACCAGGCCAGGATTTGGGGATAATCATCGGGGACACCTGGGGGAGGGTTTGAGCAGGGCAGGTAAATCAGCAGGTATGATTAACAGCCTCATCCTGGTTGCCCTGGAAGTGGAGAATGAACCGGAAGGACAAGAACGGATGTGCAGAGAAACCCAGAGCTCTCACTTGCCTCTGCAGGTATCCGTGTTAGTGATGGAAAGACTGTCCCTCTGAAGCTGCCACATCCTGTTGGTTGCTGTCCTCTCGGAAGACACGGTATGATCTGGCCTTAAGAGTTGAGAGTCAGAAGAACTCTCGGCCGCCCTGGGTGAACTGGGGGCTCAGCAGCTCCAAGCCCAAAGCTTTGATTCCGTGAGAATGTCAATAGCTCCACGTTGGCGGCCGTCGCGCCCCCCCCGGCCCTTGGTCCCCTTGCATTCTGTGCTCCTCCTTAGCTTCCTCCCTGCTCTTCAGACTGGGGTCCTGATGAGGCTCCAGGGGAGGCAGTGGTCCCCGGGCGCTTTGCTGGGCATGATAGCTTCACACACGGGCACATCTACGCGTTAGAAAAATATTGACGACAATGTGATAGTGACGGATGACAGAGGGAACACACGGGAGAAATATTCTCTAGAAACAATTGCCAAACAGAGTTCTTTTTTGGCTGTGGTACAGAATTCCAAGCTGAGAAGAAAATCTGTCCCTTCACCTTATGAGTAAGTTGTTTAGTTCTTGCTTCCTGTAGAAAACTTCCAAGCTTACTCCTATGTCCTGTCAGCTTATGTCGGGACTTACCCACGGTTCTGCCATTTCTCCAGTGCCAGAGGGCCTGCAAGGATACGTCAGAGTTTTGCAGTTTGTTAATTTTGCATTAAATAATTAATAAAGTTAATTGATGAATTATTCAATTTTCAGGTAAAATGGGATGATAAATATTCATAACCTATCTTATTAAGGGAATTTCCATTTCATATGCCATTAAATCTAGATTAATGAAGGCGGATTTCAAATGAAGATTGAAAACAATTGTGCTTTGGAGTCAATTTACTGAGTTAAGGTCATTGCTTAGTGAATTTACCCCTGCCAGAAAGTTAGGGCTTCATCACTTGGATAAGTGTCTGAATTCACAGAAGTAACATTGCCATTAGTTTAGGAACATTCCACGGGTCTGCTGGGGATTTCCCCTGCAGCGTTCCCAGTTTCTGGCGGGCATGGAGAGGAGCACGGTGAAGTGGGGGGTGCATAGAGGGCAGATCTGGGGTCCCTTCCAGCCAGCAGCTGGCTGTTGCTTTGAGCTGTTTGTTGTTTGTTCACAAACTACAATATAATTTAACATTAGCCCAAACCTAATGTGATGCGGGTGTACATTCTGGTAAAAGAACGGTACATGCATGCATCTCACAGTCAGTTTTAAAATACCTTGCTTTTCCCATGGAGTTCTAGGAGGTATGTGCTGTGACTTCCTGTCCAGCAAAGCTCTCAGCCAAGGAGTAACTATAGCTTCAGTTTTTATTTGTGTTTTCTAGCTATCTGATTTCTTTGAGGTCTGGTTTATGTTAATTCATGAAACTGTTATAAAACCCGGACCCACAGACCAGCACTGAAGTTTCCTCAGTACTTCACAGGCTGTCGATAACTTACAGAGCTCCTTCAAATTTGAGATCTCAAGCCTCATAACAGCTCTACAAAGTGGGGAGTGCCTGTAGCAGACTGAGGCGGGGGTGGGGGAGAGACAGAAAGACAGAGGTAAAGGAATGGGGGGATATGAGGGGGGAGAGAGAACGGAGTCCTTCCATCTTCTGCCCAGCCACTTCCTTCTGCTCAAGGCCAAGTCTACCGAGTCTTTCTGATTGTGTTACCAGCCCAAAGTCACTCAGTCTAATTAGGCACAGAAGTTGAGACCATAGCCCAGGTCCTTCTGACTCATATGGGAGTGCTTTTTTTCAACTTCAGCATCTTAGTGCTTTAAAATAATTTTTTAACCACCCCGAGTAGTGGGGCACTTGGGAGTATTTGTAACCCGATGGAGCAGTTTTCTCTGCATCACCAAGTGTTCATTATAATTTTCCAGCAAAACTTGTTTGCTCTGGAGAAGTTGATCCTACAGTAAGCCTTCCCTTCAGAGAAGAGCGTTTGATGTTACATCTCATGAACCTGCTCTCCTAAAATTATCCCTAATTGGCTTGGAAAGTGGCTTCCAACAGGCAGATGACTTAATATCTCGACTTCCTGGTTGTGACTCAGGGAGGCTCCAGGGCTCTTTCTGGTTTGGGATAGTGGTCTTGTTAACTTGGAGGGCAAGATCCAATCGCTAACGTGCAGACTGAAGTGCTGCTGCAGGAGAGATGGTGTGGAAACCACCAGGGACAGCCTATCTCATCAGGGATGTTGGATGACAGGTGGGGCGAGGACAGCGGTTGCTGAAATGCAATTCTATACTCTCTAGCGTTTGTCAACAAGCCTTTATTGAGTGCCCGCTGTGTGCGTAGGTTTGTACTAGGCACTGTGGGTTATAAAGGCAGTAGAAAACATGGCCCTTAATCCAGTTGGAGAGACAAGTCATGCATATCTGAGATAACTGGAGAGTAATTCCCAGACAGCACACACAGGAGGGCCTGGGGTATGTGTGTGTGCACATGCATGCGCTCGCACACACACACAGCTGTAGGAGGAATGCAAAACGGGGCCAAGATCAATTGGATTCAATTGATTTCATTGGGAAAAACAGCACAGCAACATTTGTAAGGGTGAATTTCAATCAGAAAACCCTGAACTTTGGTTGGGGGAGGGATGGTGCGCCCTGATGGGGGACAGGAGGGCGACACTTGGACTTTGCTCGTCCTGAAACCACGGATACAGCAGCTTAATTGGTGGCTTTGGCATAAGTGATTAGAAGGCTCTAGAGGCCATGGAATGCACTAGGATGGAATGAAAGCCCAGAAAGAATAGCTTCACGGAGGGGAGGGCTGCCGCTGGGATGTCTTCATTTGTGTTCAGTCTGTGGGGAGCCTGGCAGAGGCTGAATAAGGAGGCAAAGCTGTTCACGATGCTGAAGAGCTGCCCTGGAGGACACAACCATGCCCCCCTTTTACCGAGTGTCTAGGTAGGTGCAGGGAGGTTAGAAGGCCTTCCCAAGCTGGGATTCATAGCTGGCTGTCTAATTCAAAAGCCTCTCTTCCTCTGCCCTTGGGCAGCTCACAGGACCATGAGTGGAACCATTTGCAAGGTCACCCTGGTGGGCCGCTGGGACCATGCCGACTTCTTCCTGGACTGGAGAGCAGTGCTTGTCCACTGGGGAGAGTTTGGGCATTCCCCCGAGACTTTTGACAATACCCAGAGACATACATATGTTACATATTGGTGGTCACAGTGGGAGTAGACCAGCTACTGGCATCTCCTGGTAGAGGCCACTGACACTGGTAAGCATCCTACCGTGTCCTGTGGTGCACAGGACAGTTCCTCCCCTCAGAGAATTATCTAACCCTAAATGTCGGTAGCGCTGAGGTGGAAAAACCCTGATGTCAGTGAAGAGAATTCCATGCTGAAGTGCATGGTGGTCATGAGCAAGACTGGATTTGAATCCCAGTTCTGCCACTTATTAGCAGGAAGTTAACTACTCCCCTGTGCCTCAGTTTCCTTATCTGTATAATGGGAATTACAGCAGTGCCTGTTGTGAGGAGTAAATGAGTGAATGCTGAGCTCTTGGGACACAGTGTTGTTGTATATACTATGATTATCTTGCCAGGAATCCATTCAGAAGAGCAGTCCCGTATGGCCCTGGGCTCTGTACACACACGGACCGATTGTTCTTTGCTTCTGTTTCTGTAGCTGCACGGAATGATGGTCTGAAAACCCATGTTATTCTCAACTACCAACAATGATCTTTGGGGATAAACCAGTTTCTGAGAGTAGAGTGTATTATTGGAGTTCATGTCACAACAGTCGGCAGAGAAGGACATTTTAGATAGGAGGTGGTTGCCAGGAGAGTCAGTTACATGGGAGGCCAAACTCAGAGCCCAAACTCATTGATTATCCATGGGAAAGATATTTATTGATCACTAAGTTAGTTATCTATTGCTGTGTAACAAACTACCTCAGAACTCGGTGGCTTAAGATAACAAATATTTACCCTTTCTGTGGGTCGGGAATGCAGGACAGCTAAGCTGGATACCTATGCCTCACAGGGAAGCAGCCAGGGTGTCAGCTGGGGCTGTGGACTCATCTGAAGACTTGAGTGAGGCAGGACCCACTTCCAAGCTCACGTATGTGGTTGTTGGAGGATTCAGTTTTTCATTGGCTTTGGGCCAGGGGCTCAGTTCCTCACCAGCTATTAGCCAAGGTCACCCTGGTTCCTTGCTACATGGGCCTCTCCAAAATGGCAGCTTGCTTCATCAATCAGAGCAAGACAGTATGGGAGGGTGAGCAAGACCAAAGCCAGAGTCTCTTTGGAATCTGACCTCATGAATGACATCCTGTAACTTTTGTTGAACTCTGTTTCTTAGAAGAGAGCCACTAGGTCCATTTCACAGTGGGGGAGGGCATCACACAAGGGCCTGAATTCCAGGAGGCAGGGACCACCGGGGACTAACTGAGATACTGTATCACATGATTACTGATAAGAACGACATAGAGTGACTGGGGAGCTAATCCTGGCATTGACACTCACTTTCTGTGTGACCTTGGGCAAAGTGCATTTGCCTCTCTGGGACTCAGTTTCCTTTTCCTTAAAATGGCTGAACTGGATTCAGAGATGGCATATATGTGTGATCCATCAATGCCCAGGGCAGGTATCACTAATCATGACTCTGTTTTCTCGAGAGCTACATTCAGCCTCAGAAGCCTTCTTAACACAGAGGGCCACCACTAGTTATGTTGACATCCATTTGCCGTTGCTGAGGCATCTGTAAAAGAACATTCTGTGGTATGGTATTGCAGACCACTGATCAAGATGTTGCAGTATTTTAAATAGGGCAGGTGGACTGTCTTCCTTTGGCCACTGTGAGAAAGCTGACTGCTTACTGTTTGGGGACATCGGGTGGCCCCTCTGCTGCCCAGTCCTCCCTTCTCATACAACACTTAGACTCAGGTGAGGGGATGCAGGGGGCGCACCAGCTGAGGGGCCATGGGGTCTGAAACTCAGCGTGGGGTTGGCTAGACCTGGCCTTTTCACTGGGGTGGTGGGCTTCTGTCTGGTTCCCCGTGGGGCAGATCTGGCCTTGGTGACCCTCCTGCCTGTGGCAGCCTGGAAAGGGAACACAGATCATTCTGGAAATGAGCTCAAGGTGGCCCGAGGTGTTTCCGCATTCAATTTATGTGACTTTCAAGTGATTCATTCTGTTCCTTCGTGGAACATGCTCCCGGGCTCCAGGTGTTGGCTTAATTTGCTTCTGAGATCTTGCTACCACCCATTCATTGCTTCCGGTAACTGCTGGGGCATTCTCTTAACAAGGAGCAACGCATGTTTTCTGGGCCATGTAACCCTTTATCCCAACCCATTAGAATTTCCAGGTCCCCCTCCCCTTATTTTAAAGTTTCTTTTCCTGAAGGGCTGGAATGTTCAGAGGCAGTTTAATAGACATCGATTTGCAATGATTTTTAGGCACTGTGCTTCAGGAAAGCTGAGAAGCCAATAATTAATCCTTTCAACAGCTCATCCCTTTTGTTTTAAAATGACCTGATAGCTGCATTGCTTGAGCAGGCCGGGCCAGCCTGACCCAGTTCAGCTTCTTGCCTTCTGCTTCATTCAAATAAGCCCGCTATGAATTATTCAGCCCTGCCACAGGGGCATGTGGGGCCTCTTGTTGTAATATTTAATCAGCAACCTGGAGGCCAGCGTCGTTTTCACCAACAGCTGCTGCTCACTTGGGGCAGATGAATCGGTGTTCTTAGAAGGGTTGGATTCCTGCCTTTTCAAGGAGGCTGGTTTGTCCTTTGATCCCAGAGGGACAGAGCAGATCCTCGGGCCTCTCCGTGCTCCCTTTGGGGTGGTCTTCTTCCCGCGCCAGCAGGAAGTGAGTGACTCTGGGCCCCTCCCACCGTAGGGACTCAGGGAACTGCGCTGTCCCCACACACATCCCTGTGTCCTCTATCTCCAGAACAAGTCACGGCGAACTTGTGGCTTAAAGCAACACACTCATCAACTTCCAGTTCTGTAGGTCGGATGTGCAGACGTGGTCTCACGGGCTAAAAGTGAGGTGTCAGCCGGGCTGTGCTCCTTCTGGGAGCCTGAGAGGGGGGTCTGTTTCCCTGGCTCTCCCCTCCCCAACATCTCTGCTCACTGCCCCTCCTTCTGTCTCAAGGGCCAGCCTTGTGGCCGCGTGCTGACCCTGTCTCTGGGGGCGTCTTTGCCTCCCTCTTCCACTTTGAAGAATCCTTGTGATTATGTAGGGTCCACCCGGATAATCCGGGCTATCCTCCCCGTGTCAAGGTCAGTGAACCAGCAACTTTAATTCCATCTGCAACCTTAACTCCCCCTTGCCATGTAGCCCCACACGGTCACAGGTTCCCGGGGTGAGGATGCGGACATCTTTGAGGAGCTTTGTTCTGCCTCCCACATCCACATTGCCCTGGCTCCACTCTTCCTGGCTTTCTGGAAGTTTCTATCAAGAAGAAAACCCCCCAAGCAGGCAGGCTAGAGTGATTTTAAGAGGGTGGGCTTTGGAGACAGAGCTGGGCCCATTTTAATTTTGCCATCTGTGAGCTAGAGAATGGTGTTGGATGTGTGACAGCTAATGACCAGCAGACGATGCTTCATCTCTCTGAGCCCAGTTATCTGTCCTGTAAAATGGGCTTATTGATGCAGGCCTATCTCCGGGGTAATTGCACAGGGTGGACGGGATAATGAGTGGAAAGGCAATCGGAGATGGGGGCCATTACTGTGACCATCACAGGTGTCTCTTTCAGTCTGAGTGTGTGGGCATCTCTCTGTTGGGAAGTTGGTATCTTGTTAGCGCACAACCCGGAGCCCGCGTCAGGGCACCCATAGGACTCGGGGCTGGTGCATTTGCTGCAGGCCTGCCTCCCAGAGCTGCGGGTTGCTGCCTCCCTTTGTCCATCTCTCCTGTCTGGCTTCATCCAGACCTTCTCTTACTTGGAGGATATGGGGCCGTGTGTCCCTCAGAGCACGGGTGGACTGGCCTTTTTCTTTGTCTCTCTTGAGATACCTGTTGATAATCTTCACAGTGTCCACCTTGGGGTTAGCTCTCTCACCCGCCTCAAAGAGTGTGACTGTGCCATCTCCCGTCTTCCTCAGATAACCGGCCGAGGTAGACATTGCTGTCCCTGCTTCAGACAGGGTTGTCTGGTTGATCAGTGGCAGAGCTGAGCACTAACCCCAATCTTCTGGTCCAGATTGAGTCTTCTTTCCTCCAGCTCTAGCTCCCTCTCTCCTCAGATGCCCAACAGATGTTGGATACTCTTGATAAGCTTTGGGCCTCCCCTGGCCCCCCATATTTCTGTCTCTCTTCATGGCAGCACATTCCGGGGGCCAACAGTTTCCTTGAGTGCTGAAGGGCAGGGGCAGCAGTCCCGCGGAGCTGAGCTGTCCCCTGGCGGCCCTGTGCCCCGGGGAGAGCCAGTTCTCCAGTTCCAAGCCGCTGCTCTCATGCGAGGTGGGGATGTGGTGCTTAACCCCAGGGGGTCACTTGTTTCCTCCTTTCATGGGGGGGTGCTTCGGGGTGGGGCTTGCTCACTCTCCTCACCCTTCTGCTTTTGCCTGTCAGTGGAGCCTTCCCCGGCAGACTCATGGTGCCCTTTCGGGTGCACTGGCCCCATCTCTCCTGCTTTCTCCACTGGACCCCACTTCACCCCAGGAAGGTGTAGCATCAGCAAGAGAAGCAGCAACTTTCTGAAATGCAGTGTGTGCAAATAAATTATTCAGTGAAACTCAGTCTAACTTTATTAAGGCCGGAACCATCCTTCTCTGTCAGAAGCCACAGAGGGGGGCAGGAGCCACAGGATGCCGTGGGACTCGATGGCTTCTGGGGCCGGGGGGCTGCGCTGGCCATGGGCTGAGCACCAGCACCTGGGCTCTGGCTGGGGTACCCGCGTGTGCCCCAGGCTGCATGCTCAAATGTGTCCCTGCGGCTCCTTTAACCAGATGGGGCTGCCTGGGGCAGAGAGAGGAGCCGGACTGCTCCCTCTGGAAGAGTGGTCCTGACCGGACTCCCTTGGTCTGGAGAAGAGGGTTTGGGGGCAGGAATGGCTTCAGAGCCTCAGGAGGATGTCGAGAGGAAGGAGGGCTGCAGGCGGACCTCCAGCTCGTGTGTGCTCATGGTGTCTCACACCATAACAAAGCTAAAGCGTCAGTGGCATGTTAAATGCTTTCCAGATTAATTTATATTCTAACATGGTAATGAGGAAGCAGCTTTTGTCCAAGAGGTGAGATATGCAAAAATAACCTTTAAGTCTCTCATAATTAACCTTTAATGATATCCTCTCACTTTAGCAATATATTTTATGCTTCAAAAATATAACCGACAGAAAGAAGTGAGTGCTCCTTGCATCCAAATGCCTGGCAAGAGGGAAGTCACGTTGATGTCGGAGTTTCGACCTCCGTACTTTTAGTCAGACGATGCGGGAGGGTAAGATGGTGAAATAGCCACAGGCGGCCTTTGCCTTATGGCCGGATGGGCCTTTCTCTTGCTCAGTCCATGAGCCACTGTCTCTGGTTCTTCACTGCTCATTCTTGCTCCTTAAAGCCTCTGTCACCAGGGCCGTAACCAACCGACATACCTAGTGCAAGGACCTTTCTTCTGTCCTCATTCCCCTTGACCTTGGCAGTTTTTGACCCCATGGACGGACTGACCGTCTCTCAAAGTCCTCTCTAGTTAATTCTGTGGAGCTGCTGACACATGCCAAGTGCTATGAATCAGGCTCTTGTCAACCCTCAGATCTCAGGTCTAGTGGGGCCTGCACATCCCCAGACCACAGTGGTAGAGGGGCAGGAGAGTGTGGTGATGAAGGTGAGCGGGAGGTCGGGGAGAGCCGGAGAGGATTAGCAGTCAGGGAAGGCTTCTCTGCTCTGTCCCAGCTGCCCTCTGTGTCAGGGCTCTCCAGAGACACCAAACCAATAGGGGTGGGTGTGTGTGTGTGTGTGTGTGTGGGTGTGTGTGTGTGTGTGTGTGTGTGTGTGTGTGTGTGTGTGTGTGTG